>NC_048229.1:48510229-48614462 GCF_002007445.2 Ailuropoda melanoleuca
AAGCATTGGAAAAAATAAAAAAAAAAAAAAAAAAAAAACTTGTTAAGATCAAAAATACAGCCAAACCTCAAAAAAGAGGCTTGGGATAAAGGAAGGGAGCGGGGGTTTACCTGGGGGCTTCCAAGGGGGCTTCTGAAGCGGGTGAGGGCGGGGCTGTCCCCAGCCTGAGCTGGGGCAGGGCTGCTCCTCGTCCTCCCCTCTGAGGGCCCCTTTCATGTACCCCCCCCAACTAGGCCTACAAGGCCGGACGGTGGCGCCGAGACATCGGACACCCATCAACTTTTCCAACTTGAAACTCATTTCTTTCCCTTTAAACTGAGGAAACTTGGAGTCCTTTCAAGACACAGAGAATGGCAGGGATTCAAATGGTGCCTTCCCCCAGGCTTCTCACCCCACCATCCCCAGTGGAGGTGGAAGGGCTTTTCTGGCCCCGCCTGGGAGAAAGTTAACCCTTCACCCAGGTGACCAAGGGCAGGCCTGGTGGGACAGTCTGTGGCCGGAGTCAATGAGCTGCCCCTCAGAAGGTTCATTCTTGTCCTCAGGCCCCTGAGGGACAGATGACCAGACAAGCCCCCAGCACAGCTCTGACTTACAGCAGGTATTCTATGGGGATTTACAGAATAACGTTTCTCTAAAATAATTTTATCCTGCCACACAGCAAAGGGGGAGTGGGGAAGGAAGAAAGCAGCCCTCAAGGCTCCCCCGGACTCAGCTCAGCCTTTCGGCGTCTCCTCAGCCCTGCCGGAGGGCTGCAGGGGTGGGCAGGGGTTCCTGCGGCCTCTGGCTTTGACAGCTCACATGCTGGCTAAGCCTTGCATGTCTCTCGGCACAGAGAGGACCCCACGCAACAGCCACTTTTGGCTGGACCCCCTGGAGCAGGCCAGAGGGGTCCCAGAGGACCCAGGCTGAGTGGCGATAGGGCCTCCTCTGTGTGTCCGACCGTGGGAAAGCTGCGGCTCAGTGGCAGGGTAGGGGCTCGGGAGATGTGGCAGGATTCCCCCACCTCAGGGCACACTTGGGCCCAAGCACAAGGACAGAGGTGCCCACACTCACACAGACCCCATGGGCCAGGGTCCTCGCCAGCCAGGGCCAGCCTGCACAGAACTGCACACCTCCAGGCCTCCACCTTCGGCGCCGGGGTGGGGAGCAGGCCCTGGTCCAGCCTGCTGCTCACAGGGCGGTGAGGGTCAGGCGGGGCCACGTACGGTGCGGGGCTGCCTGAGACCACGGACAATACACACTGACAGAGCTGGGGGGACGGAGATGGGCAGAAAATGACAAACGGGAACGGAGGGGACATCAGAGGAAGAAAAGGAGGGGGGCAGACAAAGAGAGACGGGGTGAGCGAGCCGGAGTGAAACAGGCAGAGCCTGAAGCAGAGACAGAGAGGAGCGGAGACCAAGGGACAAAGGGAGGGTGGGGGAGAGAGAGAGAGACCGAGACAGACTGGCAGGAGCAGAGAGAAGGATCCAGATGGAATTGCCCCCCCACCCCACACACACACTCAGGAGCAACACACACGCGTGCTCAGCGCCCGTCCGTCCATCTGGCCGTGCACCCGGTCAGGGGATCCTGGCACAGCACTCACGCCTTCAGGGAGACCGTCTGGTCTGATGAGGCCTGCCGTCAGTGAGGCTGAAAGCAGCAGCTGCTGCAGCTGAAAGCTCAGGCCCTGGGAGCCTCAGTTTCCTCATCTGTGAAATGGAAATTGTATTACAACCCACTTCATGACGTCACCATGAGTGTCCACAAGTAGACACTGGAAGCCCCTCAGCACGGCCCCTCGCCTATCAATACAGCCTCCTTCCTTGGGCCGTGCCCGCCGCTCCTCCCCCTCGGGGCTTCCCTTTCCCTATCTCTTCTCGTCTTCACAGAGACGCCCTCTGGCTCGGGGACCCCCTCTGCCGGCTCGAGGGGCACATTAGCTCCCAGACTAGCAGCAGTTTCCAGTCTGATGGACACCTGCCCACTGCCAGCGAACACCAAAGCCCTCCACAGGGAGCCTCACAGGGACCTGGGCCCTCCCAGCAGACACTGGGACAGACCCTGGCCAATCTGGTGACACACTCCACAGGTCCAGCCTCTCGAAGGTCAAGAAAATAAATGCCAAGATTCATATTTCTTCCCTTTAAAGAAATTCCTATATTAACTGCCAGGAAGCAGGGGATGGGGGAGGGGAGCTGGCTGGGGTTTGAGGGGGGGACGTGTGGCACAGGTGGGTCTCACTAGAGCTGACGAGCTGCTTTTGCACAGAGATTTCAATGCTCCAGTTACTGGACAGTTGTCAACCTCGTGACTAAAACCTCCCAGGACCCACAGCCAAGGAAAGGGCCAAGAGGTCAGCATGGCACAAAAGCACAGACTCGAAAAAGCCAGGGAGGTGGTAAGGGGCCTGCAGGAGCTGGCAGCTTCAGTGTCACCCCCTCAGAGAGGCCTTCCCTGTCCACTGCCCCCAAGGAGGCCCATCCACATCCTTCTCTGACTCTCACTGTTTGAAGTGCACACATTTAGTGACCCACCTGGTAACGAGACTAGACCCTGACCAGATCGTGCCTGGGAGCCCCTCTACTGTGTTCCATCGTGATTGCTCCGTGCCTGGCACAACATAGGTACTCTTGTGACAGTTTTTGTAAGGAAACAGGAGGTACTTCGAGTTCACAGAGAGGCTGGGCTGACAGCAGACCCAGGGTCTGGGAAGGGAGAAGGATTTGGAAGTTGCAGGGAGCTGGGTTCCCAGGAGGGAGCTTCAGCCCCGGAAGGGCAGGTCACCAGGGTCTTGGCCCTCTGTCCCGGCTGTGCAGCCTGGGAAGGTCCCCTCACTGCCTTCCGCCTGTGTCTCCCCACTTGGAGAATGGGGGGCTGGCACGTAAGTAACCGCGAGTCACTGGTAATGCTCTGGCAGCGCTGGGGCTGGAGAGGCTGTCACAGCTACTAAACAATTAGAAAGTAGTGTTATGTTGACTCAATGAAAGTGGACTTTCTTGTGGATCAAAAATGACTGAATCTTAGCAATTTCATACGGTTTGACCTAAAAGTCATAAGAATCACAATAATTGAGTTTTACAGGGACCGTGATAACAGTGTGTGTCTGAGGTCCTTCTAGGACAAAGAAATGAGGGGTTCGTAAAAGGATCCCTGAAGGGCGCCTGGGTGGCTCAGTCGGTTAAGCGGCTGCCTTCTGCTCAGGTCATGATCTCGGGGTCCTGGGATCAAGCCCTGTGTCGGGCTCCCTGCTCAGCAGGGAGTCTCCTTCTCTGTCTGCTCCTCGCCCTGCTCATGTTCTCTCTCTCGCTGTCTCTCAAATAAATAAATTAATTAAAAAAAAAAAAGGTCCCTGAGTGCCCTGTAAGCCCGGTCTATTTTGAGCCAGCCATGTGTGACATTAAACAAGTCACTCTTCCTCTCAGAGCCAAGCAGAGATGGTCATCACACCCAGCCTGGTCCACGGGACTGCTCCTAGGTGACAAAGGGAATGACTTATTAACCTCTCTGATGCTTGGTTCCCTTACCTGTGAAATGAGAATAAGAACACCCCTTTTGCAAGGTTGTCCAATACCTTCCAGCCAAAGACCACCGAGAACACAGCTTTAGCCTAACAAAGTCGGGTTCACTGGCTGCTCGCATGGGGGGAGTATGCACAACCATGGGCTTCTCAGGAAAAGGATGTTGGATTATTCTCGGACTTTGGCTTGTCCTAAGTGACTTTGTGGGCTTTTTCTCTGAGTCAGATGCTGTCAGGAAGCAGGGGTAATTCTAGAATTGGCTATCTTAAGGATTCTTTTTTTTTTTTTTAAGATTTTATTTATTTATTTGACAGAGATAGAGACAGCCAGCGAGAGAGGGAACACAAGCAGGGGGAGTGGGAAAGGAAGAAGCAGGCTCACAGCAGAGGAGCCTGATGTGGGGCTCGATCCCATAACGACGGGATCACGCCCTGAGCCGAAGGCAGACGCTTAACCGCTGTGCCACCCAGGCACCCGGCTATCTTAAGGATTCTTATCTAGAAGGCAGGAGGAACCAAGCAAAGCTGCAGCTACAATTAGTAAAGAAACGTTTCAGCCAGGATGGAGGATGTTTGGGTAGTTCTGTGGTTTGGACAATGTTCACATTCTGTCCGCGCTCACGTATGATGATGGAGTGGCCTTGTCTTTGGATGCTTTGCACTCTTGCCTGATGTTGGTGTTCTTGGCTCTTTTCTTCCTTGCTTATGAGGAGGCTAACGTGCCCATACTCAGGAAACCTTAGGCCGGAGCCATAATGATGGGGGGGCCGGCACGTTATGCGGCTCAAACTGCCTCTAGCACAGACGCTCAAAGGAGGGCGACGCGGGTGTGCACTAGACCGCTTCCAGCCGCACTTAGGGCTTGAGCTGGGTTTTTAAAGACGAGTAGGAGCCGCAGGGGTAGGAGGGCTGCCTCCAAAAGAATCAGAGCGCAGAGACTGGATTAGTCCAGTGCGGCGCCCACAGCCATTCCCCCTCTCCCCCTCTCCCCCTCTCCCCTGTAGCCGACTGGGATTAACCTCTCCCGCACCTCAGACCAGGGGATCTGGGCTGCGCCACACCTGGCTCCGGGGGGGGGGGGGGGGGGGGGGGGGGGGATGACCTGTTCTGGCCAACCAGCACATCACTTCCGGCAGCCATGTGACTGTTGAGGGCGGGCCTGTGAATGAGCTGGACCAATCANCCGGGGGGGGGGGGGGGGAGACACATGACCTGTTCTGGCCAACCAGCACATCACTTCCGGCAGCCATGTGACTGTTGAGGGCGGGCCTGTGAATGAGCTGGACCAATCAGAGAGCGTCTCAGAGCTTTCCTGGGGGATGCTGGGCAGAGCCTCTGGTCCTTTCCTATGCGGGAGCCTGGGGGAGTGCCAGGCCGGAGCTGCAGGCGGTTGTTCGTGAGCTTGAGGGGAAACTTGTCAAAGCGGGGCTCCGGCCCAGGGAGAAGGGCTGAAAAGAGCAAAGAAAGAGAAAGAAGCAGAGCGTCTGGGGCCGCCTGAGTCCCGTATTGAGTTGTTCCTGAAGCAGTTCGTCTCGGGACATTTCCATTCCAGGCGCTGGTGAATTCCTTCCGGGCCGAAGGCAGCTGGGATTGTGTCTCTGTCACTTGCAACCAAAAAAGCCTGATTCACCAGGCATTTGAATTTCAGCATCCACGCAAGACTCAGCCCCCAGCATCCTGTGCCGAACCCAGTTTCACAACCAAGTCTTCCTCCTGTACCAGGTCTCCTTCCCCTCCCACTCTCCCACCCTCTTGGCCACTCTGGCTAACTCCACACCTCTGGAGTTACGTTAGTGCCTTTCCTGCGGGGGAGGAGCAAGGAACCCATTTCACAGATGAAAAAGCGGAGGCTTCCATGGCCAAGACCCCACAGCCCATTCTGTGGTGGGGCTACACCTGGCTGATTTCAGCAGTCTATTCACCTGTGCCAGCCCCCCTCAAATGCTGCCTTCTGACCTAGTGAATTAATCCACAAGTTACCCACAAACATTTGTCAGTGTAAATGATTGCCCCCAGCTTTAGGCCAACCTCTGACGCAATCCCTAGGAGAAGGGGCACCTGTGAGACTGGCTCATACCGCTCATGCCCAGGTTCTGTGGTGCCCATAGCAATGGAAGGTAAGGCCAACATCCGGGCCTCTGCTTCACGGAGAGGCACCTGAAGAACAGTCAGGGTTTGCGAAAGGATGGAAAGATAAGGGTCTCGGCCTTACAGTGGAAACGGCGCTGGCCTTGGAGTCAGGCAGATGTGGGTTCAAACCCACACCTTCCTAGCTGTGTGACTGCCTGGTTGAGTCTCAGAGCGTAATGGTTCCCCTTCCTCGGGGCTGCTCATCCCCCACCAGCCCTAGGTCCCAGCAACTTCTGCTGGCGTTAACCTTCCAGTGGCTGATGCCAAATCCTGTAGGAGGCATTTGCTGGCTACTTCCTCCAGTCCCACTGGACGGACCCAGTAGGGCTTTAGGTGCCGAACTGACAGGACCAGGACCCAAGGCAAGGAAGCTTGTGGCTGGGGACTGACCGTGCAGGCCCCACGCCTTGTGAGCCTTCCTCTCCCCCTCCAGGACCACTGGAACGGAAGCACCAGAGGGTGGGGCTCCTTGATAGTTCGGCTCATAGACCCATCCTGGCAGCTGGGGCCGGGACTGACAAAGAGTAGACTTTCCATATGCATTTGCTGCCTGAACGGAGGAATGACCCTCCACTCTGGTGGGAAGGGGACTCTTTAGTAAGATCAAGAGACAGAAACGTTGTTGGCATAGCTGCACACCAGAGTCTTCCTGCGAGAGGCCAGCATGAAGTTTGTTTGCATGTAGAAGATTCTTCAGCGAAGAACTTGAAGTTGCTAAAGCAAAGAGTTCAAAAGCAAATGCCTTCCAGGTAAAGGCAAGGGGGGTGGGGCCAGGTGTTTGCCCAGCAGGATGGGCGGGCACTGGGAGCAAACAGGAAAGACCTGTCACACGTCCGGGCTTTCAGACCACAAGCACTGACCCCCACACAAGCAGGCCAGTGAGAGGCCACCTGAGGGCCACATCCAGCTCAGAGCCTCCAGTGTGGGGTTCCTGAAGCCTGTCCACCTCGAAGCCTAGGGCCTCCTGGGATATGCCTTTTAAGAGCAGGGCAGCCTTTCCGGTGACATCCTGCTCTGTCCGCACCCTTCATGCTCTCAAAAAACCCTCCACTTTCTGAGGAAGGTTGGGCCCCTCTTTACTCCTCTCGCTGCCTTCAGAGCCTCGGCTGGGTCCCTGGGACACCTGGGAACGTTGGGCCCATGACACCTCCTCCAGGTCCATACGCATGCACCCTGACACTCAGGACCGACATATACACACACGTACAGCTATGAGTATCCAAGCACCTGTCCCCAAAACACATGCAGATGGACTGCTGGGCACCTGCTGCTCTGTTCAGAGATCCCCTGCTCCAGGAAGTCCTCCCTGACTGACTACTCCCTATCACCCTGCAGGCCAGGTCAGCCCTCCCTTCTCCAGACCTCCATCCCACCTGCTCTGACTTGTGGCTTCTCCTCCTCCTGAGAAGGTTATTCTGGGGGGAGGCATTACAGAGGGCGCACCTGCGCGGTGGCCTCAGCACGGGCCGGGCACAGAGCGAGTGTTGGTTGAGCACATGAGGGCGGGCTGAGCAGTGTTTCTGCTCTGAGCACAGGCCCTGGGTTCACATCTCAGCAACCACTACAGCCCAGGTGCATTGCTTTGACGTGAGCAAATTTTTAATCTCTGGCTTCAGTTTCCCCGTGTGTGAAATGGGGGTGATCATCGTGGCTACGGTACTAGTCTGGTGAGAATGACCTCAGGTGAGTTTCTGTAGCGTGTCTGGACCTTGGTTGTGGGAGCGCGTGCCGTGCTGGCCACCCTGATTCTAGCTGGGCAGGGTAGGATGGAGTGAAGACGTGAAATATTGCTCGTGGTCTTTTCGGAGAGCGGCTCCAGCAGTGGGGCAAGACAGCGACCTCCCAGGTGTGCTGGCCTGGCCCGCCAGGCTCGTCCAGACTCGGTATTGACCCGCCTGCCCTGGGGCATATGACCTCTTCCCTGATCAGCACGGGTGGCGAGGAGGGGCGGGCCCCACAGGCCGGATTGATTTTGAAATCTCGTCTCTTACACAGGAAAAGGTCATGTTTGCAGGTGGGCATCCCAAGGCGTCTTTCCAGCAGGGTGCCCTGGCCGAGCAACAGGACTTCCATTAGCATTAACGGGGGGCTTGCGGCAGAGGACTCTGAAGGCCCGACCAAGTGTCTGTCGATGTGGAATCACTCCTAAGGAAGCTGTCCAGAGAAAGCTGGTCTCCGGGACAGGCGGGCTCATGGGGGCGGTCCCTGGCTCTTCGGCTGGAGCTTGCCAGGAGCAAGTGGGGCTCTGCTGTGGGGGTCCCAGGCAGCAGCAAAGCCCCCAACAAAGCTGAGCAAAAGGCCCTCCGTCCTCAGGCAGGGCTGCCTCTGGCTGGCTGGTGGACCCTGTTAGGCGCCTGAAAAAGTAGGTCGGTGGAAAAGGCAGAGGTCCCACCCTGGGAGCGGAACCTGGCTTCTGCCCCTCTCTGCTAGCCTCTGCTCTCCCCGCGGCTGGCCTGGAAGAGCAGAGTCCCTGGAGACAGGTGTTTGGACTGGCTCTCCAGGCTCCTGAGGCTCTTAAATCAGAACTGGCCTTGCCTGGGCCCTCATCCCTGAACACCTCAAGGCCCCTTCCGACTACCCAAGGGGTGGGGATCCATGACTCAGAATCATGCCCAGTAGAAACCCCACAGAGAGCTGAATCCGAAGCTGCCAGCTGGTTGCTCACAGGCTGGATCTGGCCCGTAGCTGAGTTTCGTTTGGCGTGAACAGGGTTTAAAAAAATATTTTCAAATTAGCTTCCAACACTTCAAAGTTGGAAGATTTCACATTTTAAAAGATAAAGATTTTAGCTTTGCTGGAAACATTAGAAATTCTGGCTGCTCCAGGCCTGCATTCCCGTGTCACCAGCTGGCTGCCTGTTGCAGACCTGCCGCATCTGCCACAGACCTCAGCCCTCCCTGTCACCTCACTAACACACATCTGGTGTCGCGTGCATTTGCCGTCACACTCCTGCCTGGCTCTCCTCTCCGGGGACCGTTGCCTGAAGCCCTTGGTGCTGAAAGTCATGATCCCCTCTTGTTTCAGTGACTGAGATCTAGAAAGACCAATCCATTCCTGTCTCAGAGTCTTTGCATGTGCTGTTCCCTCCATCGAGAATGTTCTTCTGCAGGATGGCCACTCAGTCACTCTCATTTCATGCAGATCTCCGCTGCAGCGTCAGAGAAGCCATTGCTTCCCATTCCCAGGTCCCCCCTTCGCCATGCCCCGCTTTGTCCTTCCTAACTCTGCTTCTTCCACACCCATGACACACTCACCTGTTCATTTGCCCTTTTTCTCCACTCAGCCCCCCAAGAGAAGGTCAGCTCCATGAGAACAGCAACGGTGTCTCTTATTCACTGCCTTATCCTCAGCCCCTGGACAGGACTCGGCACCTGATGGGTGCTCAATACATAGGCTTAAATGAAGGTCAGATGCAAGGCGGACAGTGGAGAGCTTTGCATGGCAGTCAGCAGAGCAGGAATGGAGGCCCTGCATGGCCTGAGCCGCAGACTAACAGGGCTGGGTCTTGAGGATCTTCTCCGGGAGCTGTCCCGGCATGTTTATGTGGCTCTTGAGGGAACTGTATTTCCATATTAGCCCCATGATCTATATAACAAGAACCACGATGTGGCTGCCATCTTAGGGAGACAAAGGCCCCTGCCCTCAGGGGGCTTCAGTGTAATTGGGAAACAAAATATTGCAAAGGACACAACAACAAGGGAAGGAAGGAGAGGGCGAGAGGAAGAGATTTCCACTGGGTTGTAATCTCTGTAAGGACAGGGTCCCCTAAATCATTCCACAAAGATTTATTGTACACCTACTATGTGCCAGGACCACCCCCCCCCCAGTGGAGCTCAGTCTGATGATGGAGATAGGCATTTGTTCACAAACACACACGTATCTAAATATAAGCTGATGGGGGCTTCGGAGGAAAGAGGCTATGAGGGGCGCTGTCATCCTCCTTATTGTTGGCACACAGTAGGTGCTCACATCTGTCCTCCGAATGAATGCAGAACTCTTCTGTGGACTAGTTCAGGGAGGAGGGAGACAGAGCTTGGAGAGCCACAGAAAGGGGGCTTGGAGGTGGAAGAAAGGGGTGGAGGAGCAAGGAGGGTGGCCCTCCCAGAATCAGGTTTTGCTGTTCCCTGCCTCAGACACCCTGTTGGGTGCTGGGTGCTGGGCGCTAGGCAGCGCTCTCCTTGGGAGAAGAAGGGGGCTCCTTCTCCTTTTTCGGGAATGTGTGCTGCCCCTTCCCCCGCCCCGGGTGGGCCAGGCGCCACTTGGTCTGCCATTTTGATGCTCTCGGCGGGACCAGGATGCTGTAAACACCCATACGCGACTCTCCTGCAGGGTCTCCGGGTTGCCAACAATCACGGCCATCTGCTCGCATGGCATCGGGCCCGAGCCCAGCGCCCAGGGAACCGTGCCAGGCAGCGATTGGTTCTGAGGCGTGCCCCTTAAACCGGGCGGGGGGCCTCCTCTTCTGAGGGGCCCCTGGGGGAGCAGGAGAACAAAAGACAGATTTCTCTTTCCTTAAAAAAAAAGATCAATTTCACTTAAGACTCAGCACAAAACGAGGAGCAGGAGAAGAAACAGAGAACAGAGTCTATGGGGTCCTGAATATTCACGAGCTGGCTTTGCACAGCTCAGAGTCCTGGGTGATGGGGGAGGAACGAGGGCGCACTCCATATTTAAAACATCCTTCTAAAGTCGCAGTTTCTTCCTGCAGGCACCCCCTTCTCCAGCCTGGGGCTCAAGGTACCATGCGGAGGCAGGCCGGGAGGCTTCCTGGAGAGAAGCCACAGCTAGCCCTGGCCTGGGAATCAGGGCGATCCCACCCTGCTGGGCTATTCAGGAGCTATCCGGCTTTGGGCAGTCCACTTAGCCTTTCTGAGACCCCATAAAATGGAGGCGACAGAGAGCTGGGCAGATCAGATGGCATGGGGGACACAGTAGCATGTTTCTCTGGAGCCACGAGATATCCCAGCAGTGGATGGTCACTACGTGCTACGTGTCTCTTGCACGTATGCACACGGTTGTGTATGTCTCGCAAGCTCAGATCTAGCTGCATCTCTCCGGGCGTGTGTGTGGTTAACTGTGTGCTCGTGTGGGGCCCTCTGGGTTTACCCATGAGACTCCGGGAGACTATATGGGTGAGTCTTGGCTCCTGGGTCAGTGGGTATGTGGAGGTTTGAGTGCACTCCGGTGTGTGTGTGTATGTGCAGACAAAGGGACTCAGCCCGTGGCCTGGCCTCACCGCCTCCGGGAGCCAGGCAGACGGTGGCAGACAGGAGCCGGCCCCCACCGAGGACTGGACTGAGAGCTCTTGTCCAGCCGCGGGCTCCGCTGGAGCAGACCGAGGCCACAGCTCACGCCAGAGCCTGGCGCTTGCTGCAGAACCCACGCCTGAAAGGCCGTGCACGGTGAAATCAGTCTGGATACCCCAGCCCCGACTGGGCCTAGGTCTAGAACTCGGGTTCTCTCCACTAGGTCCTCACTACTGGGGCAGGCGACCTGCACAGAGGGGCCTGGCTGGGCTTTGAGCCAGGTGGCAACCCCATCTCTGTGCTCCCTGGAGCAGGCTTTAGAGGGGAGGAGGTTATGGCTCAGGATCCCAAAGGGAGGCCTCCATAAGAGGAGTGGGGAAGAGGAGCCCAAGCTGCCCTCATGCACAGCACCCAACAGTTTGTCAGGTTCTTTCCCCTGCAGTCGCCCATTGCATTCTCGCTGCCCTGCCAGCCAGAGTGAGTGGACATCCCGTCCATAGATGAGGGAGTCTGGGGTCAGAGGGGGACTGCGACTGCACAACAATGTCACTGGCCCTGGATGCAGGCCCGCGCCCCTGGCACATGAGTAGACACAGGCCAGGTCAGCTTTGTGGGGCAGGACCTCCCACGCCAGGAATGGTTAACCCCTAGGCCGGGTAGTCGCTAATGTTTCCGAGCAGATACCGTTTTCAGGGCCTATTTAATCCCCCCAACAGTCCCATGAGATGAGTCCACCTATTAGCCCTCATTTACCCACGAGGACACAGAGCACACAGAGAGGAACTAATTTGCCCCAAGTCCCGTAGCTAGCAAGTAGTATCCGTGTGGGTGACCTGTCACCACCATACTGGGCTGCCTTCCACAGAGGCCAGAGGAGACACAGACCCATTTAAAAGACTGAGAGGGGGCCAACTGGGAGCACTTCTTGTCTCCCCTGCCCAGGAGAGGTGAATATGTGGCCATTCTGCCGGACAGAGGGGTTCCCCAGCATCTAGATACCCTCCCCTGCCCCTGAGACCCAGGTGGGAATTTCATCCCAGCAGGAGTGACTCCCAAGCCACAGGACAGCACAGGGGTCTCCCCAGACCCTCGTCCGGCCCCCATCCTCCCTTAAGGTCTGACCCAGTGACCCTGTGGCCAAGGGTGCCTCCGCTCCGGAGTCCTGAGCAAGGGGGCGGCTGGAGAACGGCAGGCAGGGAAGGTGCCGGGCTGAGCTAGGCTTCCAGGCCCCTCGTCCCCCAGCCCACCACAGCTGCCTCTGCCGCCACTGAGCCCGCGCTGGATTATTCAATGTAACATTTAATTACACCGAGAGTCTAACGAACACAAGGAAAGTCAGATGTGGAACTCACACCCCCCACTGAGCCTCCTGGAAACCATGGGGGAAGGCAGGGTTGCTCCATATGCTGCCGTGTGGGTGTGTGCAGTTCATGCATGTGTGTGCATGTGTGTCTGGGCCGGGGGGGGGCGCTGTCTCCACGTGTGCGTGTGTGTCCAAGTGGGCGGCCTCTGTATCTGCCTGGTGGATGCCTCTGCGGGTGTGTGCGCGCGCGTGTGCATGCATCTGACTGCGTGTCTGTGTGTGCCCGCCTGTCTTTGTCATGGCTGCTAATAGCAGTTTGCCTCTAATAATAAATAATGTTTTCAGGCCCCCCGTAAGAGTGGATGGGTGCGATACCCTTCCCCATCGTGCCGCTGTATACTATAGTCCACAGGACCTCCTTGGGGCTGCCAAGACCCAAAGTAATTCCTTCCAGCTCCGACTTCCTGTGCAAGCCTTCACTGGTCACAGGCATGTGCAGGTGCCTCCCCTCTCGACGCTCATTCCAGAATGTTACTGTGGACCCGAACTCCTCCACTGACTTCGGGCTTCAGAGCCAGACCCCCAGGGACTGAGCTCTGCGTCCGCCCCACCCTGGCGGTGACCTCAGATGAGTCACTTCACTTTGCTGAGCCTGCCTTCCCACATGGTAGATGATGGCAAAGGAGATGATGGGTCGTGAGCGTGTGGTGTGCTGCATGATGCAGTCAGGGGCACTCCATCACGAAGGGAAGGACGCATCATGGAGGAGGGTACCCTTCAGCCCTTACCAGAGCCATCCCTCTGTGGGCATGAGGAGGAGAAGGTTGTATAGTCTCCCAAACCGACCTCAGGGAAAGATGGCAGTCAGAGGCTGGTGCCTCCCGGACAGCAGGACCAGGCTGAGCCCGGGCCCGCTAGGAGTTTCCCAGAGACCCGGGCAACAGCTCTGACATAAACCAGGGCAGTGCTCTGGATGATCGGCCCCAGCTCCTCCCTCTCCTCCCCACTCACTCTTGCTCCCTCACTGACCTTCCGCCTGTTCCCCACCCAAGTCTCCCACCCGAGAGCCAGCTTACCAAATGAAATCCGATCTGCTCAGTCACCACATTCCAAAATTGTTATATATTCATACAAAGGTACAAAGGCTTATGTATAAAAATGTTCATGGTAGCACTGTTTGTAACACAAAGGCTCTAAACAACAGAAATGCCCAACAACAAAAGAGGGTCAGTTCAATCAATTATCATTCGTTTTCTAATGGGATCCATCGTGGCCATGATAAAAGAAATAGAACTGGGGGGACTTCCAGCAAGACGGTGAAGACATATTTTCCTTATTTCTCCTAAGTACAACAACAACAACAACAAAATCTCTGGACATTATGTATTTAAAAAATAGGAAGACTCAGAAAGTTGACAAAGGCAGACAGGTTAGGGACCTTAGGACCCAAGGAACAACATGATGGGGAGCTCACTGGTTTTCTTTCTGCTTCATATAACCCAGACTTGGATCTGAAAAAAGCCAGAATCCAGGAAACACTAATGGGCACGGACTAAAAAAAAAAAAAAAAAAGTCCCCCATCAAAAGTTTGACCGCCATAGTCAAAGAATCCATAAAGGGGCAGCCTGTTAAGACAGGAAGCTTTTAGACAATAGCCACTCTACTCCAGCCAAACACCTTGGAAAAAACTGTGGCCCCACCCCCATAGTCTAGGGTCAAGTTTTGACCCTCACCAGTTAATAGTGACACTCCCTGGTGCTCCTGACCAAGGTAAGGAATTGAAGGCCGAGTAGGAAGCCAGATTTCCATCCTTACTGTTCATTAACAAAGCCCTCCCCCATGGTGCTGGGGGCGCCTGGACTTCCACTGCCCAACAGAGGTACTGAGACACTCTACTCCCTCCCTTCCCACTGGGGTGGTATCAGAGGAGGCCTCCTGGGGACACAGGACTTGTGCCCCTGTCCAGTGGTAACAAGGCCACTCACTCCTGTAAGTCAAGACTACACGGGAAACAGTAACGAGGCACTCCTACCCTTTCCATTCAGAGGTACCATTGCATAGCTAGTGGGGAGCCAGATCTCCCACCCTCACCCACTGAATTAAAGACTCCCCTCAGGTATCAAAAAAGGTGAAGTGAGGAACTTGGCCTTCCAATCCCACCTGGCATTAATGAGGCAGTGACACGCACTTCCACCTTCCCCTGCTGGGGCAGTATCAGAGGAAGGCAGCTAAGAGAAAAGATTGAAATAAGATTCAGAGTCTCATTACTTAATATGCAAAATATAGACATTTCAATAAAGCATCAGTTGTCCTACCAAGAACTAGGAAGATACCAAACGGAATGAAAAAATACAATCAATAGATGGAAAATTAAAATAACAGAGGTATTAGAATTATCTGCTTTAGTGAGCACTTACAACTTGCTTAAAATGAATAAAGTAGAATGTCTTAGCAAAGAAATCGAAGATACAAAGAAGAACTAAGAGGAAATTTTAGAACTGAGAAATATAAAAGTGAAATAAAACATTCATCATTAGGCTCAATAGCAGAATGGAAATGGCAGGGGGACAAATAGTGAACTGGAAGGTACAGCAATAAAAATGACTCAGCCTGAACAAAAAATTTGGAGGGGAAAAAAAAAAGAATATAGCCTTAGAGACCTCTGGGACTATAACAAAAGATCTAACATTGGTGTTATCAGAATCCTGGAAAAAAGAGGAGAAAGAGAGTAGGGTCAAAAAATACTTGGTTGAAAAAAATCTGAAATTTCACAAACTACATGAACTTACAGATTCAAGAGGCCGCACAAATCTAAAATAGGATAAACCCAAGGAAATCCACACCAAGACACATTACAGTCAAATTTCTAAAAGTTAAGGACAAAGGAGAAATCGAATGCAGTAAGACAGGAACGGCATCCTACCTATATGAGGGAAAGAATTTAAATAAAACTGGATTTCTCATCAGAAATCACAGCAGTCAGAAGAAAGTGGCATAACAGTTTTCAGGTTCTAAAAGAAAAGAACCGTGACCTCAGAATCCTATATCCAGTGAAAATATTCTTCAGGGATATAGGAAGAGGAAATCCAGGTATTCTTAGATGAAGAAAAGCTAAAAGAATTTGTAGCCAGCCAACCTACCAAATGACCAAAGGAAACTCTCTAAACAGAAAAAAAATAATTGGGGGGGGAGGAATCCTGGGACATGAGGAAGGATGGGGCAACACATAAGCAAAAATATGAATAAAAAACACATTTTCCTTATCCTCTTGAATCGCCTAAATTATGCTTACTGATTGAAGCAAATTTTAGTGCTGTCTGATGTGGTTCTAAATGTATGCAAAAGAAGATTTAAGACAATTATAAACAGGAGGATAAAGGGGTATAAAGGGAGGTAAGGTTTCTATATGTCACTAGAACTGGTAAACTGATAACACCAGTTGATTTAATAAGCTTTGTATATCTAATGTTATGCCTAGAGTCACTACTTTAAAAACTATGCAAGGAAATATACACAAAATTACCATATGTAAACCAAAACGAAATTTAAAAAAGAAGTTCAAGGTAGGAAGGCAAGAAAAAGAAATCAGAAAAATGAAAAACAGAACACACAGAAAATTAAAAAACAAAATGGCCAGAGTAAGCCCTAACACATCAATAATTACATTAAGTATAAATGATAATTAAAAGGGAAGATTCAACTGCATGCTGTCTACAAGAAACTCATTTCAAGGATGACATAAGCAGGTTGAAAGTAAAAGGATGGAAAAAGATATATGATGCAAACATTCATCAAAAGAAAACATAAGTGGCTAGATTAGTATTAGATAAAGTAGACTTCAGAGCAAAGAAAATTACCAGAAACAGAGAGGTATTACATAATAATTTAAGGATCAATCCACTTCTGTTGTTAAAACACAGAATCCTAAATGTGTGTATGTGCCAAACAACAGAACTGCAGAATATGTGAAGCAAAAACTAATGGAACCAAAAGCAGAAATAGACATGTCCACAATTATGTTTGGATACTTCAACAACATTCTCCCAACAATTGATAGAACAACTAGACAGAAAGTCAGCACATGGAAGAACTCAACTACACCATCAACCAACAGGACCTAACAGACATTTATAAAACACTCCATAAAATGCTGCAGAATACACATTACTTTCAAATGTCCACAGAACAGATACTAGTTTAGACCATATTATGGGCCATAAAACATATTTCAACAAATTTAAAATAATTTAAGTTACAGAGTGTGTTCTCCAATCACAACGGAATCAAACAAGAAATCAATAACAGAAACATAACAGGGAAAGCCCCAAGCACTTGGAAAGTAAACAACACTTTCCAATAATCCCTAGGTCAAAAAGGAGGTCTTGAGAAGTTTTAAAAATACACTGAACTGAACAAAAATGAAAAAAAAACAAAAATTAGGGAACAAGCCAAAGTGGTACCAAGAGGGAAATGTATAGCACTGAGCATATATATTAGAAAAGAGGGAAAGTCTCAAATCAATACTCTAAGCTTCCATCTCAGTAACCAAGAAAAACAAGAACAAACAAAATCTAAAGCAAGTAGAAGGAAGGAGCTTTAATAAAGAGCAGAAAGGAAAGAAATTGAAAGCAGAAAATCAACAGAGAAAACCAGTGAAAGGTGGAGTTGATTCTTTGAAATGATCAACAAAATTGATGAACACTAACCAGAATGACAAAGGAAAAAAGAGAGAAGACCCAATGTACAAATATGAGGAATAAAACACGGTATTCCTAGATACCCTACGGACATCCAACGCATACTAAGGAAATACTATGAGCAACTTTCCACACACACATTTTACAAGTTAGATGAAGTGAACCAATTCCTCGAAAAACACAGATTACCACAACTCACCCAATATGAAATTGATCATTTGAATAGCCTTATAGATAATTTATAACCGTCTAGGAAATTGAATTTGTAATTGAAAAACTTCCCCCGCCCAAAAGAACGAGATCTGCGCGTGTTAACACAAAGAGAAAGGATCAGTATATTGATAAAGGAATGAAAAATGTGTCTAAAGACAGTGTGCCCAATACCATGTGTTTGCGAAAGAAAGAATAGAGATCCATACCAATGTATGCTTTCATGTGCGCAGGCTAGCTCTAGAAGAAATGAGGTTGGAAAATATGAGAAGAATTGATTCTTTTAATGATTTTTATTTTATATCCTTTTGAATACTTTGAACTTTTTTCTATTATTATTTAACCACTGCATTTTGAAACAATCATTTTATTTTAAGCATCCACATGGTTTGTCTGGCTAGAGCTGAGCCTTACGGACAGATCACCTGGCTTCACATCTCAGCTTTGCCACCGGCCGGCTGACACAGCCGAGCCCCACCTTCCCTGGCTGCAAAATGAGAAGAAAGAAAATGAGGAATAACAGTCAGGACTGCGCATTCAGGAAGCAGCGCCATGTGGGGATTTGGGAGCAAAGGAAAATCCAGGCAGGTGCCTGAGGGGCGGTTAGCGGAGTCATTCGAGCTAAGCCCTGAGGAAGCTCCAGGCTCTGTTTGGGCCCAGGAGAAGGAAGAATGAGACTGCAGAGATGCCAGGAAGTACCACAAACCCATGATACCTGGGGACACAGCGGCCAGGGTGCAGGGCAGAGCCAGGAGTCCAGCCAGGAGCCCTTGGGGTGCCAGGGAGGAAGTTCTCTTACAAGGGGGCAAATTGGAGCTCTACTTTGTTAAGAAGACAGAAGGTCCAGTGTAATTTCCTCCTCATGTTCTCCAAGCTGATTTTCTCCCCTTATTTCCGTGGGACTTTAAGAACCATCAGCTAATAAAACTGTCCTTGGTGCGAAGTACTGCCAAGCGCAGCATGTCCCCAGATCCTCTCCTTGGCCTCGGGTAGAAGCATCTTTGTCCCCATTTATAGCTGCAGAAGCCATCCTTGAGCCCTGCTCCAGGCCCCAGGCCTCCCCAGGAAGCCCCATAAGCACAGGGAGCTCTAGGGCCAAGATCAACTCATAAAGCGTCTGATTCAACACTCATTTTACAGATGGGAAAACTGAGGCCCAGAGTAGGGAAGGAGTGTGCCCAAAGTCACACGGCGATGGTGTCAGAGGGGAGCGTGGACTCCCAGCCCAGTGCTTGCTGTTCTGCATGACCAGCACACCGCCAGGCCCCAACCCATGTGTGCTGCTACGATGCAAGGGTATCAACCCAGAGCTCTGAAAGTGCCTCTGTTTCTGGGCTTGTCTGTTCCAAATCAGCCGCATCACCCCTCAGAAATTCAGGGACAGAAACCGGTTTCCACGTGGCCTCTCTCCTGTGAGAGTCTTCTCTTCGTCTCGGGAGCGCTCAGCCTATCCATAGGAATGAGGTGAACACCCATTTTCACGCTCACCTTACACGCGCCAGCCAGGAACTCCGCTGAGGGCCCTCTGGGTCATCTCATCGGATCTCTCACAGCTCCAGGACAGCTTCTGTATCCCTGTTTCACAGATGAGGAAACTGAAGCAGAGAGAAGCCTGAGAATCTGGCTCCGACTGCCTCCAGACCCTGACCTTCGAAAGGAAATCAAACAAACCCATCTGATGAGGAGAGAAGCAGGGTGTGTCCTCCTACTTCCAGCTCCTGCCCACAGCCCAGAAGGGGGGCTGAGTCCTCCAGCCTTAGAGCCAATGGCTCAGCTCCTTTCTGGCTGCTCGGTCTCTCTGTGATCTAAAATAGGGTTGGTCACATGCTCCCGTCTCTCTCATTTGGTGCCCAGAGTTGCAGCCCCTATGGCATTGTCCCAGGTGCAATCACGAGGCCTCCAACTTGTGGCCCCAGGACCAAATGCAGCCCCCGGAAATGTTTTCCTTGACACACCTGGATTGTGTGGTGTTAGTGTTTTCTTAGATTAAACTGAAGAAATTACCAGCAGGGAAAAAATTGAGCTGTTTTCACAATAAAAGCTGGATTTCTTACTCCTGAAAAATTAGAACATCTAAGCAACCTGTATCCGCATTCTCAGAGGGCAGCAAGTGGCGGGACCTCCTTGAGAAGGACATTTACTGCCCAGCCCTGTCACCCGGCCCCTGCCCCCACCCCTCCCCCATGTCACTCGTTCACCTGGCCTGCTAGGTACTCCCGCGCTGAGTTCCTGGTTCCTGCTGCGGGCTCCCAGCCATTCATTCGATAAATATGCATTGAGCATTTAGACAAGATGCGAGATAGTGATCGTGAAGGGAGTGGAGGAAGGGAAGTCTCCCCTACCCACTGATCCTGTCAGAATCTTCAGGGTGCAATGTGGATAGCTAGCGGGCAAATGCGGTTTGAAAAACAATTTTATTATGACCTAATTTTATGTTTGGGAAACAAAAAAATTCTGCTCCAAGAATACTACTGGTAATAATAATGAAACAACTACAGTAGCCCCCACCCCCAGCCCAGCCCTGTTCACGGTTTTGCTTTCCGTGGTTTTAGTTACCTGCCGGTCAACAAGGTCTGGGAGCAGAGGGTCCTGCTTCTAAATCCTGTCAGGACAGGTAGCCTCACGCTAGGTCACCAAGCCTACGTCATTCACCTCACTTCATCTCATCACCTAGGCAATTTATCGCCTCCCATCATCACAAGAAGAGGCAGGAGTATAATATAATAAGACATTCTGAGAGAGACCACATTCACATAACTTTTATTACACTTATATTATTACAATTGTTCTATTTTATTATTGTTGTTGTTAATCTCTTCCTGTGCTTAATTTATAAAGTAAGCTTTATCATATCATAACCATATCTGGTTCGGTACTATTCCTGATTTCAGGCATCCTCTGGGGGGTCTGGGAATATACACCCTGAGGATAAGGTGGGGGGTGCTGCTGTACTGTGTTTGGCACTTGTAATCCATTCATTAAGTCAATAAATATTCATTGAGCATCAGCTATGTTCAGGCCCCCTTCTAGGTGCTGTGGATACAGCAGAGACAGCGAAACACCGCCATCCTGAGCAGACCTCCCAGGAGTCTCACTCCTCCTCCTCCGCAGCTTATGGAGGCAGGAGGAGCACGGTCTCCCTATTCAGACGGGGACACCCAGTCCAGGGAGGCTAACTGGCCTGTCAAAAGTCACACTGCTGCTAAAGGGAGGTCTGGAAACTGACCACAGCTCCAGTGACCTCTGGGCCCTGCCTCTAAGCCCGGACTCCAGGCAGACCACTTGCCCCCCCCCCCTCATAAGCACAGCAGATGTCTGGGGTGTGGGGTAGGGATTTGGACTACAACACAGGCTCAGCTGAATGTTCTCGAGCCTGCTATCCCGGGAATCCCTCAAGGGTGCGGAAGTGGGCGGTAGAGAGCAATAAGCTGGGAGCCTGAAGGCCGGGGGACGGTTATTTGCTGGAGACCCTTTCTAGGTCTCCCAAGAATTCCCAGGCCCTCCCAGTACGGAGCTGTCCCTCTCCTCCCAGTGACCTTGATCCAGGCTGGGCTGGTCCCTCAGAGACTTCCTTGCCCTCTACCCTCGGCGCCGTTTCCCAAGGTCGTGGGAAGGGCGGGCTGAGGAGCAGACCGACGCGCACGGGCTGGACAGAGCCTTTGCAAGGATCTGTTTTTGTTCTTTCTGGGCCTGGGGCTGGGTAGGGCCGGTGACTGGGCTTGGCGTTAAACTAGGAGCGGCCAGGGCAGGTGTAAATTATGCATAGCTATTTCTGGAAACTTCTCAGATTTCTCAAGAGAGAGAAATTAATTTGCCTGTTTGGGCAAATAACACCAATTTTTTTTTCCCTGCTTAAGGTCATTTTGTTAAGATAAAATTGATTAACGTTCTCTTTAAAGTTTAAGTAGAAACTGCTCAAACATATTTTTATGCACAGAAGCACGGTTTGCGCCCTTCAGTAATTAATAACTCTACAAATAAGTTCACAGCGCACGGCTCGCGCTCAGCCCGCGGCCGGCGGCGGACGCCAAGTGGGCGGGGCTGGCGCCCGGTCTGGCCAATCAGGGCTCAGGGGAGGGAGGGGCGGGCCGAGCTGCCGCGTCCCCACCGCGGGTCCTAGACCCCGCGTGTGCACACCCCACGCGCGCGGACCAGCCGGTCCCGACTCCGCCGGACCTGGCGAGGTCCCTCCAGGCAGAGGCAGACCCCAGTGGACCAACACCTAGAATCCGCACCAGGGACGAGGGTATTAGGTGCCACCATTGCTGTGCGCTCCGCTTAAGTGCTTCTGGGGCTGAAAACGGCTCCGGAGCCAGACTGCCCGGGTTAGAATGGGAGCTAGCAAGTTACTTAGGCTCTCTCTGCCTTGGTTTCCTCCTCTGTAAAGTGGGGATAACAGTACCCACGTGATAATGTTGCGTGGATTGAATGGTTAATACCTGTCCCGGTGCTTAGAATAATGCCAGGCACATAGTGAATGCTCACGTGGTAGTTTTTAATATCATCGTCATTCTCATCTCATTTCAACTTCACATGAATTGGTGACCTAAGGCTATTTGCTACCCGCCCCATTGTGCCAGTGAAAACACTGAGTCTCAGAGAAGTTAAGTTCCCTGCTTGAGATCACACAGCTAGGAAGTGGGAAAGCTGAGGGTTGAATCCAGAGCGTTAGGCTGCACGGTTTCTTCGTGTACATGCTTCTCTTCCCCCAGGCCTTTTTCAGGGTCATTTATTCACTTTCGCAGCTTCTGCATACGTACAGTAAATATTCATCCGCTCCAGATCCTGTGCAGGCTGCTGGATATAGGAGCATTCACCCGCTGCCGTCAGAGAGAGAGCAGACAATCTGTGGTAGTCCTCAGCGCCCTTTGCCAAAGCTTGCCTGTTCTGTTCTTCCAGGCACAGGCAGGGTTGCACTTTCTGGCACCTTGTGATGGTGTAGGACCATATGACAACTACTGGCCAATGAGTTGTGAGTTGAAGTGCTGTGTGTGTGTGTGTGTATACGTGTGTAATGCCAAGGCAAGAGTATTGGCTGCATTGGCAGTGTGCGACCCTTCCAAGGTCTCTCTCTTGGGCTTGGTTACTGACCACATTTATGGTGGTGGCTGCTCCCAGAGCTGGACCTCCTGAGTGACCATGATGAAGAAAGCTTCCTCAAGATCCAGGATGGCCATGGAATGTGAGTGAGAAATCTTTGCTGTGTTAGGCCATTATAATTTGGGTCCTTTTTGTTACTGTCCCACAACCTCACCTGTCCTGACTGATACACAGTCCAGAGACAGACGGCTCCAGAGGTGTGTAGGTGCCCAGGGATAGGGTGATGCATTGGGTGTTATCAAGGTTCTTCTTATTAAAACATTTTACTTGACTGTGGGGGGGTTGCCTGGAGGATGGCTGGAGCCAGGGACTAGGGTAAGATGAGGCACTTGCCTTGGGCACAAACCTGCTGTGAATGCCAAATAACTCAGAATAATACTTTAATGCAATGTTTTTCAAAAAAAATCAAAATTAAAGCAAAAAAATCCAGGATGAACAAAATAGCAACATTGAAAAAAATTTTTTAAAGATTTTATTTATTTATTTTAGAGGGAGAGCAAGAACAAACATGATTGGGGGGAAGGGCAGAAGGAGAAGGAGAGAATCCCATGCAGATTCTGTGCTGAGCATGGAGCCGGATGTGGGACCGGAGCCCAGGACCCTGAGATTGTGACCTGAGTTGAAATCAAGAGTTGGACACTTAACTGACTGAGCCACCCAGGCACCCCCAAAATAGCAACTTTTTTTTTTAAGATTTTATTTATTTACCCGAGAGTGAGAGAGTGAGCATGAAGTGGGGGGCGGCAGAGGGAGAGGGATAAGCAGACTCCCCAGCTGAGCAGGGGAGATCCCAGGATCATGAGATCACGACCTGATCTGAAGCCAGATGCCCAAAAGCCTGAGCCACCCAGGCGCCACCCGAAGAGCAGCATTTTAAATAAAGCCAGGCTCTAATGCTGCATTTGCATGACGCTTCCTGTCTTCACCCTAACCCAGCCCTGGATCCTATAAGCCTTTTTCAAAATCAGGCAGCCAGCCTGCAGGTTGCGGTGTGCCAATTTGATTTTTAAAATATCACATTAAAATACTGTTTATCTCAATTACTGAGCTTGTTGGTTCTCCCTGAAATTTTGTGCCCAGGGTGGGTGCTTCCCTCACCTCACCTCCCCCAGGTTGTAGCCCTGAGAATTAGACACTTCAGTTTAATGAGCTTAATACGTTCAATGAGCTGAGTTTAAAACTTGGGAGAAAACCAGGCAAACAAAGAAGGGAAGGGCATTCTAGGAAGAGGTGGCAGCGTAGGGAAAAGCATGGAGGAGGGAACAGCTGGGGTGTGCATAGCAAACTATCAGCCATTTGGTGCTTCTGGAGAGAGACTGAGCAAGATCATGTTGTCCATGTTCATCTCTGTGACGTGTTGTGAGTTTTCTCCCATTCCCTGAAAGGGAGAGTGCCACGCAGAGTGTATAATCCCTGGTCAGTCTCCCAGGAAGCCTGAGTGAACCAAATTCAACTGTAAATTGTCAAAACAGTGGCCCTATGAACCCTCGAATGCTTTGACAGCTAACAAGCATTTGGGAGACAAATCTTTCAAGAGTGCCTCTCTTCTCCAAAAGCCAGGTCCAAACTACCAAGGCTGAGCTGGACCACCTCGATTTGCCCATTTCCAAAGCTATGGTCACAGATGGTAGCCATTAATTACCAACCAGGCTTTGCCTTGGGAGGAAGTGAGGGGGCCTTTCAGCTTCATGGTAGATTAGTTTTAGTAACGACCCTAATTCTCTATCCTTCCCTGAGTCCAGCCCTTCCTCCTGAGTTTTTGCAGCTCCTCCCATGAAAAGGTGAGGTGTATTTCCCTGCACTTGAGTCTAAGTTTGGCCATGTGATTTCCTTTAGTCGGTGGGACATGAGCAAACTTGATGCACAACGAGAAGCTTGAAGACCACTCCCTGCTCTGCTCTTGCCCTTGGCCAATGGCTACCCTGGCAAAGGGTAAAACGTGAAGGGCAGAGTAAAGGTGTCCCAGTCATCCCAGCCAAGGCCATCCTACATTAACCAACAGCCAGCCAACGCAGCTCAGATCAGCCACGCTAAGCCTAGACCAGCCCACATAAGCCCAACGCAATGTACTTATTGGCCAAATAGATATTGACTACAGTATGTCATTGAAGCATATCTGATCTTTAGGTATTTTTAACCATCTCATCCCTTTCCTTAAACCTTGTAAATTTGCTCTTACTTGGAAGCCATATATGTATATATTTTAATTTGTAGTAGCTTAGAACTGATTCAATTAAAATAGAAAAAACCCAAATAATAATGGCTTAAACAAGAAAGAAGTTTCTCTCTCTCTCAAGTTCAAGAAACCTATAAGGAAGCAGCACAGAGCTAGTAGGCATTTGGCACAGTTGGAGACCCAGGCTCCTTCTGTATTGTTACTCAATCCACGTGTGTCTTCCATTTCCAGGTTACCTCATGGTTCAAAATGGCTTCTGGAGCTCCAGCTACTGCATCTACATTCCAGTCATCAGGAAGGGAAAGGGAGGAGCTCATTTCATTTAAGAAAAATTCTTAGACGTTACACATACCACTTCTATTTATAGTCCATTGTCAGAACCAGTATAGCTTCCAATAGTAGTGGCCACACCTAAGTTCTGGGAGTGATACCATATATAATCTGACCCTCTCCAAGGTAACATTTGCTCAGATAAAAATCAGTTAATTTATTAAGAAAAAAGGGGCAAGCTAGCAGTCTTTCCTACACAGTATGCCATTTTATTCATAATAATAATAGTTACTGTTCAGTTTGTCCTTCAACAGATAGAATGTGGCCATAGAGGGAAATCAGACACCAGGACTCGAAGGCAGGACACCCAGATTATAGTCTCAATTCTATCCTGAATCGTGCAACCCTGGACAAGACTGAAATTCTCTGGGCTTGTTTCAAAACAGCTGAAATGGAAACCCAGTACAACTGGAGACCCCTGAGAATACTTCCAGTTCGTTTCCAACTCCAGGCTTCTCCCTGGGGCCCTTCCTTCTCCAGGTCTCAGCTGACATCACTTCCTCAGCAAGGCCTTCCTCCCTGCCCCCCTGTCTCTGATGTGGTCCCCACCCATTTCACACGTGTTCCCCACCCATCTCACACATCTCACCCACCCCCACACATCTCACCCAGCTCCCTGTCCATCACAGCGCTTGGGGCCGTGCGTGACCAGGTATTTACAGACAGCTTGCTTGCTAGAGGGGTGCCATGTGACAGTGAGCTCCTGTGAGGACGGGGGCCACATCGCCTGTCCATCTCTATATCCCCAGTGATCCCCAGTAACATCTGCGGGCTGGATGGCTGACGGCTTGAAGTCTGGGTCCTACCTGCTAAATGCTTGCAAGTATAGAACCCACCCCTAAGAATGCACATTCTAGAGGGGGATAAAAAACAAACAAGCAGGTAGAAAGTTTAATATTAAACATACTGCGACTGTAGGAGGAGAACTGTCTGTGGCTGGGGGAACTGGAGACGATTCCTCCTATGGCAGCTTCTCCATTCAGACCAAAACCCTTATCCACCTGCTTCCAATGACAGGAGTCTGTGGCCCAGGTGTCCTTGTCCATTTCTTAGCCTGGGCAAAATTTCTGCGCCCACAGAGTCCCTAGAAACTAATCATTTGCCCATGCAAACACAGCAATGATGAACCCTAGGCTTCCAGTCACCTTGCCCACTCTGGCATCCAAACTACCAGTGACTGATTCCATGGCACCCTCCAGGCTGAAAGGGGGCCCCTCCTGTGCGAGAGGCCTGGCTTCATCATCTTCCTAACCAGCATGCCACTTCCGGTCTCTGGCCCTTCAGCGGGCATCAAGGCATTGAAGTCCCCCAGTGACCCTGCGAGGTCCCTCAGGGCTGAGAGGTAAACTGGCTCATCCCAGCTTCAGATCGTCTGACTGGAGAGAGGTGGGGGCTGGTCTCAGGCATATAGCCCTGCACTACCCACCCCGATAGTGTCTGATGGTGACACATACCAATCCCTATAAGGGCCCCCATGTCCCCCGTAGAGCCCCCTCCCCACATGAAGTCACGAGGGGCTCTCAGCAGAAGGGCGGGGGCAGAGCCAGCCAGAGAACAATGGGCCCAGGCGAGGGGGGAGTCGGTGGGGTTCCCTGGCTGCCTTGTCATCGCCATAAACCTCATTACCTCGCGGTCCCCTAGGCCGCCTCTCTCCTTACCCAAGGCATCCGCCGGCTTCGCTGCTGATTCCCACATGGCGTGAAAAGCTCTTAAACCCCCCGCTGTATTTTTAATGGGGGCAGTGACTAATTTAGCCCTACGCCACCAACCGTCAAATCAAATCTTCTGTTGGTACTTACCGAGGACTCACCTGGGCTCCATGGGGTTCAGGATAAATCTGGAGCTGGAGAGGGCCCAGAGACGGTGATCTGGCGAGCCCTGGGACATGCTGGCCCTGCCCACAGACTTTGGTGCCATCTCGCAGGCAGGCCCGGCTGTGCATGCGGTGCCGACTGTGGCTGGCCACCCTTGGGAACACGGATGCCTACCCTGAGGTCTCCCCCCTAAACAGCCAAGTCTCCAGGGGACTAAAAATCAAAGTTGCCTGCCTTCGACTTCTAGGAGGCAAGAACCCTGAATTCTAAGGGTGAAGGCTCCATGTTGCCCAGCCCTGGCAGGACTCTGCTCTGATTTGCAGGGGTGATGTGCATTTTATAAAACTAAGTGCCCCACCCATGTGAGCCCCTTACATGAGGTGGCCGGAAGGGGGACTCTGACAGGTCGCCAGCAACCCCTCGATATGGGAGTCGGAAGATGCTGGGTATAATTGCTACAGATTCCACGCCCGTGACTTAGTATTACATTGTAATTAGGTGCAATCTGTCTGCCTGTTTCATTTCCGCTCTGCAGAGGGTAATAACCAATTTTCTTGCCCCTTGTGAAAAGTTAACAAGGAAGGGCTTCCCCACGCAGGTTCTGAAGCCCTGGCCTCTGATTAGCAAGTCAGCCAGGCACCGGCATGATGGAGGGTTGGGAGGACGGCCATGTGGGAGACTTGAGTTTGCTGGGTGGGCCCTGGGGTGCCAGCAAGGTGGGGGGGGGTGAGGAAAGCAAGTCAACTAAAATGTCAGGAAACACCCCTTCTTGGGGTTTGCAAGTGCTGGGGGGGAGGTCCCTGAGATTCTGTGCTGTAGGCACCTCGCTTGCCCCACTAGAGTGCTGGCCCTGGCCACGGGTCTCAGCATCCCACGTCCCACTGATCTCTGTGGCTGGGAACCTGCGGCTCCCACCCGGCTCTGCTCTGCAGCCCCCCTGCCCCAGCCCTGGGTCTCACAGGGCTGGGGAGCTAGCCCCAGCTCCTGGCATGTCCTCACACCTTGGCCGCAACTAGAATCCAAGTCCTGCCTGATGTCCTGGCCAGGTAAGGGTTAACCACTTACCCATCTGCATCCAGAACACGGGAAAGCCATCCCCAGGGGGAGAAACAAGGAAACATCATGGATGAGCCCACTTACCCCCGAGGTTCAGTTTCTCCCATCCACAGATGAAAAGATCAGAGTATTTCATCTTTAAGGGTTCCTTCTGCTTTGACTTCTGTGGCCGCTGCCCACCTGATCCAGACTGCATGTGTTAGGTAACTAACTATGTGTCCTTTTTCCCAAGGGAGGCTGGGTCTACCGTGTGCAGGTCTGCGCCCTATGGGTGACGACAGGCCCCCACAGAGCCCCGGGCTGGGGAGGAGAGAACCAGGCAGCCGATGCTAATCGCATGGATTCCCTTTATTGAACTGTACTAGTAACTGCAGTCAGATTAAGTCACATTTAAAAGCAGACCATCCAGTTGCACTGAAACCGATTATATTCATTACATAGTTTTAATCACTGTCCGGTGAACTGGCAAATCCAATCAAAGCATTAGTCTTTAATTAAAAAATTAAAAGGAAATATTCAGACAATAGCCAAGCAATCACATCACGATGCACAATTACCTAGAATTGCAATTAAAAAGTAGTTAACCCAAGGGGGGGGAAAGAAAAACAAGAAAGAAAAAAAAAAAGAAGCAAAGGAAAAAAAATCACACTAATCCTTTTTCAAAAACTATCAATATAATACATGAAGGAACAAAGGACAATAGCGTCAAAAAGCGGGTTTCTCTAACTCTAGAAATGTAGTCTTCGGCGGAAACTCTAAAAGCACACTAGCTGTAGCAGGACAATAAAAAATACTGAGCATGGAATACTTTTAATCTCTGCCATTAATATTCATTTCCAGCTGCTTATAATAGCAGCGCCTCATGGCCAAATCATTAGAGTTTTACATCTGGGTTGCAAATGACACTTTGATTGGATGTAATGTTCAAATGGCCCTCCCCACGGCGTCTCCGGCAAGCCTTCTGCGGAGAGGTGTCCTGTCGAGCGGTCCCTCACTGTGCGTGCTGGCTCATCGTGTGGTTCTACAAAGGCGAAGAAAGGAGACACGCATGAGGGCAGAAGAATGGAGAGCAGGCCCGTCCCCTCCCACTCAGTGCATTTACGCCGGGAGCCACAGAAAAGCGTCTCGATTATTACAACACAAAATGCAACCAGGAAAAAGTGCTCGGGGGACACAGCTGCCAAGACGCCACGTTGATCTGGGGCTCGGGGATGGGTTCCCGTTGCTGCCAACCTGGGCTCTCTAGAAATTGTTTTTTTAAAGACTGTTCGGGTCTTACCAGGGGGACTGGCTATAGGGAAGGCAAGCGGGGTCGGGGGACATGCCAGGAGGTGGGGGGGGGAGGGTGGCAGGAATTAAAAACATCCTTGCTCACCTCTCCCGTCTCCCTCTTGCTCTGATGATTAGGAGGAAATTATATCTGATCGCCTGCAGGCTTTCCCCAGATCCCCCTCTCAGCCCTTCCCGGGAGCTGCTCTGAGCCTCGTGGAGGGACACAGCAGATGTGCCACGCGGCTCTCCGGCCAAGAAACACCCGAGTGGCACAGACGTGCGGAGCCAGTGGGCGGCGGCGGTGCCTGCGGCCGAGGACGGGTCACCCAGCAGGGAGGGCGCTGAAGGAGGCAGCCTGCCAGTCCGGTCACGTGACTGTGCTCCAGCCAGAAGAGTGTGCGGTTTGCCCAAACGCGCCTGGGCAGCCGGGGCCCAGGTGGGACCCCCCGGCCGAGCGCTCCCCTCTCACGGCAGCCCACGGCACCTCTCCCCTTGTGCCAGCCCAAGCAGGCCGGCGGTGTGGGTCTGTTTTCGTGGGAGCCAGTGGCCTGGGGCTGGGGGTGGGATTTGGCCTCTAAGCGTGACTTTGTTTCTTCTCAGGGGTCCCTGTTCTAAATCAGGACCCATCTCATCAAAGCCTCAGGTAGTGTTCAACCTCATGCCACCTGGAGAAAATCCACCCAGGGCAGAGGAGCCCTGCTTGGGAGCAACACAGGACCTCCAGGCCCGAGGAGCGAGGTCCCCGGGGTGCTCCTGCCTCCCCACACCTGGGTGCCCCAGCCCACGCCGTGACTCCTCTGGGGCTGGGAGCCACCGGTCTGCAGCTCTGCCCGTGACCACCAGAGGTCACACATGGTGCTGTGTCTCTCTTCTGGGCTCCCGGTCAAGCTGCGAGGGCCACCAGAGGATGCTCAATGCCCGCAGCTTTACCGGGGGGCCTGGAGCCACCCCCACTCTGTGGCCCAGGGCTCCTGTGGCAGCCTCTTCCCACTGTCAGCTCGGCTGCCGCCTCCATGGTGATGTCACCACCCCCTGCGGCAAGCTCATCGCCAGGGAGAGGCTGTGCCCTGTCCCCACATAGCAGATGCCTGCTGATGCCTGCAGCACAGAGCACCAACCACCGCTGTCCCCTCTCCTTGGGCTCCTGGGTACAGGCCCCCAGCTGGGGCTTGGCAAGCACACGTGCTGGGTGCCGTTAGAGGGACATCTTTCAGTCCTCACAACAGCCTTACCAGGTAGGACACAGTAACACAGGAAATGCAGCTGAGAGAGGCTCAGTTCTGGTTCAAGGTCATCCAGCTGGGAATCAGGCGGGGTGGAACCAGGCAACTGGAATCCAAGAAAGCCAGGGCCTCGGGCAAGAAGGCTGGCTTCCCAGCACCCTGCAACTCAAGGGCGTCCCAGTCCGCAGATCCCGCACACTCCGCACCGGGCATGACTACAAACTCTGCCGGCGTGGCCTGGCACCTCGGTGGGGGTGCCATGGACCCAGAGGCACAAGGCAGGTTGTCTGAGGCCACAGATGGGATGCGGCGGTTTCCATGGGAACGCCCACCCTCCAGCCGAGGCACCTCTCCTTGCACTTGCTCAAGCACAGGCCGCCAGTCCTGCGGGGGGCCAGACCCACCCTCCAGCCAAGCGTTCACCCAGCTTCCAAGCCTTCGGTGATTCGGTTCGCATCTCCTCTCTCCTCCCTCCCAACCGAGCCTCGCTTGAAGTCCTCTGGGCACCGGGTCCCTTGCCATCCCTCCCTGCAGCCCCTCGAGGCTCTTCCGACCCCCCTCCCACACATCTATGTGCCTCCCAAGTACAAGACTAGCGTCGTCCGCTGAGCTGCAGACAGGAGGGCATCCCCTCCCTTCTCGGCCCCACAGCGCTTGGCCCGGGGCTGGGCACATGATGCCCTGTGGTGACATGGCAGGCACAGCTGTCCAGGAACGACCGGGGGTCTCACTCTGCCACCCTGCCAACAGCCGGCCAATTAACAGGGCCACGTGGCCAGTGCTGAGCGTGGTCAGGTCCGTCTTTATGTAGGGGGGAGTGGGGAGGAGGATGGGGAAGAGGGAGGTTAGGAGGATAAACATACAGTTCTTTTTCTGTCCTCAAATGATGGTTCCTGGCACAAAGTGGACACCACGTAAATATTTTTAATGACTCAATGGAAGAATAAATAAACCACTCAGTGTATGGGTAGGATGTGTGGAAAGGGGAGAGGACGTTCTGAGCGGAAGGCACAGCACAGACGAAGGAATGGAGGCTCAACTGAGCCTGGAAATGTGGGCACCAGTGGGGTGATGCCAGCAGAGGTCACATGGCATACCTGGAAGGGTTTAGACCCGGACGGTGGAGGCCCTGGCTGCCCCTGAATGTGGACCGTTCCGTAAGCAGCAGAAAGCCAGAGATGATACTCGGTCTCTGCAAACCCTCAAGGACCACCCACCACCAACCCGGGGAAAGGCGGGTATCGAGGGATCTCTGGATAATGAAAAGGCTTCTCGCTGGGATGCCAAGAACAGGGCCAGTATAACACACGTGGTCCACACTGGCTCAGCCATGGGCTGCTGGCACAGAAATCCAGGAGGCGGGAACATCTGCTTAGGGACCACTGGTCAGGAAAATAGGGAGAATAAACGCCACTTCTCAGGTGAGAACCACAGTGGGCCTTTCCTCTTAAGGAGCAGTAGCAGGTAGTTCTTCAGTTAGACCCGAGAAAGAACTTCCCCAAAGAGAGTTCTCAAGACAGAAGGGTAAAACTTCCTTCCCTGAAGTTCTATAAGAACAAAAGCCCAGGATGTCACAGCAGATGGAAATGTCGAAACTTGATGCCCCAAGGGGGCCGGGCACCAGAATTCGTTCGGCACTGCGTTATTAGCTACCTGCTGGATGCTCTGCTCTGGGCTGGGCACAGTGCGGGGTAGGGGAAGACTCCAGCTGGGCCCACCCCTCTCAAGGGGCCCGATGGGGGGGCGGGGGGAACTCAGGACACACAGACACCCAAACGTTTATGCAGATGGCGGCTCAGCGAGAGAGAACGGTCCATGCCACCCAATAAGTGCGTGCGAGGTGGGGGTGCCGAGGAGGCCAGGTGTTCAGCCGGGGAGGGCATCAGCTCCTCCACAGGCTGAGGGCACAGTCGCTGGAAGGGCAGAGGGGGTGGCGGGGACCCGTCACCAGGACTCACCAATCACCCTACACACCTGTGCGCCGAGTTGCTCCTGGCAGAGCCTCTGCCGATCGGCACAGCTGAATAAACCCCAAGACCCGCGGCTCCTACCCCGCGGCTCCGAGCTGTGGTTCGAGGGGCGGGGGGCAGGGGGGGCTTCGTCCAGCCGTCTGCAAGAGCCCCGTCTACCCGCACGGCTCTCACAAGGGCATCTGGCTTAATGTCTCTATTTCTCTATTTATGCCTGTGCTATATTTAGCCCCTTCAGCGAGGAAGAAAATCATGTTTTAAAGATACTACCAGACCTGCAGATCAACACTTCCCAGAACCATAAAGGCCGGGGGTGGGGTGGGGGTGGGAGCCAGGAAGGACTGGAAGGCGCTCAGAGGGGAGGCCTGGCATCCACAAGGGCCTCTCTGCCTGCCAGGGAGACGCAGGTGTGGGCCGAGAAGCAGGTGAGAAAAATAAAACGGGGGAAAGGGAGGGAGGGGATGGGGGGCACTGGTTTGTGGCTGAGAAGCACTCGCTCAGCAGAGTGCACGCGGCTCTCGTGGCAAGAGGTTTCTGCTAGGACCTGTGTCGGGGGCCCGGGCCTGGCGCACTGGGCCACCTGCCCCTGGGACACAAGTTAATGAAGGGCGATGGGGTGCCAGGGGTCCCGCTGAGACCTCTCCCCGTGCGAGCTGTCAGTGGTCAGCAGAGCGCTCAGGCCACGGAGACCTTTGTTACAGGTCTGCGTTCATTTATATGACCGTTCATTCATTCAACAGACCTTCACCGAATCTCTGCTGGGTGACAGCCACCATGCTTGGTGCTTGTCCCTGGGCATGCAGCAGCAACATGACCCCAATCCAGAGCCCAAGCCAGGGTGTGCGTTGGGCACAGAGGGAACGTGCGAGGTGCAGGGAGCCTGTCGCTGGACCTTCCTTCCCAAAGCACCGACACATGCCTGAATGGGCCAGTCAGAGGTTCTGGCCTGGTCCCATTCTGGTGTCACCCAAACCAGGAGGCATCCCTGGCTCAACTCCGCCTGTGCCTCACCACCATCACGCGCCCACGTGTATACCAGTGCGCCCTCCCGCGTCCGCAATAGGGGTTTCCCCTCGAGGTCCTGGCTCTGTTTTCCGTCCCTCTGGGACCCTGCTTGGTCTCCCTTTGACACCACCCAGTGCAGTGTCAAGTCGGGAAGACCAGAGGTGCTGGCCACCTGCCAGCCTGGCAAATATGGTCTGTGGGAACAGAAGACTTCTCCACACACCCCGACATGCACAGACCCAGACGGGAGAGGATGTCTGCGCTGCGCGTCACTCCTGGATCGCACCCTTACCTGCCCCTCCTGCACTCCAGCTCCTTGGGGACAAACTGCCCGGAAAGTCCTAGCACCTCACCTGGCCCTGAGCCTGGTCAGCACGGCCCAGGGAGATCACAAGGAGGCAGCAAGCCTCGGTGGGCCTAGACGAGTGGAGTCCTGGGTTTGAATGCTGACTGTCACTAAATAGCCATGTGGCCTGGAGCAAGATCCTTGACCTCTGGGGGTTGGGGGGAGGGGTGGTAATAACAGCCCTCTTCCTCAGAGGCCCTGAGGACTCAGGAAATAATGTGCAAGCACTCCTCCCCGGCCTGGCCAAGACAAAGTGCTCCCTAAACGGTGTCCCTGAGCATCTGCTTGAGCAGACAGGGAGCTCTCTGACGAAGGGCTGTTTGTCCCCTCCGTGGATCCCGGGCCCCCCTGGCACCATACATGGTTCAGGGCTTGCAGTGGGAGCCACCGGAGGGCTGATGGTCTGAACACTGGGCCCCTCCCAGCTCCTTCTCCAAGGGCTGGCAAGATCTCAGGAGCACTCTCGATATTGTCCCCTCCCCACGAGCCCCTGGCTACAGCCTCCGTACCCACAATTCACTGCTCTCCCTGCCCCCCAGGGGACAGAGTGGGGTATCTGGTGAGGAGGGGAGGCGCATGGAGACTCCGTGGGGGAGGGAGGTGTGCACTCATCTGTGTATTCACCCGCTCATTCACTCATACCTTCCACAGCTGTTCACGGAGTCCCCGCATGTCAGGCCCCAGCTGGGCACTGCCATGCAGAGTTCAAGGCTCCAGCCCTCTCTCTTGAGGGGCTTACAGTTCCATGGGGAGACCCTCACTCTCAAGGGGCACCAGACAAGGACTGGTCCCAGGGCTTGGCCCTCGCATCCCTGGCACATTAAGGGTGCAGGAACACTTAGACCCCCCCCCAGAACATTCCACCCGCCCTCCCCTGCAGAACCCACTTGACTTCACTTTGACCCCACATCACCTCCTTCTGGTTCGAGGTGGGGAAAGAGGCTGCAGTCAATGCCCTTTATCCCCACTGCCCACCACTGGGCCATTCCCAGGTGGGCTGCAGCCATGGCCCCTCTCACGAGGCTGGCTTTACAAAGAGCTGTCTCCAGGAGCAGGGACCAACTCCTAGAACCTGCCTTAACCACGGGAAGATGTTTCCTCTGCTTCCAGGGGAAAAGGTAGATGCTTCAGGCTAACACTGCAGCCGTGTTCCAGCTACGTGGGATTCTGTTGCTGGTCATTTAACAAACACGGAGCCTGGCCCTATGCACGGCAGTGGGCAACAGACAGAGAGAATAGGGCCCATCCTGGCCATTTACAAGCTCGTGGCCAAAGGAGGGGGTGACATTTCACAAAAAGGGACTATGGAGAGAGGACTTTTGACTGGCAGGTGCTTAAGGAAAAAGCTGGCCTTCTAGCTGCCCTTTGAGGATGGCTTGGTTAGAGTTTGCACTGGGGTGTGTGTGCGTGCACACGTGCGTGTGTGTTCACATGAGCACAGAGATAGTTCTCCAAGGAGGATGACACCCCCCTGCCCTCCAGCGAATGGCACGGAGGTGACAATGGTACTGATAATGATCACAGCTAACATTTATCCTATGCTCAGTGTGCCAGGCACTATTCTCAACCCTTAATTATATTAACTCATTGAAACCTCACAACAACCCTGGGGGTTAAGTACGATGATTATCCCTATTTTACAGATGAGAAAACTGAGGCACGCAAATGGAGAGCGCTGAGGCCCTGCAGCGACTGACAGCCGTGCCAGCTCCGCACCCATGCAGTCTGTGTGTAGAGCGCACTCTTACCCACGGCACCGTTGTGCTTGTGAAATGTGGAAAGCACAGCATATGCTGAGGGAACAATGAATAATTCAGCTTGGCAGAAGCACAGGGTATGTGCCATGGAGACAAGCCTGGAAAGGAAGGTGGGGGCCTTATTGATGAGACTCCATGATGCGAGACGAGGCAGCTCGCCCTTAAATCTGGGCCATGGGGAGCCATCGAAGGTATTTGAGCTGTGGAGTTACACGAAAGGCAAGGAACGGGGAGACGCTCGCACTTCCAGCCAAAAAGGTGTACTAGCAGGGCCTCCGTGCTCCCCACCTCCCTCGGCTCCCTTCCTGCGTTCCGCCTCCCCTTTACCCCCCAACACTCAAGTTATATACATTTCCCTTTGGGGAGGGTACAGACACAGGCAGCCCCGCTTCCCTCTCTGCTGTGGATCACCTGGGCAGCCCCTCTCTGCTAGTGAGCACTTATTTTTAGAAGCGTTTGACAATCGTCCAAAGGTCTAAGACGAACAGATGGCCTGTCTTAAAGGCTCGTATGTTCGCTAGTTTGCACTTCTGACAAACGGTAAGCGAGCGCACTCGAGAGCACGCCATAAACAGCACTAAAGGAATACTCAGAACACAATTTAGCTAATGCACGTCATTAAAATTAGGAGTGAGTGATGGCCAAGGTTCCCTCTAAATGCCTGCCCGGTGATGCAGCCGCTCCCCCGGGGGCCCAGGCAGTGACGTATATGCGCCCCGCACCCCCCCATGGCCCCCACCCAGCGAGCCAGCATGGACACAGACGGCACGGAAAGCGTTGCCGTGTGAAGTGACACCCCTCCTTGGCACCGGGGTCCTGGGTGAAGCTAGTCACCCACTGGCCCAGGACACTGCCCTGGAACGTCCTCTCTCCACGCTCTGGGATGTGTGTGAGGCTTCCCCAGTCCCGTCTCCCAGACAGTGAGACAGGCTGTCGTCTGCCACTCCAGAGCAGTGGGAAGTGAGTGTCGCACCCGCTTAGCCGGGGAAGTCTGTCTCTCGGGTGAGAGCCTCCATTCATCCAGAACTCCTGGCCTGCAGGGAGATTCCAACTTCCAGGGAGCAGCAGGGTGGCTTTGGGGGGATTCGCTACTTTCTTGCAGAACCAAGAGCAGGAGCCGACTCGGTGCCCTCAAAGTCCCCCGGGGCACGTGAGGAGGAGCGGTAAGACCCAGACTGCTTCTGTTGGAGGTGTCCCCAGAGGGGCTGACCCCTGGGTTTCTGGGGCCCCTCTCCAACACCTGTCTCACCAGTGCCTTGTGGCACCCAGAACACAAAAGACCCCAGCTGGTGGCCTGGCCAGCGACCAGTTCCATGAGCGCGAAAACATCTTCCTTCAAGGGAAAATGGAGAGAAAATGTTGTCATGGGGAAAAAAAAAAAAAAGCCCAACGAATTCCCAAAGGGGCAGGTTTTGTACTGCTGTGCTTTGGAAATAAAACACACCTGAGAATAGAGTATGAGGAGGGAAGCCGCAGCCTTCTACTAGGAGCCCAGGCTGCAAACAGGCTCCCATTCGGAGTCACCCAACAAAAGAGGGAAAGGAATAATACCCGTCTGGAGGGACAGTAGACTCGGGGGGGCAGGGTGCACACTTCAGAATGCAAATGCGCCCAGTTGCTTTCCTGGTGTGGAACATCCCAGGCCAGCAACCAGGTGACCTCAGGTTGCGGCTGCGAGAAAGAAAACGGGAGTTTCGTGGCTGGTGTCACATCAGGGCTGCTTAGAGATGTACCCCACCTCGGCAACAGAGGCCACCCTGACCCTGAGTCCTGCATTAATTTGCTGCCACCACTGTTGCCATTTCTCCAAAGGGAGGCAGGGGTCCCCAGTGGCTGGGCCTCTCTGGGTTGGCGTACCTAGCAGACTCGGGACTAAGGACTGAGAATAAAGGATTCTGGCCCTGGTCTCTGGAGCTTGGTTCCTTCGTCCATTCCAACCACATCAGCCAAGCACCTGCCCAGAACCAGGCCCCTGGGGTACCATTCATCTCAAATACGAATTACAATATGCCCTCAAAGAGCCCGAGTCAGACCCCTAACAGGTATCACAGTGGGCAGGAATCCAGCGTGTGTACCGCCTCGAAGCCTGAGGAGAGACCCACCAGGTATTCTGAGACTCCACTGAAATGGCTCTGGGCCGACAGGTTCCCAGACCAGAGAGGGCTCTTTCTCCCACCTCAAAGCGCATCTATGAAGCAAAGACCGCACACAGAATATTTTGGGAAGACTGAGGCATCCCAAACTCACAGCAAATGTCGCCATACAGAAAAAGAGCCGCTGACATCCAGGAGACCCAGCTGCGGTGGGCAGGGCTCCTCCAGCCGTGTGCAGTCAGCCCGGACAAAGGCCTGCTGCGCAGGGGCCTGGAGCGGCCAAGTCCACGCGGCAAGAGCGTGGGGCCCAGGCCAGGCGCAAGGCAGTAAGGTGTGGTGGGGACTGTGTCATCCCAAGAACCCAAGCCTTATTCGAAAGGGACTAAAAAACTAGATTTAAAAAATAGATATAGATAGATATAGATGTAAAGCCTGGGTGGCTCAGTTGGTGAAGCTTTCAACTCTTGATTTCGGCTCAGGTCATGGAGTCCCAGGGTCACGGGATCGAGCCCTGCATGGGGCTGTGTGCTGAGCGTGGAGTCAGCTTGAGATTTTCTCTCTCTCCCTCTCCCTCTGCCCCTCCCCCCTCCCTCTCTTAAAAAAATAGACAGTGTCTCGATGTTTAAAGCACTAGGGAGGCCAATCAAAAAATGTTTGCAGGTTGGATCTGCCCACAGGCTGGCAGCTGAAGGCCTCTCGTAGTTTGTGAGGACCTCAAGATGCCTCAAACATCTTCCAGCACACTGGCCAGGCTGACTCCCAGGGCAGGAGTGGAGGTATGGATAGTGACATGACACAGACTATCATTTAGGGTCCTCACCCTGGGATAGGGCTCGGGGGCCTTGCACGGTTACATTCCGAAGAAGAGGAAGGAGAGTAGAAGATGAATTGAGGCCCTCCTGTCCTGCACGCCCGGGGTGTGTCCCCACATGCAGCGGAATGTTTCCCGGTGAGCCAGGTGCTAGGGAACCAGGGAAATCACCCTCCCCAGAGCCACAAAGGAGCCCCAAAATGGCCAGCTTGGAGAGAGGGACCAGGCAGCCCTCCCTCAATCACTCCGAGAGACCAGCCCAAGTGTACCCTATCCACCCACTGAAGAGTCTAGATAATTATCCCTTCATGCCTTCCTTTCTCCCGAAGAACTAAGGAACCCTCCCACCCATCACCCACTGATGCTCTCTCAGGCATTGTGGGGGGACTGGCCCTTGGGGTGCTTGTGACCACAGCATGGTACACAAAGCTCCTCTTACTTCCCACACTTGCACACACACACACACGCACAGACACTTCACAGTCACACACAGATACCCCATAATCACATGTACACACCTACACACACTCACGGATAACTCACAATCACACACATACATACACAATGCAAACACTCATGGACATCCCATGTACAGACTCGCTCACTCACGGATACCCCACAAACCCAGGCACATACCTGTACACACACATTCACAGACACACGCACACACACCCAGACCTTACACTGCCAACGTGTTACAAAGTGGTTCAGGGGTTGCTTGTTATTTTTGGCATTTCGTCTCCCTCAATGTGCAACAGACTTGTCCACACTTGCACCACCACCAGGACGCTTCCGGAAGCCCCCACCTGCCCATGACCCGGGTTCCCTCCAGGGCTCCCTCTCCCTGGCAATGAGTTGAGAAACTAAAGTGCCGGGGCGCCTGGGTGGCGCAGTCATTAAGCGTCTGCCTTTGGCTCAGGGCGTGATCCCGGTGTTCTGGGATCGAGCCCCACATCAGGCTCCTCTGCTAGGAGCCTGCTTCTTCCTCTCCCACTAATCTGCTATGTTCCCTCTCTTCGCTGGCTGTCTCTGCCTGTCAAATAAATAAATAAAATCTTTAAAAAAAAAAAAAAGAAACTAAAGTGCCCATGAGAGGCACGGCCCAGGTTCTCTCCTCAATGGGCAGGGACGGGGGAGAGTTCTGCTTAATCTCCTAGAGGGTCCCCACCACACCTAGAACTCTAGACCCTGGCCACAGCCCTGCCAGAGCTCCATACACCTCCTTCTTCCAGCTCCCCAAATGGGCCAGACACTCTCTCAGCCTCTCAGGGCCATTTTTGCTGCCCAGCACGCTCCCCCCATTTCCAGGCCCCTCCCATCTGATCTCTGTCCCCTCAGAAAGGCTCTCCTGCCTTCTCAACCAGGGGCCAGCCATCACGGTGCAGCTCTGCACCTGCATAGCCATCCTTCTAGCACTTTCCTCAACCTGCAAGGTCCCGGCTGTCTCCCGGCCACGGTAATGCCCTCACCAGGCCATGCGCGGCAGGCAGGGACCCCATCTCTCAGTTCTCTGCCGATCCCCCCCGTGTCGGCTCAGAGCCTGCGCTTGCTAAAAACTCCGCGAGCGTTTCTGAGATGACAGCCAGAGAGCAACGGTGGCAAAGCAAAGCCCCCACTGACAGGGTCAGGGAGAGAAGAAGAAACAGAGCTGCCCCTCCTCCACGTCCCCTGCCCCGCCCTGCCCAGGGCATGTCACACTTTTTTCTTAAAAGCAGAGAGATCCTTTGAAGACATTATGCTAAGTGCAGCGAGCCAGTCACAGAAGGACTAATACTGTATAATTCCACTTCTGTGAGGTTCCTAGAGTAGTCAAATCCGGAGAGACAGAAAGTAGACTGGTGGTTTCCAGGAGCTGAGGGGAAGAGGGATGGGGGAGCTAAGTGCTCAGTGGGGACAGAGTTGTGTCTCTGCAGAACTTTCCCGGATGCTGCGGATGGTGGCCTAACAAGGTGAAGGGACTGAGAGCCGCACACGTGCTCACTCGAAAATGGTCAAGTTCGCAACTTTTTCCTATGTGTATGTTATCACGATTAAAAACAAACAAACAAACAACTGGTTGGGATCCTACAGGCTCGGTGGGCAGGTCGGCAGGTGGGCAGGAGAGAGGTCACACGGTACAGACACGGGCAAGGCCCATCCTGAGATGTTGCTCAAACGAGTTGCCGAGGTGCCGTCAGGGCTCCAGGCTCGGAGGCTGGAAGTTGTACCGACTGCAGTAGCGAGAGGCGGCCTGTGGGGGGCCTCGGCTGGACGGTGGGGGCTGGAAGCTGCAGCAGCATCCAGGGGACACGTCGCCTGCCAAGCACTGGCTGGCACTGGCTGCAAGAGCGTCTCTGCTTGCGTGCTGTACCAGGCTTCCCCGGCAGTGACCAAGCCTGTGCCACAGTCCCCGGCACGGCTTCCAGGGCCCGGCCCCGTTAGGACAGACCGCCTCAGGAGACGGCACCACCGGGGGCTCTTGCCCCTGAGCGCAGGGGCCTGAGGCCTCCTCTGAAATCATGTCAAGAGGACTGGAGCTTTGACAGCTTTCAAACCTTGCTGGACGGAAGTTTTCCCCTGCTCTGTGCTTGGGGAGATGGGAAGGTGAGTGTGAGGCACACCTACAGGCATTAAATATTTTGCCATGTTGGGGGAAAAAAAAAAAGTGGGAGACACTTGTTCCCTTGAATGTTTCTGAAATCTTTCCAGGCCTTTACAACTTGAAATTTTTATTCATTAAAATTGGATGAGAAAACCCAGCTCTACATATAGTCATCATATTTCACAGGCCAAAAATCAGGACAAGTAGCCAATAGCGGCGACGGAATACTTGAAATCAAAGCTGTCCTGGAAAATCTAGGTCACACGGTCACGAATTATACAGAACACATATGTTCAGGTCCCTAAACTAACCCAGTGCTTTTAGGTTTTATAAATTTTCGCTAAAAGGGAAACTTTCCCGCATCATCGAAATGTCTAGAAAATTAACCTCCGTGGATGGACAGCTGTTCTGGCAGATATTCTGAGGGCCCCCTCAGAAAACGTGGCCCATCACCACCCCCTCAAAATGGCTTCTGGAGCCCACATGGCCCAGCGCCCCTCACTGACGGACCCCCCAGGCTGCTGGGCCCGCAGTTCTGAAGGTGGACCTAATTTGCTGTGATGAATTGTGTGCATGCCCCAGCGATCAAAACTGCAGCTGAGACTGATTATATTTAATGATTGCGACGGTTCTTGCGGAAACACGTGGGTGTATACCTTTGCCCGCTCGAAGAAGTCCAGGCTGACACAAAGCAAAGGGCAAATGTGATCCCTGCCACCCAGAATGGAGGGGCTGCCCATTCCTCAGGAGCCGGTCCCACTGATGGGGCTGAAGAACACTGGGGCCCGGCCTGCAATGCCTTGTCCGCCCTTCTCATCTGCACTCAGCTTTCAACCAAACTGTGGGCACATCATCACTGCCCACACACCTGCCCCACCAGGACCACATGGGTCTGCTCTATACCTTCCCTCCCCCACCAGGCAGAACTTGCTGGTTTTCAGGAGGCAAACCAATTATCATCTATATCCCCAGTCTGTCCCATCCCTCTCAATTCACCAGAAGGGTGTGTGGTGTGTTCATATGCAGTTTTAGGGTGGAGGGAGGGGTAGGTAGCAGGTAAGCATGGACTTAAGAATATATGAGGAAGGTGATATGAAGGCAGTGTAGTTTCTAGCACTTTCTTGGTACTCAATACTAATGGATGTGTAGCTAGCTGCCTGGCTGGCTGGCAGAATGAATGAAAGGATGGATGGGTGGGTGGGTGGGTGGTTGAATGATGGATGGAAGATGGATGGATGACGGATGGACGGATGGATGGACAGATGATGGATAGATGGACGGATGGCTGAATGGTAGACGGACAGACGGATGTACAGATGAGTAGCTGGGTAGCAGATGGATGGATGACTAGAAGAACGGAGAGCATGAATACATAAGTAGGTACGAGGGTGGAAGGGTTGGTGGAAAGACAATGGGCTTTGAAGTCTAAATCCTACTTCAGTCACTTACTGTACCTGCGACCCTAGACAAGTCACTTCGCTTCTCTACCTTCCTGTTTCCTCGCCTGAAAAGTGGGATGAATAATGCCTGCCTCATAGCCTTGCTATGAGCTCCAAATTCGATACCACGTGTAAAAGTTTTCACAACATGTACAGTGATATGCAGACATTCAATGCTGTCATAACGAATACCAACCACGAGCTTCTGCCATCACTGTCGACTCGAAAGCATGGACAACCCCACACTGTTGATGTGGCACCTTCAGAAGGAAGGACGGGGGTGACCAAGGCGGTGCCCTGGGTCAGGGATGCGGCCGATGGACTGCGCAGCCAGGTCTGGCTTCAGGGTGGGGGCGGGGGGACCAGTCCCTGAGCCACGCTTGCCTCCCCTGCTCAAACACACAAACTGTGTGAGTGGGCTACACTCCCCACTTCCCCCCGGGGCCCTCTTCTCCCTGCAAGTGTCCTTACCTTATTGACCTTTCCCAGCCTCAGCTTTCTGGTCTGCAAAATGGTGAGAGTAAACAGCGCTTCTAGCGGTCCCAGGCTGTTGAGGCGCCAATGGGATAATATTTGTAAACGGGACATGCTGCGCCGGAGGCCTGAGACTCAGAGCCCAGGTGGGGAAGGATCCAGGTGGGGCAGACCAGCTGGGGTTGTGCGGGACTGGGGAGCACATCCTTGTGCTGAATGCTGCCACACGAAAGTATGGTCCAGGGATTTCTAGGGCTGGTCTGCAGAAAAATTAAGAACTCCTGCCATTTAGTGTGATGGTAAAGAGGACAGAATCTGGGGCCAGGTGCCTGGGTCCAGCGTTGACCAGCTCTGTGGCCTAGGGAAATAGCCTCTCTGTGCCTCAGTTTCCTTACTTCAATAATAGAGACATTATGAGGATAATTATTTTGAATGTTTCAAAGTGCTAAGAACACTGTCTGACAATAAGCACTATATGTTAGCTGCTATAATTATAGGAAATCTCCATTTTGAACCACAGATCGCCATGTAAAGATTCCAATATCCCTGGCCATGGGCTATAAATTTTCATCCTCCACCCGGCAAAAATGTTCAATGTTGCTACGTAACAACTTTTGCTTGTGTGTATTTCCTCCCCTGGACGTGAGTGGAGACTGGTGGGGGGTCCTTCTCCATCATTCTGGGGCACGTGATGGGAGGGAAAGAATCGGGATACTCCTATAACCCCCAAGGAAGCCCAATCCCTGCCCCAGACAATTTCAGCATCTTGTGTCCCCCTCACCTTCCACCATTACCTCCTATCGGTGCTATATTATCCAAGATCCAAAGAATATAAGATGTTCCAATATTTGATGTATCACAGTGAATAAATGACCAATTAAAGTATAACACACGTGAACTATTCCTGCTTACGAGATGTTACAATGAGAAGTTGTGTATCAATGCGATGTGGCAATACCTAACAAAATACTGAGCTCCTACTACGTGCTCAAACTGGGCCGGTGGTTCTTCATACATTATCTTTACATCTCCCCATTATCCCCATTTTACAGCTAAAGCAACTGAGTCGCAGAAAAGAGAAGCAGCTCGATGTGTCATGCAAATGGTCAGAGGCGGTGCTTAGATTTGCGCCCAAATGGCCCAGTCTTCAGGCTGCTTCCTCCCCTCTTGCTGTTCCCTGCCCACCCCTCTGCCTCCTGGTGCCACTGAAAGGAGACACCGAACCAAACCTGTCACCCGCCTCTGCTCAGATCCCAGTACACGGGGAATCTCACTGCAGCCCTGCACCAGCTCCAGCCAGTCCGTGTTTGATTTTGTCTGAACTCCAGAAGCAGAGCGAGTGGGGCCATGTTCATTATTGACACAGCAAAATTAATTTCTGCCATCTCCTCCCTCTCCCTTCCATGCCCGGCCCCCACCCCTCGCCTCTCCTGTGAGCGCGGACGCACGGCTGCTGACTGGCGCTCCTGAAATGCCAACTTGCATTTCTCATCATTAATTTCTTTCTAAATGTCATTAGTAATTGTTCCTGCTCGACCAAAGAGTTCAATCCAGGCTTCCGCCAAGAGCACCCGGTTCTCCTCTCTTGGCTGGCGGGCGGGAAGGCACCCCCCTAGCCATGCCAGACCCGGCACCCTTGCAGGAGGCAGCCAGCCCTGCTCCCAACAAGTTGGGATGACAGACGGTTGCACTGAGAGACAAAGGAGGCCTCGTGCTTCACGTGAAAGGGCTCGCCAACAGAAAAAAGCCTGCCCACGCTATTAGCAGAGTGGCTCAATGCTGGGGCTCTGCAGCCAACCAGGCTGTCTGGCTTTGAGTCCCATCTCTGCCACTGCCTAGCTGCGCCTCGGTCTTCCCATCTGCAAAATGGGGAGAATAACAGCATGGGCTTCATATGATTGTCCTGAGGATCAATCAGGATAATCGATGCCAAGGGCTCCCCATGTTGCCGGGGGGCTTGTTTCTGTTAGTGTTCTCCCATCCTGGGGTGAGGTCCGCTCTTCCTAGCTGTGCGGCATGGCATGATAGCGAGCCTCCCATCTGTGACAGTGGAATGACAACATCATATCAACTCCACCCCAGTGCCACCCCCCACCCTGCCCTGGCTGGGCACTATGTTCATGTTTCACAAACGCTAGGCTGCACTCCCACAGGGAGCCTCCGGGAGAGACAGCACTGGCCCAACGTCCAGGGGAGGACGGTGAGTCTCAGAGGGGAGGTCGCATGCCCAAGGTCGCAGTGACAGCAAGAAGCAACTCTGAGATTTACCCCCTCCAGCCTTCAAGGCCAGTGTCTTTCCTGTCCATCCAACTGCCTCTTTGTCTAGGTCGGTGGGGGGGCGGGGAGGCAGGGCTTTGGACGGGGTCAGCCTCTGGGGACCTTGGACCAACCCGGCACCCACTGATATGTAGTATTATCATTATTTCTGAGAAACTAAAGGCATTTGGTCCGGGCTGGGACGGCGCCGGCAAGGGGCTGGGCTCCCGACACACACAATGGCCGCTGGCTAGAGGCTCCTGGCAGCTCCCCCGTGCCCATCTGTCGTGATGGCATGGTGCCCCTCTTAAGTTGGTTGGCCCCCCGCCCTAGGGCATGACTGACAGGCTCTGATTGGCAGACAGGCAGCCCGAGGCTGATTCCAAGTGCCATCTCTGCCTGGAGCTGGGCCTTGGGGGGAGCCCCCCCCCAGTCCCCACCTGGACCTCCACATACTTCATTGCTCAAGCAGGCAGAGCCCCGGGTCTCGTGAGGGCATCTGGGCACATCCAGGCAGAAGCTCCTCCCAGGGCCCATGGCTCCCTTGCTCCCTCCTCCTGTGGTGACCCCGGTAGCCACTGCTCACCCCGCCTGCCCAGAGTGGGACACTCACAAGCCCTGAAGCTGTGTCACTCTCCCGGGAGGGAAGACGTGCTTGCCCCCAGCACCAGGCCCCGAGCACCCAGAGGCCTGTCCTTGGCTCCTAAGGGATTGACAGTCTAAGTGCCTCAGCCCGGAGCTAAGAACACAGGCGTTAGTGCCAGTGCCTTGTTCACAGCTCTGCAACTCTAGCAGCTGTGTGACCCTGGGGAGCCTCAGTTTACCCATCTATGATATGGACATCCTAGCAGGCCACACCTGTGGGGTGCCCATGAGGTCTTGAAAGACTACGTGTGTGAAGAGAGGCGGTCAGGTTCCCAGTGAGCGCTCAGAAATGCTGTCTCATTTTTATTATGTTGGGGTGCCCCGGGCTCAGGAGGACAAGGAGCCATCTGTGGCCACCCCTCAGTCTTCTCCAGATGCGGACCCTTCACAGCCACACACAGCCCCTCAGGAGGCTCAGCCGCCCGCAGTGGTCGCAGTGGGACGAGACGGTGATGTCGGTGACGCACTTTACTGTGAGCAGGGAAGGCCCCGCCCCACAGATCGAGAGACACAGATGGTATCTGGAGACACAGTGAGGAAGCGGGAAGGTCTGGGTCCCCCAGGCCTCCTGTGACGTCACAGTGGCCGTGTTGGGTTATGTGTAGTGTACGATACAACTGGACGATATGCCACAAGCATACAATAAACGTTCATTCTGTTTGTCCTCATCTGTTTACCGTCCCTCTCCCACAACATTTGAGAGACCTGGGCCTCCGTGCGTCCCCAACACCTGCACACATCTGGCACAGAGGAGGTGCTCGGTAAACACCTGTGGGCTACACGGAGCACATCCATGCACGGCAGACTGAATGAGCGAACAAAGGCTTGGACTGAAAGCCCACGGGCACTCAGACTGCGGTCACAACGATGCCTTTGGTAGAGGCTGGGGCTGACCAGACCTCCATCCGGTGCTGGAAGCTCTTCCGGGGCCACTGCCCTTCTTTTCCCCAACACCCACAGGAAGGGGCTGTCATGACCCCCTATTTTCTGGGGCCCATCGAGCATCAGTGATTTGCTCGAGGTCACAGAGCTGCTCCCAGGCTGCCGGTCCACAGAGTGGGCTGGGCGCTGCCACGCCATGTTGTCACACTGACTAGAATCCCGTCCCTGAGAGGCGCTGCTGTCCCGCCGTGGTGGGGAAGGCAGGACACACAAAGCGATCCCACCCTGGAATGTGCCGCGGTTTACCCGCAGGAAGCCTTCAATGCTAAGTGCTTTTCACACATGGGCTCTCCGTCTTCACACCCACCCGAGGCAGTGGGTCTTACCCCATTTTACAGATGAGGAAACTGATGCCAGAGAAGGACCACTCTCTAAAATGGAAAATAATGGAACAGACTGGGGGCTACTCCAAGCAAGCAACGAGTTCTCGCTCCCCAGAACCACAGGCACCTCCCCGTCACTGGCCCAGGCCAAGGCCAGCCGGCCCGGCTCTCCCAGCAGCAGTGGGGTGGCAGGGACAGCGCTGACTTTAAAGTGGGATGGAGGGAGATGCTCCTACTCACAGAAAACTCAGCCAAAGAGTCAAATGCTAAGTATGTGCCTAGAGCACTTTTAATTTTTAATTATTATTAGTGATAATTATCTGGCTGGGTCTGACGGCAGGAGCGCGCAGGCGAGGAAACTGGCTCCTCGGTTACCCATCTTATAAGGACCAGCAACTCAAAAACTGGGTGCCTAGAATCTGCAAGCCTCAATTGCAACCCTCCCTCTTTCTCTCCCTTTCTTGTTTGTGTTCTCTTTCCTTTATTTTCCTCCTTTCTAGAAGCTCAAGAAATATGGTAAAACATATGGGGATGATTGGACGGACGTATGGATGGATGGATGGATGGATGGATGGATGGCAGAGTCTTCACTGGCCCAAAACTCACATTTGGGCGGGAAGTCAGGTGTAGACATAGTTGTTACAATCTGCACTGGCAAAGGGATCGAGGAGTTAAACCCAGGGCCAGAGAAGCTAAAGGAGGGAGAATCAGGGAGAGCTCCTCAGAGAAGAGACTACCTGAGCCGAGCCCCGAAGCCTGAGAAGAAAGAAGGGCTTTCAAGCAGAAGTATCAGCCAGGAAGCACCCATCTTGCTGAATCGACCAGATGAATGAAGCAAGGTGTTCACCCACCTCCAGCCCCACTGCCTTTTCCTCTGTACCTTGGACACCCCAAATCTGTCCATGCCTCTGAGTCTTTGCATTGGCTATTCCCTTTCCCAGAAGGTTCCCCAGCTCTTCCCCACACTGGCTCCTTTTCAACCTTCAGAACTTTGTTGAAATGCCAGCCTTCCTTGACCATCCAATGCAATTTTTCATCCTCAACGTCCCTTTACCCTTGCCCCGACACACACACACGCGCACACACTCTCTCTCTCTCTCTCTCTCTCTCTCTCTCACATCATTTTCCATCACCATATAGTGTTTTACTGTCCTCAAAATTCTATAGTCTGAAATGACCTAGTTCATGTATTTACTCTTATCGGTGATATTTCCCAAAGAATGACAGTTGGGTGAGAACAGGGACCGTGTCAACCTGTTCACAGTCGTGCTGTGGGCCCCCGTGATGGTGCCCGCCTATTACAGGTACGAAGTAAATATTCTTCAATGAAAATGGAATGAGGGGAAGAGTCAACCCTAATGTTCTCAAGGCCTAAGAAGGAAGGGTCCCAGTGGAGCTCAGACCACGCCCCTGGCTCACAGACACCTCCCCCTGGCTGGGTACCAGGATTCAGCCTGGCAGGGCCCAGCTCACCCCATTGGAAGGGCTCCAGGTTGCTTGTTAGAATACCTAGCTCTGCTTTTAATCAATTGTAATCATTTAGCTGGAAGCGGTGCGATTACGCACACACAAGCAAACAGCGTGAGCTAATCCTTTAAACGCGCCCGCTCAACGCAGGGCTGGCCGCTTTGCCGCTGCAGGCCTGGCTCGGGAAGCGCTTCCCGCGGCCCCTTGCGTTGTCAATAAGGGAGTCTAGATTCCAGGGCACAGGGTGGACCCACTGCACCCCCGGCCCGGCCCAGCCCCATTCCACAGGTCTGAAGAATGCCAGAACCTCCCCCTTCGGAGAAACCCTTCCTCGGGCTCGGGGCTCCCTGTGACAGCCCCCGGCAAGGCTGCCATAAGGAGGGAAAGTGGCCAGGAAGCGTGAGGTCTTCTGAGGTCCCTGTCTCCATGACCAGACCTCATCCTTCCTCTGCCCAAGCCTAGCCGGAGCTGAACTCGCCCCCCCGCTTGTCACATGGTTTGCAGGCTCCAGGCCTCCAGCTCCAGCCTTGCAAGCGCTGCGTTCCGATCTGGCACCGCAGCATGGGCCCCAGCAGGCCTCCGCCCGGGGCCCACCTGCGAGTACGTTCTTTTGCATCCCCTGTTCCTGCCACTTGTGCTACCTGCTTGGCCCAACTACTAAAATAGTTTCTGGGTCCCCTGACATGAAGGCTTTTTATAGTTTAGCACTGCAGGCCTCATTTAAATCTATTAGCTCATATAAATGGCAATTCATTTAAACTTTGGAGGGTTTCTGTTTGCCTTGGTGGCAGAGACAATTCGGCTTTGCATGTGGCTCTGCTGTTCGCTAGTGACCCTGAACACACCACTTAAGCTCTTGGAGTCTCAGTTTCCATATCTGTAAATGAGCATAAAAGGACCTACTTCATGGGGTTGGGCTGAGACAATCCGTGCAAAATGCTTCGGTCAGAGCGTGGCCCCCAGAGGGAGCCACCCAGGGGAGGTGACTGTTCAAACTATTTCTTGTCCAATTTCATGGGGGAGCTCGTCCACCCTGTCAGAGGCCAGCCCTGGAGGGCTGGTAATTCGCACACTCCTTGCACGCATTCCCTCAGCGACAGTGAAGAACGGGAGATCGTGAGCCTCAGGAAGGACAGAAGGACGTGCCATCCTGCCCAGTGTCTGTGGGCACAGAGGCGTCCGCAGGGATTCCGAGAGAGCTGGGCCGGGTGGCTGAGCCGGCCCCTCCCCTCAGGTCAGCTAACCCCTGGCAAGGGGCCCAGAGGGCCCCAGGCCTTCGTCTGCTGAGGCCCGAGGCTGGAAATGCAAGGCCAACAGCCCTGACACTTTGGGGGTCTGTGGATTACAGAGTTGTTTTGCAGGCCCCCTACCAAATCGGCATACTGCCCTCCAATGAGCCATGGGCAGGGCTCAGGGAAACAGTGCAGAGGAAAAGCCTGGGCAAGAGGCAGCGAAAGGTGGGAAGGGGACTTGAAGCCATGGCTTCTGTGGCCTTCCCACTTCTCCTCACGGCTTGGCACACCCAGCTCCTCCCTGCACCCCAGTGTGGGTGTCCCGTGCCCGTGGCCTTCACACATGGCTGGGGGCCACAGATGGAGGGACTCAGCATCTTACTATGTTCACACCCAAGCCACAAATCAGGAAATCACAGCAAAGCACTAGTGGAGGGGGCCCTGCAAAGTCGTCTGACCCCCAAGTGACTCATGCTGCTCATATGTTAATAACCGTGGTCATCATTACGCAAACACTAGTGGTGAACACTAACAGCAGCAACAGCAACCTCTACAAGCCCTTCCTATGCGCCAGCCACTGCGCCAAGGGCTCCGGCAACAACCATGTGGTGGGGACTGTTAGTACTCCCGTCCTGCAGATAGAAAAACTCTGGCCTAGAGCTGCTAAATGAGGGAGCCGGGCTGCAAACACAGCCCTTCTTCACAAAGGCTGTGTTCCCTGCCTTGCCCCCTGCAGCACTCCAGACACTTCTGCCGACAGGGACTTCACCACCTTGCCTGCCTGCCTGCCTTCCGTAGAGACTCTGTCCACACCGTGGATGTTTGTGGGGTCTACCAGCCCGGGTTCCCCTCCCCCATCTGGGGCCACAGTTCAGAGGAGCAGGGGTGGACAGCTGACCAGCAACCACCGGAGCTCAACCATCAGATTCCGTCTCAAGGATCTAGAACCTGTCGTCTGCATGCTGGCTGTTTGTGGCAGTCGCTATTTCGGGGTTGGCCGGGTGTTCCGTCTGGCTACTTGCATAACCAAATCCCCATACTAGATCCCCCCTGTTGAAATACCCGGTGTGTCCGTCTCAGCAGAAATGACAGAAGCCATGGCAGCACTGGCCACCTTTTTCCTGGTGTAGACGAGCCCAGAAAGTCAGGCTGCAGGAAGAGAACATAGTAGGAACCAGAAAGAGGCAGAAGGCAGAGTGTCACTACCTCGAGAAAGGGGCCCTAGATTCTTAAGAATGGGGTCCCCAGAAACACCACCACTCCCTGCTCTTGGCAACCAAAAGCCGCCCTGTGTCGCTACAACTCCATTCCCCATCCTGCTCGAGCTAAGCCCAGGGAGCGATGCCTGAGCCGTGACTGTCAGAGGGCAACACGCACGCCCTGAGTTTTTGCCCACTACCACAAGTCCTGGGGCCACAGGAAGCAAGTGGACAGAGCTTGAAATGCTTGAAGACAACCATCCCCACACTTCCACAACAATCTGCCCACATCTTCTCCTGGTGAATGGTCCCTTGAAAGCTCCCTGGAGTCAGGCTGGATCCCCACAGCCTAGCAGGGTGCCTGAGCTCCCTGGGCGTGTGTGCATGCATGGGCGTATGCGTACACATGTGCGTGCATGTGTATGTACACAAACCTTGCTTGCTTGCCCCTATCCCTTCCCCCACCTCCAGCCCCCGACAACCATTGGTTTTTCTATTCCAATAGTCTTGCCTTTTTCTAAAGCACCAGGTAAATAGAGCCACATAGCACGGAGCCTTTCGCATCTGGCTTCGTTCACTTGGCACCTGGGACTCATCCAAGTGGCTGCGTGTACGAGGGGCTGCTTTTTATTGCCAAGGAGTGCATCACTGCACGAATGTACCACACCTGTCCATCCGTTTCCAGGCAAGGGGCAATTAAGGGGTTTCCGGTTGGGGATGGAGGTTTTGGTGTGAGCGCGTTTCTAGTTCTCCGGGATAAACACGTCGTAGGAGGATCGCTCGGACAAATGGCAAGTGTGTGTTTAACTTGATAGGAGCTCACGAACTACTTTGCCGGGTGGCCATACACTTCCAGCTTCCACCAGCCATGTGTGGGGGTTCCAGCCGCCCCCTCCTCACGCTGGCCAGCACTCGGCAGGGCCGGCTTTCTGCTTCTGTTTTGATCGTGCAGGCAGGTGTGCGGTGGTGCTGTGTTGCGGTTTCCGTTTGTGCTTCCCTAATTACCATCATGTTGAACGTCCCCACATCTTTGGTGAAGTGAAGTGCTTCCCTTGTTTTACAGTGGATTTTCCCCTTCGCTATTAAGTTGTGAGGGTTTTTTTTTTTTTTAATATGTCCTGGATACAAGTCCTTTATCAAATAGGGGATTTGCACATATTTTCTTCCCGTCTGTGGCTTTTCATTTTCTTCACAGTGTCTTTCAAAGACGAGACTTCTTACATTTTGATTCAGGGTGGAAATTGGAAAATATTTCTTCCCTACTTGGATTCCCGGCACAATGGGGATAAAATCCAAACTCCTTTGCTGTCCTACAAACCTGGTCTCCACCTGCCAGCCCTCTCCACACCCCTCCCCCCTGACTCGCTGGGCTTTAGCTGCCTGTTGCCTTCTATCGTCCCAGCAGTAAAGCCAGCTCACATGGCCACAGGGCCTTTGCACACACAGCTCTCCTCCACACACTCCCTCCTTCTCACCAGCCAGGTCTCAGCTCAAATGCCACCTCCTCAGAGAGGCCCTCCCTGACCACACTCACACCGAACCTCATCCCCATCAGGCTCCAGCCTATCACCTGGTTTTCCTGTCTTTGTGGTAACCATGACAGGACACTGTCTATCAGTCTCTCTTGAATGCAGGCCCTGTGGGTGTTTCTCTGTCTCATTCAGCACGCTCTTGTCAGTTCCTAGATCTAGTACCTGGCACATAGTGCGCTTCCGTGTACATGCTCTGAACAAGTGGATTGCAAAGCTAGTCCCCTCTCTTGCTCCTACTCACTCTGATATGAATGTGCTGCAGTCTGTCTGAAGTCCTCTAAACCAGTGTCAGTCTTTGGGCAGAGCCAGAGAACTCAATCAGACAGGACTTCACCTCCCTCATCCTGGCAACAGTGCTCCTGTTAATGCATCCTAAGAGAACATTTGTTTTTGGAGGAAGACACATCACTGGGACACAGACCAAGCCTGCCAGAGTCAAATCCCATCTCTGTTACCTCTATATTCACAGCAGGAATTTCCAGTTCTACAATGACAACAATCCTAAGCCCTATACCTTAAGACCGCTCGGCTCAGTCACTTATGCCTACAAACACTAGTTTCCCTGAGTCTCCACACAGGACCTCAAATGACATACACCCAGGAGAGCCAAGCAAGGCTCCAGCAAGCACCCTGCCTCCCGCTGTACATACAAACCCCCACAGGTCACCCCCTGGAAAATAACACACCTGCCTGGCAGCCCCAGGTTCTGCGTAATGACAATGAAAACTCCCATGCCTGAAAAGCCCTCCTCTCCAAAGACCAGAAAATTGCTCTTCAAGTTACTTAAGGAAAGCCATTATTTGCATAGATCTGGTGTTGCCACAACACTTCCACATTTAAATGGTCTGTAATTAAAATCATTAATTGCAGAAAATAGTTACTCATTAAGGCTGTAATTTAGTGAGGTTCTTGGCATTTGAGGACTGCCTTAAAGGTTGAAGGGATGACCCGGGAAGCCACCAGCTCACAGGAACCATTCTGATGTCTGGGACAGTCTGCAGCCCCAGGCGGGGGCAGTCGAAGAGGGTCCAGCTTGAAACCACGGCTTCCTGGGCCTCCGCGTCAGGAGGCAGGCCTGTGGCACAGTGACACCAAGGAAGCTCACACAAGGCAGGACTGGGCGACTTCCCTGGGAAAAACCTTCAGGCCAACAAGGGAGGACAGCATCCCTTCCTGGGCATACAGGACAACGTGGGAGGACCAGAGGGCTGAGTGAGTTCAAAGTTTAAGTAAATCGTAGTTTATAAGAGCTGGTGGATTTCAAAGAGGCCTGCTGTGTTGAGCTATAAAAGCTTCAGTGGTCTGGGGCCCTGGGGTCTACCCCCAGGTAGTGGTGCCAGGCAGGTAAGGCAGGTGGGAGGTAAGGTATGGGGGGGGGCGGACTGCACTTGGCAGGGCACACGGCCCGCTCAGGCGCGAGGAGGCTTCCCGGCCAGCCCGCTGGCCAGTGCCAGCACACATCTCCCTCGGTCGGCTGGGAGAGGGGCAGTTAGCCAGGCTTAGCTCACTTTGTGCATCAAGGCAGGGACAGAGGTGGGCCCTGGGCAGTGTCAGGTCCTTCACTCTGTCCCACAGTGTGACAGGATGAAGTCAGCTCTGCCTGCCCGTCCTGAGATGGGGCCAGCCCACAGGAAGGGACCCGATGGTCAGATGGTGAGTCCCCACTGAGCCCCCCAGGGGCCTGTTTTCATTTCCTGTGGTGACGGCTCAGGCCGGGCTGTGTGCGTGGGCTGCAGCCCGGTGAGAAGGTGGTCTACCCTGCCCCAGCTATGGCTGCACTCCTTCAACCCCAGAAGAGGGGCACCCCACTGCTGCCCCTCAGTGACCTTACGACTCAGCCCTGCCACTGTGGCCTCAGCCCCATCCCCAAGGAAGGGTGCGACTGCTGAGTGCAGGGTCGGCTCTCACACAGGTGTGCAGGCAGACACTGTGGGTCATGGTATGCACAGTGCTTGGGGGGGGGGGTGACAAACGCCAGCTCTCTTTTCCTTCTGGGCACAGGGCAGGACGACCTTCCTCGCCCCCTTGGAAACTGGGCACGGCCACATGACTGGATCTGGCCAAGCCACCACGAGAGAGGGAGATGTGTGTCGCTGCCCCGAGGAAGCTTCGAGGGCTGGTGTGTGATTGGCCACCTCCCTCGTGCTGTTTGTGCAAAGTGGTGTTATTCTCGGAGTATGGGATCGAGGCACGCCTGCGTGTATGTGTGATGTTTCTGGGGAGGTCCATGTGGTACCTCTTTTTGGGGTGTGGTATTATTGTGTGTGTGTGCGTGTGTGCGTGTGCGTGCACGGTATTGCTGCGTGGACACAGGACCAATCCAGCGTTACAAGAATTTCATGCGAAAGCCAGCAGGTAAAAGGCAGCGTCACCTGGACCAGATCTGAGTCCTCAGAAACCAGTAACAGGTAGAACACCAAGAGGACTGGCTATAGGGGTCTGGGGGGACAAACAACACGGCGTCCCCTCACAAGGGCCCTCTCGGCCACTGCAGGTGCCACATGGGGATTTGAGGAAGCCGGCCAGGGCCTCTGTGCTGCCCCTGAGGGCTCCGTCCACCTCAGGACCCGGGGTGGGCACCCCTTCCTCTGAGTTGAGGCCCAACACGACTGCTCTCACTTTTTCTGGCTTTCCCAGGCAGAGCTGGAGGCTCCAAGACCCCAGACCCAGTGCCTGGCTGCACACAGCCCCAGGATTCAGCCACGCAAGCTGCACAGACCACCAGCCACAGATCCAAAGCACCACTGAACATCATCACCTAAGATCGGTGGAGAAACGGGATCCCCGAGAGGGGAAACACCACCAACGAGAGCCTTCTGACTCCTCACTGGGCCCTGCTGCTCTGGGTCGGCTCGTCTGAGAGTGCTGGTCAACAGAGGCCACGAGGCCACCCCCACACCAGCCTCCACGAGGACAACCACTGGCTCCACACCAAGCACCTGTTGCTTTTTGGGTGGGGGTGAGGCTAAGTACAAGACCCCACAATCCTGGCTTCCCCCTAAGACCCTCGGTGCCCACGGTGCCCTGCAGAGCACCAGGAGGGGTGTGCAGCAGACGAGGGCACTCACCTGCAGCTCGGTCTGGAAGAAGAACTTCTGTGGGCACTGCGAGCAGTCGTAGATCTTGTCCTCCTGCCCGTGCACGGCAAAGATGTGCTGCTGCAACTTGTTGGCCTGGACAAAGACTGCACACGGACACGGCCGTCAGGGGCCAGACTCTGGGGACACCAGCCCGGCCACCCCCACACCACTCACAAGTGGGGATTACCCAACCACGGGCATAGCCGGCCAAACATGGGGCTACTGGGAGATCACTGGCAGCTACTAGAGGGGGCTCGAGCCGGTGGAGCTGAGCTCTGCCACTCAGGGTCTGTGCAACATTGGACAAGTCACTTAACCTCTCTGGGCCTCATTTCCTCCTCTGAAAAAATGAGGATCATTAAAGTATGTAGCTTACTGGGTGGCTGGAAGGATCAAATGGGTTAATACTTGCAAAATGCTTAAAACATGGCTTGGCACATGCTTAGTCCAGGGAACGCCATCGCCATCATCATCATCGTCATTTACCAGATGCCTTCCGCATGCAGGCTCCTGACTGTAGCACAGGCCTGCAAGGCGGGCACTACTGTTACCTTCATTTTACAGAAGAGGAAACTGAGGCATTGGAAACATTAAATGACTCGTCCTAGGTCCCACTGCTAGCAGGTGGCAGAGCTGAGAGTTGAATTAAATAAACTTAACACATTGTCTAAAACAAGAAGGTGCTTGATAAACACGAATTACTATTCTTATTGAGGTCCTCAGATCCCCGCGCAGGGACCCCTATGTCTGCGCTGGCAGACCTGGCAGCCGAGGTCCCTCGATGCCAGCCTCCGCCCAGCCCACAGGGTGTGATGGCAGCAGATGGATGGGGGCTCCCGAGACTGAGGGGGAAGGGGCGCCAGGGTGTTCCAAGACTCTCGTGCACCCCAGAGGCGTGTAAGTGTGTGGGGACTTTCCCCTTCCTCAGGCCCATCATGGAGCGGGTCACAGCCCTGGCTTCCCGGTAGCAACAGTCCACGAGGCAGCCCAGGCCCTGGGCACACACAGGAGGTGGCCCCGAGGCAGCTGTGTGTCTGGGAGGTGAGAACTTCAGAAATCCCCTCCCGCCAGGCGCCCTCCCCGGGGTGGGCTTCCTGCCGTGGCAGACGACAGATGTCGGGGGAGGCAGGGGGAAGGCCAGGGCTCCTACACGCACACCGGCTGCCATCTGGGCAGCAGGAGGGGGGATGGCAGAGCCCCTGAGACTCGCCTCGGGCCGGGACAGCCGCTCGCCTGGGCGGGCAGCCAGGCTGAGTGTTGGGGGCCGGGGGCTGGGGACTTGGTCAGCAGAGCCGCCCTTGACCCCTCCATCCTGCAGTATGGATGGAGCAGGTCCGAGGCAGGCCCAGGAGGAGGGGAAGCCAGGAGTTGTGCACAGAGAGAGCCCCACCATTGCTGGACAGAGCTTGCAGCTTAGGGAGAAGAGCCTGGAAGAGCCTGGAGCCCATGGAAGACAACAGAGGGGTGAGGCTGGGCTGGAAGAAGCAGTTATGCACAGGGGTGAGGGGTGGGCTAGGAAAGAGGGCTCTCAACCTGCCTAAGAGAAGGGGCCAGAGGTGAGGGGCCAGCTCTGCATGGGCAGGCAGGGTGATGGGCTCTGGGTCCCTTGGGGACACCAGGTCCACGTCAGGGCAGGAACATATGCAATTAAAGGGCTAGGCACTTCATCCCCCCCACCCCACGCACACTTACCTGTGAAGCACACGGGGCATTTGAAGGTGCCGCCCATGCCCTCGAAGCTGTGCTCAATGAGGTGACAGAGGAGCTTGGCTGGGGAGTCGAACATCTGGTTGCACAGCTTACATTCGTGGTTGATGCCTTCCTCTGCAAGGAAAATGGAGGCCAGTCAGTGACCCTGTAAACCATGCCTCTGGGCAGCAGCCCAAGGCTCCCAGTATAGCCCAGGCCAGCCTCTCCCTGGTCCCCAGTACCAGGGCCGGTGTGGGGGCCACAGATGCCAAGACCCATCCCAGCTCCGGATGGTCCCGCCCCTGGAGGCTGACCGTCCCCGCGGCCAGCCCCGAACACCCGGCTCTCAAAGGCATCATTTGCTGTGATTTCTCTTGGTGCTCGAGCAAGAGCGTGTGCAGGCATGATCAGCGGCTGGAATCTGAGATCATGTCCCAGTGGAGAGGAGCCCGGCATGGGGTCTGCACAGAGAAAGGAATCCAACCAGAACTTTTAAAAATCCAGTGGAATATTTACTGAGCACATACTGTGTGCCAGGCGCTTTGAGCTGGGGATTCTGTGGGGACCTAAACAGACAGTGCGCTTGTCCCCATCCTAATGGTGGGAGAGACACTTAATAAAGATGGCCAACACATAACACAGCGTCAGGAGGCGACGTGAGAACATCACGAGTCAAGGGCAAAGGCTCCAAGATGCGCTGGCTTGATGGTAGCAGGAGGGCAGTGTGCCTGAAGCTTAGGGGCAGGGGTGGGGTGGGGTGGGGTGAGGTCAGACGGGACACACGGATGCCCATCGCCCAGGGCCTTGCTGGCCGCCAGGGTCTCTGGCTTTTGCTCTGAGCCTTGAATCACCCCTAGTAGATGTTACCAAAACAACAACAACAAAACGTTCTTTTTTACAATTTTGGAACATATGGCCTATGGACAGTGGCTGACAGACAAAGGGCAGACACCCTGACCTTCCAGATAGGAACATGGCTCCATCTACCCACTTGGGAGCCGCTATGACCTCAAACCTTCACTCAAAGGTGCCCAGGACAGAGAGTGTACCCCGGGGACCAGCTTCTCACCAGCATCCAGGGGAGCAGAGCCAAGGTCTGGTGCCCCAGCCCAGAGTCAGCAGGGCAGAGTTCAAATCCTGGCTGCTTCTCCACACTGGGCGGCCCAGGTGTTAGTCCGCTTAGAGTAAATGAGGGCCCCCGTGAGCCCCTGTCCCGTGAGGCTGTGTGAGGACAGCGTGGCCCGTGGCTCAGCAGGGGGTGTGGCGGGGAGTCCCCCTTGCTTGAGTCCCACGTCATCCAGGGTTGGAACCCGGTGCTGCCACTCCCTGCATGATCTCAGGCAAATTACGGAACCTCCGTGTGCCTCAGTTTCCTCTTTTCTCAAATACACGATAACTGCCTTCCTTACCGCTACACACCCTAAGAATGGCCAAAATCCAGAACACTGATGACAGCAAGTCCCGACAAAGATGTGGAGCAACAGGAATTCTCACCCAGTGCTGCTGGGAATGCAAAACGGCACGGCCACACCGGAAGACAGTTTGACGGTTTGTCACAAAACGAAACACACTCTAACTATATGATCCAGCAATCTCACTCCTTGGTATTCACCCAAAGGAGCTGAAAACTTACATCCACACAAATGTTTACAGCAACTTTACTCATCATTTCCAAACCTCAGAAGCAACCAAGAGGCCCTTCGGTCGGTGAACGGAAACACAAAATGTGGTCCATCCAGATGATGGATTATTATTCAGCGCTAACATGAACTGAGCCATCAAAGCCAGGAAAAGACGCGGAAAGCCTTCTACGCATATTACTCAGTGAAAGAAGCCAATCGGAGAAGGCTACATCCTGTACAATTCCAACTATTCTGGAACAGGCAAAGCTATGAGGACAATAAAAAGATCAGTTGGTTGCCTAAGGTGGGGTCAGAGATGAACGGGCAGAGCACGGAGGATTTCTAGGCAGTGGTAACACTCTACATGATATTATAATGATGGAGATATGTCATTACACATTTGCCCAAACCCACAGAAGGCACAACACCAAGGAGGAAACCCAAGGCAAACTATGGGCTTGCGGTGATGACGGGGCGTCACTGTACATTCATGTTTGCAAAAAACATGTAGCTGGTCATTCCGGGGAGTGGCCTGGATAACGAGGAAGGCTACGCACCTGTGGGGCAGGGAATACAAGGGAAATCTGTATCTTCTTCTCCATTTATCATAAACCTAAAACTGCTCTTAAAAAAAATAAAAGTCAGGGGCGCCTGGGTGGCTCAGTCGGTCGAGCATCCGACTCTTGATTTCAGCTCGGGTCATGATCTCGGGGTCCTGAGATCAAGTCCCACATCAGGCTCCACGCTCAGTGGGGACTCTCCCTGTTCCTCTCCCGCCGCCTGCCCTCCCCCTGCACATGCACGCGCTCTTTCTTTCTCTCAAATAAATTAATTAAATCTTTAAAAAAATAAAAAATAAAAAAATAAAAGTCTTCAAAAAAATGTCACCCTCCCCCAATAGCCTTCCTCTTATAGTTGATGTGACAGTTACATGGGTTAATGCAGGGGCCCCTGGGTGGCGCAGCTGGTCGAGCGTCCGACTCTTGCTTTCGGCTCAGGTTCTGATCTCAGAGTTGTGAGATCAAGCCCCGCGTCGGGCTCTGAGCTCAGTGAGGAGTCTGCTAAAACTTCTCTCTCCCTCTTCCTCTGCCCCTCCCTGCTCTCTCTCTCTCAAATAAATAATCTTTCCCCCCCCCAAAAGGTAAATGAGTTAATACATGAAAGAGGATTTTGACCAGCCCCGGCACACAGCAAGCACTCAGTAAGTGTTTGTTGTCAGGCCCGTCGGTATCAGCGAGAGTATTATCTGGGACAGCCAAGGACACGGGCTCCCTCTCGGGCTCCCCCAGGGAACCAGCCCTCACCAAAGGTGCCAGGTGCTCTGATTTGCCCTCCAAGGCAAGAATTAGGTAGCAGAGGGGCTCTGCCAGTGGCAAGACATGAACACAGATGGGCTGAGGCTCCTGGCGAGTCCCTGGGTCCCCAGGCCCTGGCAGGGGCTGGCAGGGACAGCATGCATCCCCCTGGCCCAGCCATCCCCCTGCCCCCCCGGGAACCCCCCCACAGCGGCGCACGCACACACACGTGTGCGTGCAGGTGGGCCTGCCCCACATAGCCCACTGGCTGGAATCTACCGGGTGTTTGTCGTGCCCCTGGAGCCCTGGCAACTAGGCCACATGCACCCGACAGAGATTCAGCCAGAGCTTCCATTTCCACTGACGGAAAAGGAATTCATTGACAAGTTTGGGGACACGGGGCAGGCTCAGCACGCTCGCCGCATAGGCCCTACTCACGTCCTCCGCTTCCCTTGGGGAGACTCTCATCATAATTAGAGATGGCCTCCTGTGTGGGGGCTGCCTCAGAAGACCCCCAACACACCCCCTGCCCCCCCCACACAAACAATGCTTCTCAGTGCCTGGCACAAAGTACGGAGTGGATAAACGAAAGGCGGAGAGGTACCACCCGCATATCTATGCCCGCCCTGGTAGAATGTGGACACTTCTTGGGCAGTAATAAGGCAGACGGTATGTGAAATGATGATTGTACAGAGGTTTCTATTATCGTTTATAATATAACTTGCATTTAAGCTGATCCCATAAATTAAAATCAGAATTAACCCTGCTTGCTGGTAAAACCCCATTTCTAGGAAAGAGAATTAGACCACTTGCTAAGGCAACAGCCAACTGGGGGTGGTGCTCTGAACAGGATACAAGGTCCTCCCCATCCATATGCATCCCACCTGCCCACCACCTCCAGGCAGCCTCCCCTGACTACGCCAGCATGCACAGCTGCACCTGGCTGGGCACGGTGACCCTGGATTCATCTAACCATATCCTAGGAGTCTTTCTGATCCTGGCAACTAAGTGATGGGCACAGATAACGGCTGCTTCTCCTCCAGCCCCCACAGCATCAGGCCCCACCTGGACCCGCAGAAGGGGCTCGGGAAATACGGAGGAGAGCTGGCCCCGGCTGGGCCCTCTCCCCCTGCCCAGCCAGAGCCAGCTCCCCGGGCGGGCAGGGATGGCAAAGGAGGATTTACTGCTCTCTGCCGAGCGGGGCCTTTATCCACTTGGCTGTGAATGGAGACGTGCCGTCTGATGCACAAACACCGAGAGGACAAAGAAGGCTCCCGCAACTTATAAATCAGAGAAATCATGTCTGACAGTCTCTTTCCGTTCTCTGGGTGCCGAGCAATTCATCAGCCGGTCCCCCCTGATTCATAGACGCTGCTACACCCTGGACCCACGTTCGAAAATATGAGCCACCAGCCGGTTCCGGGGCCCCAAACAGCTGCCATTTAAGCACATCACACCCCCAAACCAGTGTCGATGCGAGGTTGTGGGCTAATTAGACCAAGAGCCCGATAGACAACCGTGTGTCACTGCTCCCTTTCCTCGCTCCCCCCCCCAACATGTTAAAGAGAGTCAAACCTGGGGAGACGGGGGAGGGAAAAGAAAACAAGCACAAAGTGAAAACAGAGTGAAAAATAAGAAAGCCGGACGGGCTCCCACAGAGCCGAGAACCTCTCCCATTCAGGCTGGGCCTTCTGGTTTGCAAACCTTCTTTCTGAAAGACAAGGCCCTCTCCCCACCGGAGGGGGTTGGAGGTGCTCCCTGGGGGGCGTCCCTCATGTGTACACCTCTGCCTATGCAGCCATCCAGGAAAATTGGAGGGGGTGGGGAGCTGCCCTAGTTAGTGTGCAAACACTCCTGTGCGTGCCGGTGACCCGATAACCAGCCAGCCCACAGATACCGTGGCTCCTTACCCCGCCAACGTGGACAACCTTCGTCTGTCCCAAGCCATTGGGTCCGCAGAGAGTGGCACCCTCCGAGAATAACTTTCCCGAATTATATAAGATCACACAGCCTCGGCAGACACCTTGGAGCAGAATGACAAAGCTGTCTGGGAGCCCACGGGCCCCTCCGCCCTGGCAGGAGGGGGGGTGCTGGAGGGTTTTGTGAGTTAAGACGCAAAATCACTTCCTCTCCTTTCTATTCTTTTTTTTTTTTATAGCACATGACAGGCATCCATAAGAGAGACCCACACAACTCCAGTGAATTATGCAGCCCCACTCATTTGTAAAGTGAAATGCAGATTTTGCCTGTTCACTGTGCCAGATCTTTCCTCCCAGTCCCCGTAAGTCAGGGCTGGCACGGGGAATCCATTGATTATGATTTTTTTAAAAATAAAAATAAATAAAAACCCTAACGGCCAAAGAAACAACCCAGCAAGCACGAAAATCCCAGAGTCCCCCCACCCCAACCCTCTTTTTTTTTTTTCCTTCTGTTCAGGAATAATAAGTGTTAATTTTACACTTCATTTCTCAAAAAAATAATAGGATGTGCTTTTGCTTAAAACCAAGTCAGCCTGCTGGAACCTTTCAGGCTGAAACTGTGTCAGCCCAAAAGAGGAGCGGAGGGCTTTGTGGGAGAGCATCGTGCCGAGATGATAGCTTCCTGTAATGTCCTCGGTACCGACTTTTGTCTCCAAAAGCATTTGATCCTGGCAGACACATACTTATTTCCATACAGGTCTTGGGGGAAGCCAGGAGGAGAGAGAGCTGATTATCAGAATCCTGAAGGTGAAGCTCAGGTGGGCCCCGCTGTTGTCAAAGGCAGGCCTGGGCACACATTCGGAGGCCATAATTTGCTGCCTGGGAGGGAGGGGCAGCAGGCTGCGGCGGGGAGTGGACAGGGCATTGTTCTCGGGCTCTAATGCACTGAACGCGACCTGCTCCCGCCACATCGCTGGGCCCGGCCTGGCCCTTCTTGAAGCGGGGACCCCACTCGGGGAAGCTGACCCAGGAGTGGTATCATTACGGCACAGACCCCTCTAAGCGGAGAGGACCAGTGACTGCCACCTGTGTCGACAGGGGGCATAATTAGCCACCTCCAATCGGGAAGCAGCAATTAAGGACACAAGAGTGAGAACTAGAAACACCTGAGTTTGAGTCCCAGTTCCAGTCATTCGCTGTGTGTACTTGGGTAAGTTACTTAACCTCTCTGAGCTTCCGTTGCTTCTGCTAGAAAATGGGAAGCATCATCCTCACAGGGATTTTGTAAGGCTGCCAAGCAGGCTGCTGCCACCACAGGATGTCTGACCTCAGGGAAACCCTCCTCCCCCAGGCCATCTCCTTGTCCTCCTTCCCTCACTTCATTCAGGAGTCTGCTCAAATGTCACCTCCTCCGAGAGGCCTTTCTGGATGCCCCTCGCTAAAGCAGCACACACCCCCATCCTGTCTACACCTCACCTACCTTTAATTTCCTTTATAGTGCATATCACCACCAGGCATATTACAGAGTTGATTGTTTTGGTTTTCTTAACTGACTCCCTCTCTTGCACATCTTACACACACACACACACACACACACACACACACACACACAGTAACGTAAGCTCTGTGAGAGGTATTTTGCTTATGCTATGTCACCAGTGCCTAGAACAGGGCCTGGACATAGCAGGTGCTCAATAAGAAGGGAATGAGCGACTCGTGTAAAGCACTTAGTACGTTTCTTGGAACACGGGGTAAGGTTGCTGGTAAAAGCTGATTACCACACATCAGTGGTCCCCCCACACTAGAAGGTCTGGTGGCTTATAAACTTTGTGCTTGCCTTCAGAAACGCGCTAGTCAGAGCCTCACAAATGGCCTGCTCCAGGAGTGCAGACCCAAAGGGTCCCCCTCAGTGGACAGAAAAGAAAAAGAAGGCTTAAAGGGGCAGCACCTGTGTCAGCAAAGTGGCCGAGCTGGGGGTGGGGGCATGCGGTCACCCCAAGCAGCTCTCTACACCTTCAGAAAATACCAAAATAGGCCCAGGACATGAGACCTGGGACCCAGCAAGCCATCCTCTGCTCCCTGATCATCCAGAATTCGGGGGTGAGGAGGATGGACAGATGTCCCCTCCCGGGTTCCACATTTGAGCCTGGAGGCCCCCTTGCCAGCCAGCTCACGTTGGCAGGAGGGCCAGGAAAGTGGGGAGGCAGCGCCCACAGTGACAGCGTGGCCCAGCCCAGGGCCGTAGCACTGTCCCTGCAACAGCATTTCTGGGAGTGGAAGACAAGGCAGGGGACGGGACACACTGGCTGCCTCATCGAGCTGAAAGCCTCTGTTCCTGGCTCGGGTAATAAATTCACCAGTCCTCGATTCCACAGCCCACCCCAAGGCTCAGGTCAAGTAAAGACCCCTGAGATCCAGGGGCCTGGGCTCAGACACACACAGGGCACACGGAGATAAAGAGGAAGAACAAGGAGCCCAGCATTCATCCAGGTAAAAGAGCAGGCAAGAGGGGGACCCCAGGAGAGGACCCCTCTGATGCTGCCCTAATAAATAACCAACCACAAACAGGTACTGAACAGGAAATAGAAACCTAGGCCAATGGGGTACGTGGTCCTTTGTTCTCTGCAAGGAACAAAGACCTTTGGGTGGAAGAGAAGAGGGCAGATACTAATACCTGGGCAGCCCGATCAGGCTGTTTATCTATTGAGTTGTTATTAAATACCACAAGGAAATGAACTAAGGCAGGCCGTAAGGGAAAGGGGGCTGGGTGGGGTGATATGTGACCTGGGAGCTGACAAGGGGCAAAGGAAGAAACAGGGTCTGAGGGTGAGCCCTTCCCCAGAGGCCAGGCAGGAACTGGGTAAACATGGAAGTGGGGGCAAGGGCTGATCTTGGGACCTCCCCAACACCCTAGGCCCTCGTTACGCTGAATATCTACATCCCTGCTAGGCCGGGGTGGTCCCTAGATCGCCAGCCCAGGCACCACCTGGGAGCTGGTTAGATGCAGAATCTCGGGCCCCACCCCAGACCTGCAGAATCTGCATTTTTAAAGTGCCCCTGTGATCTGGGCATGCACGCAAGTTTGAGGAGCACTGAGCCCTATAAAAAGGCTTCTGGGGATGCCGATCTTCATGGCTGTTGTCCCGAAGCTGTGTGTTCACAGCTATAATCTTTCCCAAGATTGTACGCTTCCACCTCTAAAAAGGAGGAAAGTTTTCTACAGTCACTTGTCTACATTTTACAGAAGACTGAGAAATATATCAACAGTGGGAAACACTCTCCTATTATCACAGCTGGAATGGGAATGACTTGGGGTGTCTTTGGAGGGGCTGTTGGAGACTCAGGGGGCGATGGTGTCCCTGCTGCCCCAGACCCCAAATGCTAGGGTGCTCAGCGCCTCCCCTCACTCAAGAACACTTAGCCATTGCTTGAAGGCACGCCTCGCCACTGCCACCCCCATTCTGGGCTCCCATTTTCCTAATTAATCCTGGAGGATGGGCTGTGCCCTTCCTCCTCCCCTCGGGGGCACCTTCCCAGGCCTCTCTGGCCAGGAGGGACCCATCTCCTGGTCCCCCTGTGTTTCAGAAAGGCTTATAAATGAGCTCTGGCAGCCTGAACCAGGGCCCCACGGGGGACCCGAAGCCTCTTCAAAACAGAGCCCTGACAATTAGGCAGTCTGAGTTTTGAAAGGCTTGGGATTGATGGCGTGGACAGTAAAAATATCACCTGGGGAGCTGGGTGTAGTCCTCTGAGGGTTGCCTGAGGTCAGTTGCCATGGCAACGGAGAATGAGCTCAACCTTGTAACTGACCCTTATCTTTTTTTGATCTGTGGGCCACTTGGGGCCAAGGCTTGAAATCAACTGGAAAATAATCCGGTCACATATCAGAAAGAAAACTATTTATACTTATTTACCCAGGTATCCACCAACATCCCCACTCGGCAATGATGAGGACGCCACGATAAACCGGTGTGGCCCGTCCATACGGAGGCTACCGGCCCGCAGAAGAGAGGGGGAGACTGAATCCCCCACCACAGCAGAATGCAGCTCTGGCCACATGTGGGCAGGTGCTCGCCGGTGGAACGGGTCCCCCCCCCCCACTGCCCCCACATCATTCCTGCCGGAAGCACTGGGCCCTCTTGCGGGCTAGCATCCGGTAGAAATGCACGAGAAGAGCCGGACTCAGATTTCTCCTCATCTGCTGTTCAGGCGTGTCAGTCCAGCCTGGCTTCACCGCTAGGCTGCTTGGCTTTATTCCAGGGTGGGACGAGACTGTCCTCGCCAGAGGCGTGTCCCTAGCAGAGAGGCGGACGGAGATGCCAGGCAGACGCACATCTCCGCACCTGGGGGAGGTGTCCACATGGAGTCTGGGGGAGGCAGGCTGAGAGGAGGGACAACAGCAGGCCCTCCCTCCTGGTCCCACACCCCGGGAAGGCCTGGCTGGCTCAGCCACCCCCAGACTCACCCTGGGGTTCCCATGGCAGGACAGCCATCTGGCCAAGGCGCGTCTCCAGGACACTGCTATCCTGAGTCACAAGTACTCGAGCGCTCTCTTTTCCTCCGAAACTCAAGTCAGAAGACTCCAGATGGTTCCATTGACCGACTGCTCCCAAGAGCCACGTCACATGAATGTTAGCGAGGGGTCAGTTAAGCTTGAGGATGATTCCGGGGAAACTCCCCTGGAGATTTCCCATCACTGCAAACAGGACAGCTCAACCGACTGCCCCCCACTCACCCCTGTTCCATCAAGATGAGCTTCTCTGGCGAGCGGAGGGGGAACCATGGCTGAAAACCGGTGGCGTGGAGGCTATTCCTGGCTCCGCCTCAGATCTTAGGGTGACTGGGCTGAGCACGGACCTGTGCAGCTCAGTCTTGTCGCCTGTGAAATGGGGAGAAAGCCACCGCCCTCACAGGGCTGTGATGGAGAGGGAGTGAGAACAAGATAAAGCATACTGACCACAGTACTACTGGCAAGCTGTCGTGATTGCAGCGGTGATTCTGCCCTGAAACTCCACGCCCAGGGCCTGTAACACAGCGTGCACTGTGGGGGTCGCCAGCGGAGACTGCCCCCCCCACCGACATGGCCCCCGGCACGTTGCAGGTAAGCTATGTTATGTCCATCTGGCCAGTGGCTGCGTGTCAGCGTTCCTCGTCTCTCTCCTCCCCCACCACCACACCACTCCCCACGTTCGCGATGGCAAAAGCTGTGTCTGGATTTCACACGCTTTGCTCAGCTGTGGCTCGCTGCAGCTTCCCGCTTCCAGCCGCAGGAGCTGACTCCGCCGCCCCTCCAATGCTCCTGCAGCCAGTGTGGCTGCTTTCTTCACGGTTCTTCTCTTTGTTCCTCTGCCTTCAAACTCAGTGGGGTTTCCATGGAGGTCCAAACCAGGGCCGGGGACGAGGGCGGGTCTCAGGTTCGTGCGGCACTTCCCCGGCCCGGGCCTGCCCTTTCTGCTAGCGTGGCCCATGCAGGGGGCTCCCCGAGAGCACCGGGGCTCCGAGACTCTCAAACAGACGCTGGCCCAGCCCGGGGCAGAGATCCACGATGAAGGGAGGCCCCTTCCAACTCCACGGCCTGCTTCTTCCGAGCTTCGCAACAGCCAGGGAGCTGTGCCCCGAGGCGCCAGCGGTCCTGGGTGGCCGGTGAGAAAACTCACTGCATTTGCAGAGGCCTCTGCTGGCAAGCTGGGTGTAGGGGCTGACAAAGACACGGGTCTCTCAGCAGTCTGAGCCTTTTTTAAGCTTTAGGACAAGGTGACTAGCTGTCTTTGGTGAAAACAAAGTCACCGACCAGGCCCTGGGCAGGTCACTAAGAGAGGAGAGGTGCCTAGCTGAGCGGCTTAATGGAAAAAAGAGCAAATTACAGGAGTGGCTGACCAACTCAACCATGGACGGATCAGTGGACCTTCACAGGGGACTCAAAGGAGAGAGAGAGTTCTATAGAATCCAAAGTTCTGGAACTTGACCCTTTAGGGGCTCGACACATCCTGCTGATGAGGACATGCACTGCCTTCCTCACATGCATCCCCTTCCACCTGACGTGGACAAAGGCCCTCAGAAAATGAAGGCCCGGCTGCACCCCCAGGGGCCCACTAGGTGCAAACAAGTAGCTTATTCCTGCTTAACACACCAAACACCTGCTGATACCTAGCACGGATCTTCAGGTTCAAGTTTTCCTCAACAAGGCAACTGCTTAAAAATCCCATCATGTTAATAATCATCAGATTAATGCCCTTCTTATAACATACAATTAACGTGACAGGCAAGCCGCAAAACCCTTACTGTCACCCACCCTGCCAGGGACACGTGAATTAGCCCTGCTTCCACTACAAGGGTTTTCTCCGCCGCTGACATCACTTTTCCCTACCAAGACCACGTTTTTAAAAGGAGCACAGCAATGCTCTCCACGTGCACAGACACAGCACACCCATGCAAAAGGCAGGGAGCACCGTCTTTGCAAGAGTTTTCCAACCAGGGAGACACACACAGCCGTCCCTGCAGCTCCTAATAGCTGAAGCTCAGACGGGAGCCAGCAATCCACCTCTTCCTCCCCTCTGGCCATGCTAACTGGACACTGGGCATCCCCACTCCTCAGCAATGTTCCGGGCAATGGTAAGTAACAAAACTAGGCCTGTTTGTATTGCAACATTTTAAAACGTATGCTTTCGCTAGATCCACACGGTCCAATACGGTGCGTACCAGCCACATGTGGCTATTTAAATCTCAATTCACGAAAATTAAATAAAAATAAAAATTCAGTTGCACCTTTCAAGTGCTCAACAGCAACGTGGCTAGTGGCCACTGATTTGGACAGTGCAAAACGTTTCCCTCACGGCAGAAATTTCTGTTGGACAACGCTGTGCTAGAATGCAGGCACCGTGAAAGCAGGGGCTCTCCCTGGCTTGTTCAACACTGTAATCCCAGGGGAGCCTGGGTGGCTCAGTCGTTAAGCGTCTGCCTTCGGCTCAGGGTGTGACCCCAGAGTCCTGGGATCAGGCCCCTCATTGGGCTCCCTGCTCTCCACTGGGAGCCTGCTTTTCCTCTCCCACTCCCCCTGCTTGTGTTCCCTCTCTCCCTGACTGTCTCTCTGTCAAATAAATGAATAAAATCTTTAAAAACAAAAACAAAAACAAAAACCCCCCACTGTAATCCCAAACCCCAATGGCATGTGGCATGCAGCAGGTGCTTAAAAGATATTTACTGAATTGTAGTATATGTGGCTGGAAATGTTTTAAAGAACTCCTCATCTCTTTTACTTATTAGCACTTATTGGGATTCCCCTTCGTGGAAAACCGCCCAGATGTGAGTCTTTCTGAGCTTCAACTTAAATCTCTACCCTAATGATTATTACCACTCTGCCCAGGGCAGATAAGAATATGGGGAATGTGGTGGGGCGCCTGGGTGGCACAGCGGTTAAGCGTCTGCCTTCGGCTCAGGGCGTGATCCCGGCGTTACGGGATCGAGCCCCACATCAGGCTCCTCCGCTGGGAGCCTGCTTCTTCCTCTCCCACTCCCCCTGCTTGTGTTCCTTCTCTCACTGGCTGTCTCTATCTCTGTTGAATAAATAAATAAAAATCTTAAAAAAAAAAAAAAAGAATATGGGGAATGCGGGAACATTCAAGGGTAACAAGGTTTCTCTGAAGGCCATAACCCAAGTAATTGGGTAAACTTTGGACCAATGGGTTCTGAAGTAGATGGATAACAACTGGGTCACTGGCTAGTTTACAAGCCCACCTGCTATGCCACGGAGCCACCTCTCACGGAGCGACCCGTGTCCTCTGCTCCCTGCGAAGTACAGGAATGTCAGCAAACAGGACACCTGCTGGCGGTCAAGGCCAAGAGAGAGATTAAGGGATGCAGGGACTTCCCACCTTTCAACTGGCTTAGCCCGGATGCTTGTGAAGGAAGTAAATGCTTGCATCTACAATGCTTAACTAAGTGGCTTGCGTGGTTTCTTATTCCACTTTTGCTGGCTACATCTCAAAGAACCGGGGCTTTGCTGTGACCCACGTAAAATGAAAATTGAAAATTGGAAATTCAAACGCAACATGGAATAAACGAATACATTCAAACCAACGTACATCCTTCAAGTCATCACTGATCGTACCTATCACGCCAGCATTGAGCTGTCTCCGAAGGAACACTTCTTCCTTCAGCTCGGCTCAAAAACCACAAGACAGAGCAAAGCTTAGAGTCACACACATGGCCCTTCAGGGCAGTTTCTGGGGTCAGACATCCTCTCATCGACTCTGGTCTCCACTCCCTCTCCCCAACCACCAATCAAAAATATCACCGGCCTGAGGGTAGAGGGTTACTGTCTTTCTTTCCTCCTCCAACAGACCCAGGACCAAGACTAAATGAGGCCTATTGGATGCCCCAAGCTCACGGTAGCATGAACTTACTGATATGGTCAGCTTCCAGACCTACGTTCTCCCAGATGGTTGTCTGGGATGGTTTGCACCCAGCACCCAGAGACCACAGGAGGGGGGTCTGCCAACTTGGGGTAGCGGAGGCCCCACAGCCTGGCTCCCAGAGGCTGGCCAGTCTGCCTCTGTCCACAGCCAGTTCCATCCATCACCTGCCACCAGTCCTCCCAAATCTGGGGCCCACTCCCACTCCACCCACCATTCCTAGCCCAAGGAGGCAGTTCGCAGACAGCCACGGACAGCCCCCCACCCTGCCTGTTCCCCCAGAGGAGTAGGGGACCAGCAGCCTGAGCCCAGAGGAGGGGGCAGGCTGACTGGGGAGAGGCTGGGAGGGAGTGGAGCGGCCCCCATGCAGCCCTCCACTCTCCATGCTGGCTCAGCGAGCAGAATAGCTGCCATTAGCTGGGAGGAAATGCATGCAGTTTGAGGCCCACGCGTTGTGGCAGGGGAAGGCCCCTCCGTACCGCTCTGGCTGGCACTTGCCTTTTTCCTTCTTGGAAGAGGCAGCTTCGTGTACCTTCAAGAAAAAGTATGTCTAACGCCTGGCCATTCATCCATTGCTACCTACCCTCCTGGCCCCACCTCCCCATGCCTGCTCTAATCTCCCATCTTCACTCCCTGGAGCACACCTGACTGGAGAAAACGCCCCGGGTTCTATGGTCATCATTTCACTCTGTTCCTCAAGAACCTTCAGTAGCTCCCGTTCTCCCAGAGCAAAAGCTGCATCCTTCTGCCACAGGTAACCAACCCCCTGCTTTCAGCCACACCCACTCCCTCCTACCCACGGGCTCCCTTAATCCCAGGGCCTTGTTCCTGCCGCTGCACCTGCACCTTTATTTGAACCATTCTCAGGGCTTGGCCTCTGTCCTTCCAAGCACAGTGTTCTGAGAGACGGTCCTGTACTGACATTCAAGGCTCTGGTTCTAGCTGCACCTAATGCCATCTGGAGTTCTGTGAAATAAAAGGTTCTTTCAAAAATCCTCGTTGCTTCGGCTAACTTGACCTTCTCTCATTTGCAACCCAAACAGTCCTGCCTAATAAATTCTCTGAGGAAACATAACAGCTGTTATTTTATTTGTTGTGTTATTAACAGGGCCACACATGAGGTGCTCAATAAATGCTAACAATTGTGTCTGGGTCCTAGATTCCCAGCCCCACTCCCAGGGCTCTGGACCCCACCCGGGCATTCAGGTGGGTGTGCGTCCGGTCTCCATGCTATCCCAGACACAGGAGCTCGGACACGTGGCTCTGGGTCCACAGTTCCCCGAGCATGTCGGATGGTGACAGAATAGGACCGAGTCAGCCCTGGGACTCCGCACCCCAAGCAAAATGCTGTTCTCAGGGCCGGACACAGACCCCTGCTTGTGTACTCATGGCATTCAGCAAGGAACAGCACATGGAGAGAAGCTGAGCCTCCGAGTCGGGGTTCAAGTCCCCCTCCTGCCACCTACCAGCGGTGGGATCTTGGGTCAGTGGCTGTTCCCCAGTATGTCAAATGGGTAGTGTCACAGCGCCTGTCTCATCAGCCCTTTGTGGGGTGAACGGGCCTCAGAGCCTCCGTGCTCTTATGCTCTCCGTCACTGTAACTCACTCCGTGTCAGGCGCGAGGTGAGGCACCGGGTGGACAGGCCAATGAGACACTGGCTGTGGCCCCCACGTTGCCTACAGCTGAGAAACCCGGGAGGCCAGGGGAAGGGACGTGCCATGTGTGACAACTCAGTCACCCAGAAGCCCTGAAAATCCCCCAACCCAAGCGCTTAAGGACACCCAGCATGGGGGCAGCAAAGCTCTAGGGAAGGCAGATGGTCAGAGACCCTCGTGGATGGAGGAGGCGGGGGGCACTGGAAGCCTAGCAGCCATGCTGGGCCCATACGAGAGCCCTCGGTCCTCCGGTCATGCCGCAGCACAGCCTTGCTGACCCAGGACCCAGGACGCAGGGGCTGCTCCGCTGGAGGGCGGGCAGAAGGGCCAAGGCCTGGTGTGAAGACTTAGGGTCCCCGCCATCACTGTAAGGCTTGGTCTGGCAGGACGACCTCTGACCCCACGGGGCATGACTGGGAGATGGACACACACACACACACACACACACACACACACACACACACACGCTCCTGTAGACCCCATTTTGAGGTCCTGCAAATTAAAGGAGTTGCTCAATACAGACTCTCCCATTACAGCAAAGCCCACGGCCCCCAATCCCATTCACAAGGTTAACCTTAGATTCTGGGCAGGGGGGGCATCCCAAGGCATTTCATGCTTTCATCACACCTGAACACACGAGGGCCCCACGTGAATGGCAATTTAGCAACCAGAAACCAGATTCTAGCGGATTACCTTGAATTCCAGTTCTAAAATCAAGAGCGTGTCTTGGCTTCCCTAGGCAGGGACAGTGCTTAGCCCTATCCCAGCCTCCTTCTGGATGGCTCCTCCTCCTTGTCCAGTGTTGAGAAAGGCAGAAATCCCATGCACCTGCAGAGAGCTGTGTACATGCTGATGGGACTGGGATCCCACATGAAAATGGGAGTCCCGGTGGCCTCCTGCCCGGTACACAACAGAGGACCCCCCCGTGCCTCTCACAGCTGAGCCCTCCCCAGAAGTCCCTACTGGGCCTTCCTGCCAACAGACACATGTCTTCAGATTACAGCTCAAACTCCCACCTCAAGAGAAACATGTCCTGTCCTTCCGTCCCTCCTCTCCAGCTCCACGGGGGGAACTTTACTCTTTTGCACCCAAAAACTATCCTCCCCACGCTTGGCCTACTCACACCTGCTCACCACCCCTCTCTCCCCCAGCCCGGGCATTGCCCAGTGCCCAGCAAGGTGGACAGCACGCAGTGGGAATCAATGCTGGCTCCAGGGAAGGGGGCTCTCTAGAGGTAAACAATATTTAGTCCCTGCCCACAGGACCAGCACCAGGGACAAACACGTTCTCCAAGACAACACATACAGCTTTGTTCCATCTGTCTCCACCTCACATGTAATGAACGCGGAAATAAAATGAGGTTCTCGACACAATCCTATTTTGGGTTTGTTTTTTTTTTTTTTTAAAGAGGAGTGTATGTCACTACGTATGTGTGATTTTGAAAGAATCGGTGGAAGGACACACACGAAGGCATTAGAGGGTCACCTCTGGCTGGCAGGCCAAGCCGCTGCCCTCTTTGAAGCCCAGAAGGGCCAGACGACGCAGTCTGCAAAGCACTGGTTTGAACCCACCCACCAGCCATTAGCACAGTCATATCATCATTACCCTTAGGTCACTGTCCTTGTGGCTCGGCCGTATCTTCTGGTTTTCCTGCAAGGAGTATGGGCAGCTTTGGCAATAAATACAATAACAGCTTTAATTTTTTTTAAATTAATCTACTGATAAATGATGAAGATAATGACAACAATGACAGCGTCCCCTCTCTGGTGTCCCCGTCTAGAAGGCGAGGGGGTCGGACCAAAGCTCTCCGTGGCCCCACTCAGTCCCTGCTCTGTGGTTCTCCCCATCAGAGACCCTGGGCAGTGGCAGCAGGCCACACTCAGCTTCTTACTGCCTGCCGGTCCCTGCCAGGACCCCATCTCTGTCCCTGTTGCCTAGGCTCAGTTCTATCACCTGTCAAAGTGGGACGGGCAGGCCACTTTCCAGGTCTGGATTCTGCCACTGTGTATCCTGGAAAGTCACCTCTCTGTGCCCCAGTCTCCCCATCTGTAAAATGGGGACAGAGGTGTGATCCGCAAGCACGCATACAGTTTGGAGTGCACCTGCTGGGCCCTCACAGCTCTGAAGCATGGCTGGGAAGGTGCTCTGGGAAAGTGCTCGTGACCGTCCCTTCCCACGCTGGGCGTTAGGCTGCATGGGAGCTGGCAGGCTTTGTCCCAGGCTCAGGCCTCAGAGGCAAGGGGGCATGGCTGGTAGGACTCATGGCCTCCAGACCAGAGGCCAGAAGCAGTGGGGAGATGGGAAGTGAGGTTCCGAGTAGGTGAGAAATGCCAGGGAGGCCATGACCCCTGGTGAGCTGACTGGCGGGTGGTGGCCCCACCACCAAGTCCCGACGAGCTTAGCCCGCGCTGCCTCTGACTGGGTCCAGGCCGGGCCTGGCCCACAGGGAGGGCGCTGGCTCCAATGGCTCGGCAGGCCAGATGCAGCCTGCCCAGATCTGTGCCCTCCGTGAGATTGAAGATGACAGGCTCCGGGGGCCGGGAGGAGCTGGGTCACAGGAAACTTGGCAACGAGAAGGGCAGGGGGAGCAGCTGGGCTCGCAGGACCGGGAGGCTCCCACCCTCTGGAGGGCCCAGCGAGGGGCTCTCCCCTCAACACTTCAAGTCTTTAAGTGAGTTCTAAGTGCTCCCAGGCCAAGGCCAGGGTCCGACCGCTGCCCCTTCCTGTGCCGCCGGCTTCCAAAGAGACGGCAGAAAGTGGTCCAAAGACCCAATATTTGTATTTCGAATGCTAATTTGACATAGAGGAGTGGGCATGGGGGAGTGTTTATAATCAGCACTCCAATAAGCCCACAAATGACACCAGTATTTTATAAGCTTGTTAGAAACAAATCACCCCTCAGCTGATATTTACTTACTGATGAATCATAAAAGGGCTCAATACACAAAGAGTACATCCAAAAAGAACGTTCTTTCTCCAGTCCCATCTTTGGCAAGAATGTTGGGAGCCTGAGCCTACTGTCCCCCCCCCAGCACCTGTCCCTAGCCCCCCACTCCCAGCAGCCTCCCCGGGGACAGATCATTGGCACCAGCCCCAGCTCCATGGCCCCCGCACCCCCCACCCATCAACCGGCCTAATCGGAGGCTCAACCCGGCGCTCCGGAGGCAGCTCTGTCCTTCTGCCGCCCCCGGAGTCCTCTGTGGGAGCAGATCCAATCCAGCTAATTTGCATAATGATGAAGCCCTCCAGTGCGGGCTGGGTCTTAGGAGGGTTGGAAAGAAATATGCCCTGTCCTTTGGAGAGGCACACAGAAGGCTCGGTGCAGCCCGGGAGGAATGGGGCGCCTGGCGGGTGGGCGGGCGCAGTGAGGAACCGGCAGCTCGCCCGCCAAGGACAGCTCAGCTCTGTCGCCCGCTGAGCCTGTGTCCAGCTGGCCCAGCGAAGGAAGCACTGCCCAGGGCTGTAAACCAGCAGGAAGAAGGCGCAGAGTGCCAGCTCCAGACTCGGGCCGGACAGACCCAGGTCATAGCGACCGCCACTCACGGGCTGGCTGACCTTGGGCAAGCCACTGACCTCTCCGAGTCTCAGTGGGGCCAGACAAGGCAGCCCGCAACGTACTGCTCCAAAGCGCTGACAGAACACAGGACCTGCCGGACATTATTATAGTAACGTCGTCATCCATCCACTTGTTTATTCAGCAAATGCCAGGGATTGCGCTGGGAGGTCCGGGAGACACAGGGACACGTATCCTGCCTCTAGGTCACCGCTGGGGACAAAACCATCCGGCAGGTGCAAAGGTGAGAACTGCACTTGGCCTTGAGGTGAGGTAGTGTGGAAAGGGGGTGTGCGGGAGCCACTGCAGGGCCGTCAGCTTCTGTTCTTAGTCTGGATGCGTTCGGTTTCTAAAAATTCATCAGGCTGAACCTATATGACTTGTGCGTTTTTCTGGACATACAACAGACTTCAATAAAGTTTTTAAAAGCCTCTCATCTACTCAAGGAGAGAGATCAGCCAGGTGGGTACATAACACCAGGCAGGAAAATCAGCTCCTTAAAAAGGGTGGATTTAAAAAAAAAAAAAGCAAAAATAAAAAGTAAAATAAAAATAAATTAAAAAAAAAAAAAAAGAAGGGGGGCACCTGGGTGGCACAGCAGTTAAGCGTCTGCCTTCGGCTCAGGGCGTGATCCCGGCGTTACGGGATCGAGCCCCACATCAGGCTCCTCCGCTATGAGCCCGCTTCTTCCTCTCCCACTCCCCCTGCTTGTGTTCCCTCTCTTGCTGGCTGTCTCTCTCTCTCTCTCTCTGTCAAATAAATAAATAAATAAAATCTTTAAAAAAAAAAAAGAAGGGCAGAGAAAATGTTAGGGATAGGAACTGGGCAACATGAAGAGGGAAGAAATTCCTTCTATGCAAGGTGAGGATCCCTTCGGCACGTGTCTGGTGCAGCACGTGGATCCCTTCAGGACGTGGGTGCTTAATAGATAGCTGCTAAATGACGGAGTGAGTGACAAAGAGCTTCCTGGAGGAGGCAGTCTTGGAGGAACAGGTTTAGATGAAGAAGCAGGGAGGGCGTTCGGCAGGGGACTGTCTGCAGGGGCAAAGGCCCTGGAACGGCTTTGCTCTAGTGACAAATGCTCACTGGGCCAGGTGCCACCTGCAGCAGCGATCCCGGGGGCGGGGCGTCTGCCTTTGCTGGGCTCACCGTCTGAGAGGAGCCAGACATCCAGGAAGCAATTTCAGGGGGATCAGATCCTTTCCCCATTCTGCAGATACTGAGTGAGCGACCAAGCACAGAGGACAGAGCTGGGGGCCGGGGACACGCAGGTGAATAGGACAACAGGGCCCCTGACCTCACAGACCTCACTGCCTCTTGCAAGTAATTGCTTTTTTAAAAATCCAGTGTGGATAACATATCAAACCTAAAGCCAAGCCAGCTTTGCATAGAGTTAGTCACTAATCATCCCAGCAGTGTTAGGAGGCTGCTGCTATTTTTATTCCCATTTTACAGATGATGATACGGACACAGAATGAAGTTAAGCAACCGATCCAAGGTCAAAGCGCTTGCCGATGAGGCTGGAGCAGGACTGAGACACGGCTCCTACCCTCTGCATTGTCTCTGGGTGCTGGTCAAGGAACCAGAGATGGCCTTTCCCTTCCACCTCAATAGAACATTTTATACCCATGTCTTTTTCACAGCCTTGGGAGAAAGCTAGATGGAGGCACCATTCTTAGACCCATTTTGCAGATGGGAACACTGGTTTTCTAAGCACTGGGCCACAAAAGGTGGTAAGTGACAATGGAAATGAACCCCAGGGACTCAATTCCTTGTCCATGCACTCTTCCCCGTCCGATGCTGTTGGGTGGGTCAGTGGAGGCTGTCCAGAAGAGGAGGGGCCAGGCAGGCTTGGCAGGGGCAAACCCAGCATGCTGGGACACCAACGTGTGCAAGCCAGGGCCCTGGGCCCCACAGGACCACCCCATCTCGTCCACCCTGCTCAGAGCCCGCGAACTCTGTGGGCATCATTCCCAGCCTTGCCCACTGTGCACCAGCCAGGGGAACACCCCACTCCACCCACTCACTGCCCGCAGCCCCAGTGAGAAAAGCAATCACAGCTGGAGCAAGAGCTCATGCTGAAACAATTCTCCAAAGCTGCCTGTGAGCAGACATTGCTACTTTAAATGGCGATTTTGCAGTTTGGGGTGCAAAATTATTTTCCATGGCACATGGGGAGTGGGCAGAATGGATTTGCCTGTGCTGAGCTGAGGTCCCGCATCCCAAGCAAACCTGCACAGGCGCTTGCCATGACTGGGCTCCCCGAGCCTCAGCCGAAACAGCTCTGAGATAGGACAGGCAGACTAATAATTATTACCATTTACTAAGCGCTGACTATGTGCCAGGCGTTATGCTCAACACGTTCCATCTGGGATGAGCTCATAAAATCTCTATGAGGAGGTAACAGTAAGTGATGGAGCGCAGCATTCCAGCCACAGAGCTGTGTTCTTAACCCCCGGGCTCCACTAACTTCCTTACCATTATTAATTATGACCATTGGTAGTAGAGGGATAAAGGCAATTAAATTCAATACTCAATTTCTGTTATGTGCAAAGTGGAGGGCTGGGTGTTGGGAATATAAGCATGACTAAGAAGTAAACTGTCTGCAAGAAGTTCCACGTCGTTATACCCACAAATGCAGTAGTCTTATCATTGAGATTATTTTTAATGACCAAACACTTGACCAGCACGTAGTAAGTCCATGGTATGAGTCTTTTGACTAAGCAAAAAAGAAAAAAAAAAAGTTAAGTTTTTTTTTTTTTTTAAGGAGATCATATTTTCCTTCCCTACTGGCTATTCTCCACTCCATTTCAAACCATGCCCCTCAACACACACACACACACACACACACACACCCATTCAAACAGTTATTTCCCCACTTCCAAACAGTGACCCTTTAATGAAGAAACCACAGAAGCGTGTCCTTGGGTAAGTTTCTTTCCCTCTCTGAACTCAGAGTCCTAATTTGTGAAAGGAGAAGGTGGGATTAGAGAGCTCACAAGGTCCCTCGGGGTCTACAGGATCAGGGTAAAGGCCCAGGTCCTCATCCTAATTATAAAAGACCTTGTCAGATAGTTGGAGGATACAAAGGAATAAGCATGTGAGAATTTCATTTGACATTTCAAGGTTCAAAAGTCAAGGGCCAGACCTCAGAAAGCGATGCTCATTGAGAGCAAGCAGTAGCAGCTAAAGAAATATTTCTCTGGAAGCTCGAGATGTCATTAGGACACAGAAGCAAATGCCAAAGCTGATAGGCCGTGGGCAAAATGCTGAATTTTAATGCTTTTGGAATATTCCCTGCAGTCCCTTCCACTTCCTAATGATTATATCCACAGCCTAGCCACCTCTGCCTCTGTTAAAGAAAATTCGCTCTTCCGAGGCAAGGCAAGAGGGAGGAAAGAGCCTATTTGTTACTGGGAGGCATGGATGCCTGACACCTCTAAAGCTGTGTGACCTTGGGAAAGTCACCTAACTTCTCTGAGCCTCAGTTTCCTCACTACCAATAGTGGGCATACATCTGTATCTCCTTGATATTCTTTCCGGGGGAAAAAAAAATCGACCCACTTCCTGGCCCTCACAGCACCCTGAGGAAAATCAGGAAGGCCGGGGGAACCAGGGGAGACCTGTCTCAGTCAGGCAGGAAGGGAAATGGGTGGTAATAAGCAAACCCTAAAGCGCAAGGGCTGCAAACAACAAAGGTTTGTTTCTCATTCGCCCTTCATGCCCATCTCAGGGGCTCCGCTCGTGGAAACCACTCGGGTGCCTAAGGTACGGGAGCACCTGCTTCTCTGGCATTGACAGCTGCCGTGAGTGAGCAAAAGACAGAACTCCAGCCTGGAAGCAACAAAGGCTCCCTCCACTCACAGCTCTCAGGGCAGAATTAGCCCCTGGGCCCCACCCAAGACCAAGGGGCCAGGCTGTGTCATCCTACCACGTGGCAAAGGATGACATGACTCATGGCCACGTTCACGAGAGCAATGAGGCTCACCAGGGACCTCCAAGAACCTTGAGGCAGGCAGGAGTCAGTCGGTTTTCAGGTGATGGTGACAGAGCATCTCAGAGAACGTTCCAGCGCACCAAGGCCCAGGGTTTGGAGGAGCGAGAAGCCCACACCACGCTCTCTGTCTCCCTGGGGCGGCTCCAGCGTAGCGAGTGGGCCCCCACAGAGAGTCTCCAGTCCCCACACCCTCTCCTGAAGGCGGAGGTGATGCACTCCTCCCGGCCACCCGGCTCTCCTAAGAGCCTGCCAGGTAAATGCCATGTGCTATCCTGGGGCTCTCCGCAAAAGTCGCTCTTGACGATAATGGCTTTCGGAGGCTATGCAACCGCACGCCTGGCATCTAAAACGTCGTCAGAGGCCAGGTGTTGCATAACTAATTAGGATGGGGATTTTTTTTTTCACCCCACGCAGAATTTACATAATTGGGAAGGAGGTTACGAGGAGGACCCTCCCCACCAATCGTGCATTTTCCAGGCCCTCCTTCCACTTCCCCTTGCACACTTCAAATTTAAGGGAGAAATGAATCGATTTGAATTTTTTGAAATTAATTATCATCATCGCCATGGAAAACGTATCCGCTGCCTTCCTCCGGGAGTTGAGCGAGGAGGGGGTGGCGATCTCCTGTGGAGAGGAGCCCTGGGAGGTGACACACAGCCCCCCCCCCCCCCCCCCCCCCGCCATTGTACTCTTCAAGCGAAACCTCGCCTGACCCAGCCTCGCCCGGCTGGTTCTCAGAGCACCTCCCAGCTTGGTCTGAGCATTCTTCAGAATTTTTTTAGCAACCAAAATTAATGCTCTAAAATGTCACTTGCTACAGTAAAATTTATCAACATTATTATATACCATAGAAACTGCCATCCCAGACAAATGCACGACATTAAAATTTGGTCTAGAGCTCCCCAGAGGAAACGTTTGCTGCAATTTGTATAACAGTTTATATATTTATGCTATTTAATGGTACAAAGCAATAATTATGACTTCATTCACTGATAAGCAACGGCATTACATAAATCTGATGCGGATTTAGAACATGCCAGCTCTGACACCAGTGTACTAGTTGTAAATTATGTTGCCGTTAAAAAAAAAAAACCCAAGCAAATATGAAGGAGCAGCGGGAAACTAATAATGCGTCTCCAGCTGTTCCAGTTAACCTGCAAATGTGGCCATGAGCACCTCGGGAGAAAGAGACGGGGAAAGAGACGGGAAGGAGGAGAGGAGCACAGGGAGAGGGGTAAGAAGCCGCCTTCTGGAAGCACAAAGCTTTCCCCTGACATCCAACCAAGGACCTTGCTCCTCTCAATGTGGCCAACTGCGCCCAAATCCAGAAAAGTTCCCGAAGAGTGAAGTGTCCCCTCTCTGCTGCTCCTCTGACACTCACACCCAGACCCACACGCTCTCATCCCCTCACCAAACATACGATTCCTTTCTCGGCCCTTGAAGGAGACCGGGCTTCCACCCCTGAGTTCCTACTTCCTGCAGCGCAAACCTGACCAGGCAGCTTCCCGGACAATGTTTTTCATTTCTTTCCCTTTTCTTTTTCTTTCTTTTTCTTTCTTTTTCTTTCTTTTTCTTTTTCTTCCTTCCTTCCTTCCTTCTTTCCTTTCTTTCTTTCTTCTTTCTTTCTTTTTTTCTTTTCTTTTCTTTCTTTCTTTCTTTCTTTCTTTCTTTCTTTCTTTCTTTCTTTCTTTCAACACTTCTGCATGGACCCATCTTGCATTATTAAGGAAAGGTGCAGTGGGGGAGAGTGACAAGGAAAAACAGTCCTTATTGTCATAGACATGTACCCACTTCACGTGGTTCAAAATGGAGCCAGGGGCACAAAGCTTCGCACTAAGCAAAGACAGAAATGCTCGGATGGCTGCAGGTGACAGGTCCGGGGCCCCAGGACCATCAGCCGGGCTCCCGACTACTGGGGCTCAGTGGCTCTCAGCTCTGCCCAGGGAGTGGCATGCAGCAGAGGTGGTTCTGTGGGCAATGGAAGGCTGCTCAGGCCCTATCTGCCCCTGCCCGGGGCCCTCCCCCCAGAGGGCATAGAAGAGCTCTCCCCCAGACGGGCACAGGGCTCCCAGACTGGGACACGCCTCCCAGTCAACACCATGTCAGCTGCGCCTCCTTGGGATGGTCCTTGGGCTCTACAGGACAGCTAAGGCACTGCAGGCCCCGTTTTCTGTCCTTCCCTCCAGAGGTTGCCTAAGGAAGACCCAAAAGGTGATAGATCTGGCTCCTCACCCCTTCCCCATGTCCAGGAGTAGACAGACAGCTGCAGGTATGTACCAGCTAGCAGGAAGCACGTACTGTGCACTCGTGGGCTGACCACGCCACACGGTTCCCTCACTAAATCCTCCTAACAACCTTTTCTGCTGGACACTGAATGACTCCCATTTTCCAGACGAGAAAACTGAGTCATGGAGAGATGATTAGAACTTGCCCAAGGTCAACTCAACTAGTGGACTATGCTTATGAACCATAAGCTTTAGAAGAATGTTTGTAGGCCAACTAACCTGTGTTTTTTCAAATTTTTAGACTGCAACCTATAGCAAAGAAATATCTACACATGACCCAGCCACACACTAACAGACACATGTGAAACCAAAAAAAAAAAAAAGAAAAAAATTTAATGTAACTATAGGTGAGCTTCCTAAGCGTGATGTCTTTTGGCATTTTCTTTCCTTTTGCTTGGACTTCTCTCTTCCCTTCCCTCTATTCCATTCCATTATGTTCCATCCCATGCTCTGTTCTGCCTTACTAATTCCTTTTTCATTTCGTTGACTGTGACCGTCCCAAGTTGATTTCGTGATTTGCTCGTGGGTTAGAGCCTACCACTGGAAACACACTGGCTGCTTCAACTCCCCCGTTTCATGGGACGGAAGCTGAGACTCAGAGAAAGCAGCCCACTTTGCGAAGATCACACAGGTTTGTGGCCCAGGTGGAACCCAAGCCCCGGCCTCCGGCCCTCTCTCCACCAACCCTCGCAGCACCCATCATCCCTAAGGCCTCCCTGGGCTTCCCAGAGCTCACTGCTGACCACACTGGGGGCAAGAGGGTCCCTGGCCCCTTCAGGTGCCTGCTGGGCACAAGAAAGGGCATTGTGTATGGATGGGGTGAGGGGGCAACAAGGACACAGGGAGAGGACAGAGCCCCAAGTGGAGCTCCCATTCAGTCAACAATTTTGAAGCGGGCTTGACCCAATCAATCTCCCTCTGAGGGCTACAACCACCTGCCCTGAAGCCAGCTGGGAAGAGTCCACGTGAGAGTCCACAGATGGGGCTGGCCACACTGCCTGGCATGGCAGAGTCCCCCACTATGGTTAGCACTCCTCCTGCCTCCTGCAGGGAGCCCTTCACGGGGAACTCACCACACCATCACAGACACACAGGGAGGACAGAGTGGGGTGCTTCTCGCTGTGCCCTGGGCAGAATCAGCACAACCTACCCCAAGACTCGGGCCCCCCCTTGACATCATTACGTACCCAACAGATTGGCTATCTCAGTCCCATGTCCAGGTGGGTCCCCAAAAGGAAGACCCTTCTGCCAAGGCAATGGGTGAGAGGCAGGGTTCCCACCGCCCTCCTTCCCATTCACAACTTCCTACCATTTTGACTAAATGATTTTACAGCTAAGAAAACAATGTTTCTTGGCTGCTCCAAATTTCACAGATCTTCGACAACCCCGGTTCAAATGTCCACCTATCAGCTTTCCCCCGTCACAAGCCTCCCCCTTCAACTCCAGTGGCATCTGTCACCCTGGCAAGCTGTGGGGCATCGGTTCCGATCAGGACCTCCAAACACAACTCCCTCCATCCCCCTGCACATCCGCTCATTCACAAGACAACTCGAAGTATCGAGGACACGGGCCTTTTATTTTTATGGTCTAAGCAGCATCAATTCCAAGAACTAGAAAAACAATCCCTCAGTGGGAACCTATTCAGTGACTCGCCCGGAAGGTCCTGCAGGCCAAGCTAGTAGCTCTGTCTTCTTAACAGCGCGGGGACAAAGGACAGCCAGGCCTGAGGGGTGGGGTCAGGCCTGTACACACTTCAAAACGCACAGGCTGGATCCCAGAGAGCTGACACTTTCTCCACTGGAAGAGCAAGAAGGCCCTCAGGAGCACGGGGGCTCGAGGAGGGGAAGGGGCTCGAACACCAGGCCCTGGCGGGGCAGGGAGATGGGGGTGGGCCCCTGATTCTGGACCAGCAACGTGTTCCTACAAGCAGATCAACCAAGTGGCCCCCGACTCTGGCTGGGACACAGGGCATGGCCAGTCCAGCCCTCCACCCACAGCTGTGGTTTTCTTTGAGGGGTCACATTATGTGAATGTGTATTTGGGGGGGGGTTGGTAATGAGTTGCCAAGATTTGAAACAGCCAGAAATTTTATATTAAAGTCTGGATTTGGGGCTTCTGTTGGAAACTCCGAACATCTGGACTCTCCAAGATGCAATCCCCCAGGACGACAGTGGCGAGGCCTGGGCTCTCTGCTAGGACACAGGAGCCCCCGCCGTCCCCCAGGCAGGCCACATCACTTATAGACACAGAGTCGATGGCAGCTGAATAACCAGGTCACAGGAAGGCAGAAGAGGCCCAGGTTCCGGCTGCAACTCACTGTGTGACCTTGGGCCAGCCCCTGCCCCTCTCTGGGCCTCAGAGAAAGCTGCACAGGGAAGGGGATAGAAATCCACCACTCATGCACACGGCGCCCCCGTGGCGCCACCCCGGGCTGCTTCAAGGGGTGAGAAGACAGGCTGGAGCGAGAGGGAGGTGCCCGTGCGCCCTCACAGCCAGCCCCGCCGCCGTCCCCAAGGCCGTGCTGACGCCACTCCTTGGCAGCTTGATATGAATATTGTGTCAGAGACGGGAGAGATTAAGAATGACAATGCATTATTACTGCAGCAGGGAAATCTCCTGAGTCCTAGAGATAGGATTTCGAAATCCTCAGCCAAAAATCAATAGTAATGCCCAAGAATTTATAAAAGAAAGCACGTCAGTCTGCATTTGAGAAGACACACTTTCGGTTTCTGGCTAAACCAAAGGGACAAGCACAAGTGTGTCATTCCGGAAGGGCAGGAAGAAAAAGAAAAAACCACATGCGTGATCCCAGGTGATGGAAGGCACCTTGCAGGCTCTCATTAGGAAGCCAGGCTGAGATCCCGCAAGGCAAAAGAGAAACCAAGGGTACCCCCTCCAGGGGCTCCCTCTGACCCGCGTAGGAGGGGAGAAGGATGCAGGAGAACACAGTTCCCTGGCCCCTCCTGGACCCAGTGTGTCCTGGAGACCAGCGTTTACAGGGTGAGAAAGAACATACAGTCCCGGGACCTGAAACACCTCTAGGTCTGTGTCCAGCTATAAAATGGGTATAAAACAGTGGCTCTCTCTTGGGATTGTTATGAAGACCGAAATTCATTTCACAAAGCCAAAGGTGTTTTAGGAAGCATTAAGACCAAACACAAAGGGCTTGGGCTCTGAAGGCAGAAGGAGCTGGGTTCAAATTCCGCCTCCACCACTGGAAAATGACAATAATGACACTTACCTTATCTTGTAGGGACATTCTAAGATTTAGAGGTGGCCTCTGCCTGGTGTCTCGCACAATCCCAAGCCTCAGTAATCAACAGCGATTTCAATATTATGGTTATTATTAAAAATGTAAACAGATACAAGGTATTACGGCATTACAATCTGATACCTATTTCTTAATAACAATCACTCATAGATCAGCTGATGGTTTTAAAAGTCTTCAGGAAATATTGTTTTTCACTGCTACAAAGCCCCCCAGTTTCTGAAACGCTTCCGTAACCTTTTTTGGGGGGTGACGATCCTCACACAATTAAGTGAGGGGAAGATTCCCCATTGGACGGACACGGAAGCCCGCAAAGGTGATGTGACTGGACCAAAGTCATGTAGCAAATAGCGGCAGGGAAGGGTGCCTCATCCTAGCACAGTCCCACCCTGGGGGCAGGGGGACCCCCCACCTATCCCCAGCACCCATTCTGTTTCTGGGCTTCCTGGTCCCCCCCGCCCAAAACCATGACTTCTTTTCTCTCCTAACACTGACTCTGTAAAGACTTAGACTATGACAAGTCCACGCTGACAGAGCACCGAAGACCATCCTATCTGGCTTCCAAACCCAAGGTCACAAGTGGGCAGGAGACACATCACCATAGCTGCCACCTTCAGATTCTCAGCGAAGGCACAGAAAGTTCTAGGCCTTACTGACACACGTCCTCCCTTCCCCAGTCTTAGACCCCCTCAGCTGACAGCAAGCATCCTCTTCTATGTATCTACCAGATCCAAAAGGCAGGACCCCTACCACCGCCAACCCCCACGGCCTGCCTCGATGGCCATGCTCACTTAACGTCTTCTAACAGGTGACGGAGGACAGAGCTCCCCAAATCCCAGTTACTTCCCACACAGGTTGGCTCTCCCTGCCTTGTCCTAGGCAATTTAACTGAGTTTGGATGGGGTATTCTAAGTGCCAAGAATCAACGAGGCAACGGCTGGTGTGTGCCCAGGTGCCCTGAGGGCCAGCCATTCAGAAGATAAGACCCAGTGAGCTCCCCTTGTTTTCAGAGTGCGGTTACATTAGAACAACCCTACGTCACCACTCTGGCCGCCGTAAATTGTTGTTTTCCTGCTTGGCTGTAAGCTCTGTGAGGGCAGGGGCTCAGACTTTACTGGATTGTTTTCAGTTGGATTTTCTGATGATGTGAATTTGCAAAGTACAAAAACAGATACAAATCACCCTCAATTCTTCTCTCCTTGAAAGCTATTATCAAGATTTTGGACTATTTCACTCTGGAGACATAAATCGTACGTGAAGTTACATGAGATCTTAAAGACAAAACCACCTGGCACTATGCCTGGTATACAGCTGGTGCTCAACATGTATACACTGAAGAAAGATGTGAGACAACAGTCAAAGAATAAACAAATTAGAATGTAAGAGGTATTGAGTCTATGCAGTCCAAACGGCCAGTCTTCAAATTAAGGGCTTTGTCAAGACGGCCGTTGGGATCTTAGGCACCTCACCAAAGAGTTTCCTTTTCTTTGGTATTTTGTATGTTTATTTCATAATTAATTGCTAAAAAAAATTCTTTAAGAGATCTCATGGATATGGGGCAAACATACCTATACTAAAAACAGCATGGGAACAAATATATGAGATGGGAATTTTCCCCCCGAACAGCAATAAAAACAAAATATACGGCTATTCCTTAATAGTCCTACTGTTATAGGTCCCTCCTGCTCGAATGCCTGTCCTTGCTATGAGGCAGAAGCCCCTTGTCCCCAGGAGGAACCTCTCCGGTCTATGCGGGATCACTAAGGAGCTCACTCCAGGCTGTGGAACAGCGTCTGGCACTCAGGTGCCCTTCAGCAAACAAAACCAACAATTACGGAGGTCTTACTATGTGCCAGGCACTGTGCGAAGCACTTTGCGTGTAGTATCTCATTTAATGTCTGCAACGCACTTTCACTGTCCTCTGTTATCTTCCCCCATTGTACAGAGGGGAAGGGTTGGCTCACAGGTTAAGTAGCTTGCACAAGGCCATAACGCTAGTAAGCGATGGAGCCTGGATCTGAATTCAGGAAATCTGACCGCAGAACCTCTGCTTTCAATTCCTAAGCCATCATGTTCCACAGATTACAGGAGGGGTGGATGGATAGATGGCGGATGAACAGTTAGGTGGATGGTAGATGCGAGGGTGCGCGAGTAGATGGACGATGAGTGTCCAGGTGACTAGATGGGCTGGTGGATGGAGGGATGGATGGGTGAGAAGAGAGGATGATAATGAATAAATGGGGGGAGGTAGTGGGTGAATACTTTATGGGTTGATGTCAGATAGATCGTGGTCACACACCTGTCCCTTAGCCCAGTGCCTTAGCACCAGAGCACAAACAAGAGGTGGCCCAAAGGCCGCCCCCATCAAAACCACAACAATCTGACAGCCACAGGCTGACTCCCCTCTCCTCTCGACTACGAATTCTCTGCACCCGACCCTCCCGAGGACTGAGTTTTCAAGCCCGCCAGGCCATGACCATCTATCTCCCTGCCCCTCGGAGCTTTTGAGTTGTGGGGTGTGGGGGACTTGGGGGCATCAGGGAGAAGGCAAGCCGTGCACAGAGTCCGGGCGGTGGGGGCAGCTTGTGAAGAATATTTGCTTGCACACCAAAGATGGACTTGGGTTTCATTCATTTTATTCCCTGTGGCTCTTCTCACCCTTCAAGACAGAGCGACGCGTCCCCTCTTCTCCAAAGCCCTCCCCGTCCCCTAGACAGAGTCGGATGGCCCCTCTTCTGAGCTCGCATACACATCTTACTCTGACGGTTCTCACATTGCTTCTCTAGTTTGTCCTCTCCCACGGGCTTATCAATGTGAGATTTTACCCCATCCACTCGGAGGCCCCCAGAGCCCCCAGCTTGGGACTCTTCACATAGAAGGGCTGGATAAATACGTGTGCAATGGATCCCAACGTGGGGAACACAGACTTCCGCGGACTCCGCCCCCTCCCTTCCGGGCCGGGAGTAAACACGTGTCCAGCCACCCCCGGGGCTGCAGACACTGGCCGCATGCAGTTACTTCTTTATCCACAAGAGAGCACAGTGTCTTGGAGCTCAACACAAGTTCTTTTGTAAATGCCTGGTGTACTTACAGAACACTGTATAACTCAAAAATTATAATTAAAATGTCTTAGCTCCTGTATTTATAGTAACATTTAAACTACCGTGCTTTCTTGAAGTCAGTCATTTACTTGAGAACAGCACACTTTATGGTGAACAGATCTTTAAACAGTACCGCGGGGATCTAGCCCAGGCACATGTAACTCAATATATGTCAACAGCTGTAAAAATATTGGTGGGAGAAGCCAGGGAAAAAAGCCATGAGCCCAGATCAAGTGCCCTGTCTCTCACATCTGACTGTTTTCAGCTGCTCCCTCCTCCTCCAAATAATTGGGCCATTTTGGTGCCCGCTGTCATACAAGGCGGGCCCTCTTTGAGGCTGGATGATCAAAAAGGTTATAAATGAAAATGATTTCGATGTCGGCGGCCTGGAGAGTGACCAGGGCGTGTGCGGCGGCAGAAGGGCCTGTTCTAATCTTACCAACTGCACACCGCCTTCCCAGAGTATTCCTAGGGCGCGAGCAGCTCCCCAGGGTGAGGCCACGGTAAATTCCCCCTAATCCCTTCTGCATACAAATGAGCGCCTGGCAGGAGGAGCGGGGGCCAGACGCTGCAGCCCAGGGCCTGCTCCTCTTCCCCGGGTTGGCTGCCGTCACTACACAAACAATCAGTGACAGAGGAGAGGGCTGCAGGCCGGGCGGAAGGAGGCGGAGGCACCCAGGGGCTGGGGCGGGTGCTGCCGGGCCAGACAGCCTCACAGTGGGTGCACAGGAGCCTGGGAAGCCAACGGTGGCATGGCCAGAGGCTGGGCCTGACGAAGGAATGAGATATTCCACCGCCTAAGGGCAGCGGGGCACTTGGGCGGGCACCCAGTCCTTCCATATGCCTAGCACTGGACTCAGCTCGTCTCCCAGGAAGGGCACACAGTGTCTGAGGGGCCCCTCCACACCCACGGGATGAATGGAGTCCAGCAAGCAGGGCAAGGAAGAGGTTCCTCCCTCAAGTCTCTCAGCCCCAGCTCTTCACTACCACCCAGACAGTTCTAGAGGCTGGAAGCTAGGTTCGAGGGCCTGAGGCTAGGAACCTAGGGGCCCTGGAGCAGTAGGGTGATGGGAAACCAGCCCAAGGACCAACGAGGGAAGGGATGTGTGTCTGGTCCCAGAGTCACAGTGCTGCTCCCCAGCACGGGGGTGTCTGAGGTCAGGTTTACCTTCTGTAAAGTGGAAACAAGGGTTGTTTTTGAAATCAATTCCGATCCCCGGGGTCAACTTTCTAAGGCAGGTGTTCCTAACTTGGGCTCGTGGATAGACCCCGAGGGACCCAGACCCCTGGAATAGTGGACAAAGCTCACAGCTGCACTGCACTCGAGCCTTGCAACCTCTCTGAGTAGCGCTAAGGGGTGATTTAAATGAGCTAATACACGCAAAGCACTGAAACTATTCTAGGCCCATCACTTGCGGAGTAGTAACTAGTGTTCTGATGTCCACTCTGGTGGGGGAGAAAGTCCCGCGGCATGAGGAAAGGGTCACGGTCACTGCTCCAGGCTGGCCTGGCAGAAGCCCTAGGTCCCTTCCCAACTTGGGTGATCCAGGATAAGAGGAGTTGGCCCACAAGTGGCTGAAGGGACTGCCCTATATGGAGGGGACATCATTTTGCTCAACAGGGGACCTATCAACAGATCCAGGCACATGAGCACATCTACACACCTCAAAAGTTATCATTTGCCCAATTTTCCCAGAGATATTCTCTCTCTCTCTCTCTCTCTCTCTCTCACACACCTTTCCATGAAAATCAGCAGGAATTGCACATTTTGAGGACCCAATTAGGCTCAGTGTGTATTTGACAACTTTTCAACCTCCAGAAGACATTTATTTTTACAACGCTCTCCAGCTGAGAAATTACTAGGTTCCTGACATTCCCTGAATCATCTTGGCATTGGGAAGCACCAAGGTGTATCTGGGACTGAGGAAGGGGGATCCACTTGGCCAGGCCCCGCAATGCCTGTCATGACCACTTGGAAAGTGGGTTTCGGAGGTGGGGGCTGTTCAAAGTGCGGCCACTTCCTGAGCTGCTGAGGAGCCTCCGGAAGGCCCTCCCAGCCCAGGCTGCCCCTATGCTGGAGAATTCTGGAAATCTAAGTGCACCTCCTACTTTCCATCATCCCCTGTGCCCCTCAGCTCCAAAGTGCCCCTCGGGGAGGCAGGAGTACGTTTGGGTGAGAGTGCTTTCTATCTCACACATCGAGAAACTGAGGCCCACACACTGGGAAACTGAGACCTACTGACCTCACCTGTAACCTCACTACACAAAACAGCCAAAGCCAGGGCTGCCCCTGTAGGTATTCCCACTTCCGGCTTCATTCCGCCCCACTCAGCACACACAGCCACACTCTGTGTCTGGTCACCTGAGAAAACTAGGCCAGATGAGATCAGGGGACCAAGCAAAGCACGAGAAATAAAAAGAAAAAAGGAAAAGAAAAGGCTCCTTGGGTAAGTCGGGTAAAGTGGGTGCAAGCATCAGCCTGGGGACAGATGGCAAGAGATGTCTTCCCTACCCCAGTCTTCGTGGGAGGCCATGTCAACTTTCTCATCAGGCTCCGTCTATCTGTAGAAATTACTCCAGCCCAGTCCTATCTCAACATCACTGACTTCTCTCTCTCCCAAGAGCGTGCATCATCACGATGTCCTGGGCAACAAGAGTGAAGATCCTTGACTTTCATGGGTACATCACGTCAGGGTCCCTCATTCACAACCATCTTCAGACAAAGATGAGTGACATCAGGCACTATCCCGGTTCAGCGAACCTGTGGGCCCTCCCCGAACAGAGACAGCATCACTGCTTGTGGGTTGACCAAGCGGACCGGCCACGATTTCAATGTCAGCCTCCCTTTGGCCTTGGGGGCCCCTCAGTGTCATGATGGCTTAGCCAGGGGTGAGAGACATACCCAGAAACACAGCAGGCTGGGGTCCCCAGAAGAACACCTGCTCCGTGCGGCTTTGTGTGTACTTCTGACTCTGCGGTCTCGCGAGCGGCAGGTTGGCGATTAGCGAAACAGCAATAGCGTCAGAGCCAGTGACAATGCCATGGTCGTGACAGTGACAATAGCCATCACCGGAAGCCGTCAAGCCTGCTTCTCTCCCCCCATGAGAGTCCCCACGTAGGCAGGAGCTCTGAACATTTTAGGGAAACTTGGCCAATCATTTCCGTGAATCTTTACTGCCTGGACAGATTAAACCCAGGCCCCAAGTGGCTCTCCCAGTGGACAATTTTTCTTTCAAAAAGGCAGAAGTTGCTGTGAGCCAAGTTCTTGCAGCCGAATTCCTGGACACAGTTTCCAACTATTCCAATCAGCCGGCTCTGCGGTGGGGCTGGGATTTCAAGCTTGCCACAGTATGAAGTCCAGTTTGGGCTATATTCCCTTCCCTCTCTCAGCGTGATGAAGGTTTCCCCGCAAAATCAAAAGGCTTACTGTCAAGTTTTCGATTGGTCTGGGCTCCACGCTATCATGTGTGCGGTGATGGGAAGGAATATGAATGTGGTACCGGCTCTACCATGGGGCCTTGAGGCCTCGTCCGAGCCGTCCAGGGACCTTATGAAAGTGGAGCGGAACTCTTTTCATGTATATTCCAACTGCTGAAATTCCCCCGACGCACCACAGTGTGCAACGTGGTGCAAAAAAGAACAATGGCTGGATAGAAAGCGAGGCCAGTCCGCCGAGTGCCCTGAAGACGCACGGGTGCTGCTAATGTGAGGGGAAGCGGAGCCCAGAGCCTGCCCCTCCTCCTTCACCTCCAGTTTCCCTTCCTTTTCCCTTTTTCATCGGGAACCTCACAAAAATAAAGTCACCATGATTCCGGGGGAGGAGGCTGGCTCTTTCCTCGCATTAAATATACGTGCAATTCACCAAAGGAGGCTGACACTTGGCAAAAACACACAGATGACACTCAGGGCCCCAATGGATGGAGGCGAGTCACATCTCCTTTCTTTCTTCCCTTTGCCACAGACACACTATGTCTCTGTAGGTAGATAAAATCGTGGCGTGGTGCAGCCAGCGGGGCCTGGCTCCTGAGAGCAGACTGCCTGCCTCCCTTCCCAGCCTCGTGTGCAGTGAAGTCATACCAGGAGCGCAAGAATCAGCCACGGTGGGAATATTTACACCACAGAAATTGGCAAATGCTACAAATCAGAATTCCTTTTTTTCCCCCCCTCCAGACAGCTAGTTGTTAAATATCTACCAGGAGGATGTCTGGGTGGCTTGAGATTCTCTCTCTCCCTCTCCCTCTGCCCCTCACCCCACTCGCAAATGCACACACACTAAGTAAATAAAATCTTAAATAAATATATATATAAATATATTAAAAATATATATAAAATATAAATATAAATAAATTATATATATATACACACACACCAGCACGTGCATCACTCTGCGTGTGTGTATACAGATGTATGGAGAAATACATTGGTATATATACAAATCTTACAGTTACACATATATGTTTGTATAAGTATAGACAGAGAGACATGACACACACACATTATTCACATTTGTATGTTCCCCCTAATTCATACCTTCTCATTAAATATGTCTTTGAAAGCAAGACCAGAACCAGGGGATCCAAGTAAAAAAAAAAAAGAAAGAAAGAAAGAAAAACCAGCCTGCTCTCCCCAAATAAAATAGCAATAACTAAATTGATTTCTTTTTGCCAGGCATTAACTCTCTCCTATTACTGCAAATTTGCTGCACTTGTATTTTCTTCCAACCCCAGAATTAAACACACTTCTAATTTCTCACTTCAGGTGCATTAAGTGCGGTATAGGGCACAAATGAATAATTTTATTGATAATAAATTTTATAATCCATGCAGCACTTGCTGAAAATGGATGTGTTCTGGATGCATTCATTATTTCTCCTAATTTTAAGACCACAGGACTGCAGCAGCCCTGCTCGCTGAGCCTCTGGTAATTGCTGGCTATTTTCTACTGGTTTGAGGCCCGACTGACAATTCAGGCACATACTCTGCTTTATGCGGATAAATTATAATAACCAGTTTATCAGATTATTGCTTTTATTAATTTAAGAGACTATATAACGGTGGTGAGTGGTTTCTGTCTCCTGCAGACAGAAGTTATCCAACCAGCTTCATGGTGCTGTGACACACTGGATATATAACACCTTGCTCAAGGTAACAGCCGTGCGCGCTTTCCCCAAATCACGCAACTGAAACGTTGAGGAGAGGAGACCATTGTGGGGAGGTAGGCTGACTGGGCTTGAGAGGGAAGACGCAGAGAGAAAGATCAAAGGATTGTTGGTTGGTTTTGAGCTTGCTTGGAAAGGATAATGATTAAGAACAAGGGTTTGGACATCAGACAGACCCGATCTCAGTCCCTGTCGGCCCACCTAGATCCGTGTGACCCTTCACAAGTCAACTCTCTGACCATTTGCTCATCAGCAAAATGGAGGTGAAATAATACCTTCCCCTTAAGACTCGGGTAGATGAACGAGGTAATGTATGGATGGTACTTGGCACAGCACCTGGACCCTAGTAAGCACTCAGCGGGTGACAGCTATGAACTCTTCTTGGGCATCTCCACTGCGGAGAAAGTCAGGAAAGTCTTTGTAGCAGGTGAGAACAAAAAAAAGTACAGAGTTTGGAAACTGGGTCCAAGAAACCTGTCTATGACTGTAATGGCAGTCTGGGAGTGAGCTCCCCATCATGGCAGGCATGCAAGGAAAGCTGAGTATTTGTGGAGAGACTGGTGAATGGATTCCAGATGCAGTAAGATTCTAAATTTGTCAAACTAGTCTAGTTTAAAGAGGAATGTGACCAAACTGCTCACATTCATTGGGTACTTCCACTGCCCAAATAAAGTTGCAAGCATTCTATGTGTTCCTTCTTTTAATCTTCGAGACAGCCCTATGAGACATTTTCTATCCTTCTCCTCAGTTTATAGAAGAGGAAATGGGCATAGGGACGTTAAACAGCCTGCCCAAGGTCATGCAGACCCCCAGAAGCAGAGCTAGGACTCAAACTTAGGTCTAGGACCTGCCTCCCAGAGCTCTGTCCTTGGCCACTACACCTGTCTTACCTGCTCTCATCCACATCCTTGGGCCATGGTGGCCCAAGCCAATGGCATGGGTCTGTACCCCTGTCCCCCCACCGCCTGTCACGAGCATCCTCCCATCCCCCCATTACCCCAGCAGGGCCCGCTCACCAAGCAAACAGCTACAACACCTCAAATATGACTGCACATCAGGAAATAAGCCACCACCTTCGCATTTGCTCAGGAGTCCCAAATCATGCTACCTACAAGCTGAGCTCATTTCCCACCATCTGATGGGCCGAGCGCACGCATGGTGGCTTTGGAAAGCAGACCTCTTCTTGACATGAGAGCGTCCCGGTAGACGTGTGCCACCAGAAGCATTTATCAGCAGACCCTCTGCCTGGGTTTGTGCCTCCTCAAAGCCCAAGTGCACCTGACACAAAGCTCCCGCACGGGGCTGAGGGGCCGGCAAAGCAGAGCGCAACCAATGTTTGTGAAATGAGTTCACCGTGATATCCACATACGCAATTACAACTGAATTATGGGCATACGCCATACTATTTATAATCATCATAATGGTAACAGTTTAGCTGACTTTAGTCCTCGCCCCCCCCACCCCAAAGAAAGATTCACCTGGCCCTTCCAGCGGAAAACATTCTGCTTTTTGCAAAAATGAGGACATATCCCCCTGCCAAAACCAAACCCAGATTTCTCCCGTGGCACTGTGATTTTTCTAAGAATTGGGGTGGTCTAGATGGGCTCTCGGGTGGCATCTGTGACAATGGAAAGTACCCCTCCCCCCATCCTCGAGTCAGACTCATAGGCCAAAGCCAGACAGACCCCTGCCAAGAGCCTTTCTCATCATGAGAGGAGACGACATCCCTTAAAAAAAACCTCAAAATTGAAGTTGAAAGCCTGGGCCTCTGGGCTGTAGCCAGGGGGAAATTAAGGTCAGCTGGTGGCAGGTGACTGACAGCTCATTTTTCCTGGGCACAGGTAGACTTGTGCAGTCCCCCGAATCCAACAGCCACCTGTTATTTTAGCCAGGGAGCCCTGAGCTCTCAGGGCCCTTTGGACGTAACGTGGAAACACCTCGATGTCTTTCTTACTCACCCAACCGCCCAGCCAGCCGTCCCGAGCACGGCACAGGGAGTGGCTGGAACACTGTGCCTGCCACAGGGCCCATGCCGGCGGCAGCCTCTTTGCTTCTGGACTCAGAGGCCCCAGGTCCATCCAAAGTCCCCGATCCAGGAGGGACACCCCCAACCAATCACATCCTCATCTTCTAAATCCCCAGCATTCCCCCGGACCCTCTGCACCCCTCCCCCGAGGAACAGCCAGCCACCTCATTTAGAAAGCTAACTTTTCTCAGAGTTCCATCCTGTTCTTGAGGTTTCAGTTGGAAACTTGGCCTAGATGACAGCTGTGTGGGCCTCTCCCCAGCTCGACCCAGCAGGAGTTCTAATACACTTCATTCTGGGGCTGGTTGCTGCTTTTAATCTATCAGCACGCCGCCACAGCTGCTGTAAGCTAGCTGAAAACTGTGTGCATGCGGGGCAGACCGTTTGTAACCCTTTTCAGTGCAAACGTGTGTTTCCCATGCCTAGGAAATGTGCGGGCCAGGAACGGCCGAGGCTCTCCCCTGTGCCGGGAGGCTCCCCACCTAAAACCCCGGACACTTTCAGAAGCCTAGCCTGGTTATTGGCTTGCAAATTCTACCCTCCCCACTCAACTTCTTCACAAGCTTTGGCCACAAGACGGCAGGCCCCTGTGACTAGGGCTTGGCCCCGGGACCCCTCCACCTGGCGCTTCACTTTGATTCTTGAGAGAGGAGGGACTTTTCTCCCCAAGGAAGCAGGCTCAGGTTTGCCATCCCCAGACCCGAGGAGGGCCTGGCCCCAGGCAACGCCACCTGCCTCGCACATGGGCTGGTGCCATCAACGGTAAAGGGCCTCCAGCGGACCCACACCACAGCGTCAGACCCAACGGGGCTCTGCCAACATGGTGGGGAGCGGGGCAGCTGAAATTCCAGTCAAACAGGAACGGTTCCAGTTCTTACAAAATAACCAGTACCCTTCAGGCATTAAACACAAGTTGAGATGTCAATGCGGAAAGAGAGAAAAAGGGAGAAAAATAACAAGATAAAAAGGAAAGAAAAAGGATGGAAGGAGAGAGGGAAAGGAAAGGAAAACGGGGGAGGGGAGGGGAGGGGAGACAGGAACCAGAAAGCACTGTGCGCCCAACCCTCCCTGATCTGTCCTTGCAAACCCCTTAGTGGTCAGTGGGAGGAGGCCCAGGCCTCTCTCTACCCCAGACATCCGTCACTAAGGGGGAGACAGGCTCCCTGGTCTCTCCACCTGCCATGGCAGCCTGGATGGCATTCCCTGCCTTCTGTGCCCCCTACAGCAGGCGCAGAGAAGGGACTTGCCGTCGACCACCCAAGGAGGGCCCCAGAGTCCTCCCTACCTGCCCATCGGCCAGCAGACTTCTGTCTGCACAGCAACACCCACAGGAGTCGGGGTCAGCAGCCAGGGTGGGCCCCACACGCTGCTCAGCTCTGCTTCGGGGAGGGGGGCTAGGTAGCCCAGAGAAAAGAAGGGGGCACTCCCCAAAAACAGTTCAGCTCAACACCCAGCCTTCCCTCAGCATTGATCCTGCAGCAGCTGTATCTCTTTCATTTGAGTAATTATCATATAATTAAGTGCATGAATTACAAGAGAGCCAAGGCATTAAATTAAAATATTTAATGCTTGTAAATCTGAAAATGATTACTGTGCTGATGTGCAGCCAGTGAGAAGTGAGGCTAATGGCTCGGCAGCCAGCACGGGGAGGTGGCAGCGGGGACCGGCATCACCTCACAAGGCAGGGAGGGCGAGGGGAGGGCTGCTGGGGGGAGACTGAGGGGGCAGCAAGCTTGAGAGGGGGCAGCCGGTCTACGGATCTCACAGCAGGTTCGCCCAGCAGAGGGGTGCCCCTCCTAAAAGGAGGGCCACGTGTTCCAAGCGCCGCCCACCCCAATGAGGGGACAGAAAGGGGCAGAGACGGAGACAGCTCCCCGGGAAACTTCACAGGCTGTTTCAAAGGCTGTAGGGACAGGACAGGACATGCCAAAGCTGATGATATCACCATGTGTACACTTCGACCCTTTGGAGAGCGGTCAAGCTCCCGTGTGACAAATGAGGAAACTGAGGCACAGCGAGGCTGGGAAACTTGCTGAGATCATGCAGCGAGTGGAAGCAGAGCTGGGACTAGGGCCAAGGCCTCTGACAACCCGGACTTCCCATGCCCGGGTGGCCATGGCAAGCTAGCTCACCTGGCCGGGACTGGCTTTGATGTGACCTAGACCGCTATTAGCCGATCCTTTCATCTCCCAAACCAACCCGTCTCCCTCTTGGGACAAAAAGGAGATACAAAGCTCCCAGAGCGATCCCCCATGATGCCGACAAATGGCTCCACAAAGCGGGAACAAGGGTGGGCTTTGGGTTTCTGCCCAGAAAACACCACACACTACCCAGACAGAGGCAGGCCAGACAGATGCCGGGAGGGTTCAAAAGGAAAAGCAAGACCTGCCATCTCAATCACCATTTGTGGTCGCCAAACAGGAATCAGACCACAGGTGGCCTGAAGCAAAAGGCCCCATTCCCATCCTGGAATGTTCTCCACAGGGACAGATGGGGAGGAGGCAAAGAGTGACCATCTAGTCCAGGGGTAAGAAAATCAAGTGTCAGGAAACCAGAGAGGATGAGGGGCCCCCTTTGCCCATTCCAGCCTTCACCAGGATTCATCACCTCTTGGCCTAGAAGAACCCCTCTTCCCATGTACCCACCTCTCTGTGGGCAGCCAGCTTCTGCCCTGTGTGTGTGGGGGGGGGGGAGCTGTTCCTTAGTCCTGCTGGGGTGGACTTGGGTTTTACTCCTGTGGGCATCAAGTCTCCCTTCTTCAGGCAACAACCACCCCAGATGTCCTTTGGGGGACATCCCCAGGATGACACCACTCCCCGCCTTGCCCCAGGTAAACACATGACCCAGGCCTGGCCACTCAGAGCCCATCTTCAGATTGGGGATAAAAGACTCTTGCCCCTGGGGTTGTGGAGCTGAGAGGATGTGAGCCTGGAGGGGCCGGTGGCCTTTTTCCTTAAGGGAGGCTGTGTCCTAATGGTGTGCCCACCTGGGCCTTGAGAACTTCCATTTCAGGCCCAGTGAACCTGTTCCCTAAGCCAGTTTGAGGCAGAGTCTGAGCTTTTGCAACTCAAAATATTCTGACAACTGAGTCCCTCCTAAATCTTTGGTTCCTCCCAGGGAGAGGTTTGTCCTTTACTGTCCATCTGTCTCTCTCTCCCTCGTTCCCTCCCCCTGCTCTCCTGCCCTACAGTATTGCATACGGTGACGTTCTGAACAAACACATGAATGAATGACAAATGACCCCTGCTCAGGCCAGTCCTTCGGGTCCAGCGAGGGTTCCCTATCACCTCCCACCCCCACTGCAGTCTCTGGCAGCCTCTCCTGAGCGCTAAAATTCACAGCCCCCCCAACTCTGTGGACTAGCTGGTGTTGAATGTCTCTCTCCTTGAGCCACTATGGGCCACAGTCCCAAAACACACAGCCCTTGAAGGTAGGGACCTCATCACAGCCTCCTCCAATAGTTTCCCCAGCTGGTCACAGGGCTTCCCACTTCCAAACCTTCGCTCTCCATGTCCCCTCTGTCTGAAATGGCCCAGCTCTTCTTAAGGAGTCAAATGAAGCCCCAGCAGCCCCTCCTAGCCTTCCCAGAATACTATTCCTCCAAAGACACTACCCCTCCTTTGGCACCCACTGTGCGCACCCCTGGTGATTAATCATGAGTCCTCCGGAATTCGCCACTGTTTCCCACCTACACTGCCAGCACCCCCCCACTCAGGCCGCCATCTTTTCTTGTCTACATGACAACAACTTCCTAACTAGCTTCCCGTCTTCCAGGGAGTGTGTCCCAAATGAGCCTTTTCTGGATGCCCAGGAAAAGGGAGCCGCTAAGGATCAGACTGTTCCATTGGGGGTACCCACAGAGATACTCCAAGACCTGTGGATAATCCAGTTGAGACCACAGATAGGAAATGGTCTACACAGAGCAGATCCCCAGTGAGGGTCAGAAGGTGTGTCTCCCTGGGTGGTGGCACGGCAAGGAGAAGGGTGTTGCTTTGGAATCCCACAGTCTTGGGTACCAAGCCCAGCCCTCCAACTTTCTAGCTGCCCATATGGCTTCTGCTAGGTGACTTTAAGAGCCTCGGTGTCTTTGTCTGGAGCTGAAAGTAACAGCAAGCTTGTTGACAAATCCTAAAAACGGATGTGAAATGCCTCTGCTGGGTCTTCGGTGACACGCAGTAGGCACCTGGTTAAGTGGCACCTGCTACCATGTGATGCTGGCCGTGACCAGCTCCAGACCAAGGAGTCAAGTGCCCACGGAAAACAACTGGCAGCTGAAATGGGCCATTCTGAGTGGAAAATGCAAATAAATGAATAACAAAATCCAGCATGTACTGGGAGCTAACTATGTGCCAGGCACTGCTGAAGAGCTCGCCATTTATGAAACTCATTTAACACTAGGAGATCTGTAGTAATTCTTTTTATCCCCATTTTACAGAACAAAAATCTATGCAGTGAGAGCTTCAGCAACAGCCCCGGGGACCCAGGGCTGCGGAGGGACAGGCCAGGGACCGAAGCCAGAGTCTATGTGCCCCGGCCCTCCTCTCCTCCGAGCTGCCTGAGCTATGGGTTGTGGATAACAAAGTGAAATAGGTAGGGTAGCCCCTCATCCCTGCTCCCAGAACCTGACAAACACGCTAGGAAGAAAGAAAGCTCTGAGAGGCATTGCAGCCCCTGTCTCAGTGGAAAAAGGTCTTCTGATCGGGCCCTGAGCAATGGGACAGAAATCATCCAGCCTCCATGTACCTCTGTGCCATGGGGACGCTTTCATGAAGGCCACTGTGTGCCGGGAGCTGTGCGTTTTCATTCACTATCTCACTACATCCTTCACAGCAGCCCTGTGAGATGGGGATTATTATCCCCATTTTACAGACCACGTGGCTGGGGCTCAGAGAGGTTAAGTGACTTTACTGTGGTCACACAGCATGAGAGAGCTGGAAATCAAAGCCCGTAATGGTGGCCGTAAATCATGCTGAGTGGGGGTTATTCAGCTCTTTCCCCCTTCCTCCTCCCTTCCTACTCTCCTTCCCTCCTTCCCCCCAACTCTCTCTCTCAGCTCATGGGGAGTCAAGAGAGGTTCCTATTAATGAAGAATGAAATAGTTTGCTACAATTTGCCCCAAACAGTATGTTTAATTACCACAAACTCTTCCCCAACCAAATCACTTAATTGAATTCAGATAGCATGTTTGATGTTATATATAATATTTTGCAAGTTGGCCCTCTTTGGGGAGCATATTGATTGAGGAGGAAAACAGATGTTCTGGAAGATGGTTTCAGATCAGGGCTGGACCGGATGGCTGCGGAGTTGGAAGAATTATGTGGACAGTTGTGACACCAGGGGCCAGAGGCCAGGGCAGGCTCCATCCTGCTCCTCACTGAAGGCCACCACGACCGCAGCGCCCACAGCTGACCCCGGCACAGCTGTGTCAAGCAGCGGCTTCCAGGGCCCCTGGCTCCACCCTCTCCCAGAGCCTGGCTGTGAGTGCTGGTGAGAGGCAGGCACGGGGGAGAGCCGTCCGACAGAGTCTCCTGCAGCGGACGGGGTGAGTACTGGGGGTTGAGGGGACGGACAGACAGTCTCCCTGGTCTGAAGGACCTGGCCAGAGCTTTTCCAAGAAAGCCCTAAACGTCCTTCCCTAGTCACAGATCTCTGCTAGGCACGTACTCTGTGCCATTCACGTGCTCATTCAATAAAATTTACTAAGTACCTACCATGTATCTTTTTTATTCATTCATTCAGTCACTCAGAAAACAGGTATCAGAAACCTGCCACCTGCAGGGCCCCCCGGCCTTGGTGGTGCCCACCCCCTGGGAGCTCACAGGCTGGCGGGAAGGAAGATGTTCCCCACTGGGCACCACCTGAGGCGTGGAGGCACATCGGGGCAGAGAAAGGGCATCGAGCCCACGTCATCAGGACAGGGAAGGAAATGTCACACGGGGGACAGGTGCCGGGGGCAGAGGGAGCAGCATGCCCAAAGGACTGTGCCAAGGAAAGGAGAGAGGCCAGTGTGCCTGGAACTCGGAAGGTGAGGGGCAAATGCGGTGGGGAGAAGTGGGGGCAGGGGGGCAGCACTGACTTTGCAGGGCCTCTGGGCTGTGCTGAGGGCCCCTCCCTACGGGTGATGGGGAGCCACTGAGGGCTCTGAACAGGGGAGACATACTCAGGCACTTGGAGTCCAACACAGACAACAGATTAGGGGTGAGGGGAACAGAGAAGGTTCTAGAACAGCAGGAAGGATGCCAGGTTCTGCACTGGGCACCGGGGGTTCAGGAATGAGTAAGACACAGCCCCTGCCCAGTAGAATCCACAGGTCACTCCAAAAGCATAAAAATGAGCAGGCGGTTGCAATCCCAGGTGATTAGCACCTCGTGGGGCAAGTTGATTCTTGAATTTGTAGTATTACTCCTGCTTTATTTGGTCAATATTTATTTTGAATTTAGAAACAACGTTAAAGGGGAAGGTGAATTTTTTTTTCATGCTTTCATCCAAAAACTATTTGTTAAGCACCTACTATGTACCAGGCCCTGTGTGTTCCATGGGGGAAACAACGTGTAAGGCCAGAGCCCAACAGGCCTTCCTAGGTGCCTCACTTGTGGCACGCGTGTTAGACACATGGAACTAAGCCCTGAACTTGCCCACTTGCACCTACTGTGCACCAGGCACCATGCAGTGAGCAGTGCTGGAGCTGGCCCAGACCTGCCGCTGTCTGCAATGTGAGTGCAAGCCTTGCAAACGAGAGCCAGACACATGACAACGTGGGACCAGAGATGTCACAGGGTTCTGCAGAGGGACGTCCCATCCCAGTGGGAGACAAAAGCAGAGATCATGCGTGAGGTTGGGGGCACTAGAACAGGCCCATGGAGCAGGATTTCAACAGGAAGAGTGGGGAGTGTAGAGGGAAGGCATTTTAGACAGTAGGACCACATGTTCAAAGAATGTGCAAAAACATCTGGGAACAGCAAATCACCTGCTTAGGCTGAAGCTTCGGCTGAGAACCACAGGGTCATAAGGTTGATAAATAGGCTGGGAACGAACCCGACTGCATCTAATGGCAGAACAAAATTGCAGGCTTTGTCCTGTAGGCAACGAGGAGCCACTGGAGTCTAAGTAGTGAAATGGCATGATCAAGCCCCACTCACTTCCAGAATGTGAATTACGGCACCCAAATTGGGGGACACTGGTGAGGGGGGGCCAGGTGATAGGCCCCTACCATAGCTCAGAGGAACAGGGATGAAAGTGTGGCTGCAGGCACACTGGGGAGGGAGCCTGGTGCTGGGGGGTGAGGCAGGAGGGCCTAGGCAGAGCACAGGCATGGCCGGGTCACGGGACCTGGGTAGCTTAAGCTCCTATCTGTTGAGAAGGATATAAAAATGTCTGGTACATAGTAGGCTCTTTGTAGGGGTGGGAGGGAGAGGGGAAAGTTTGGTTAACAAGTGGATGGGAAAATGAGTGAAGAAATAGGTAGATGCATGGGTTGGGGGGGATAAGCAGATGGTGAGTAACGGCCATTTGAATATTTGGATAGATGTACAATGATGTGGACAAAAAGAGGAGTATTAAGGGTGAGTGGACTGATGGAAGGTGGGAGTAAGCAACAGAAGGATACAAGGCTGGAGGGATGGATGGATGGCTGGGTAGATGGGTAGGTGGGTGGATGGCTGGATGGTTGGGTGAGTAGGCGGGTGGGTAAGTGGATGGGTGGGTGGATGGGTAGGTGGGTGGCTGGCTGGCTGGGTGGGTGGATGGATGGATGGATGGGTGGGTAGATGGGTAAGCGGGTAGGTGGGTGGATGGCTAGATGGTTGGGTGAGTAGGTGGGTGGGTAAGTGGATGGGTGGGTGGATGGATGGATGTGTGGATGGGTAGATATGTAAGTGAGTGGATAGGTGAGTGGGTGGAAATATGGATGGACAAATATGTGGGTGAATGGATGAGTGGGTAGCTGGATGCACGTGTTGGCAATAACTCCCAGCAGAACATGACTAGAGAATGCTGGCTGATTCCAGGCAGGTAAATATATTCTGGGTGGATAAACTCTTGGCCTTCTCCTTGACTTACCTCATCACTTCCAATTGAAACCTCTTCTCTCCCAGCCTTGCCCTTAGTATTCAGAAAGGCTGTCTCACATCACGGAAAGATCTGAGATCAAAGAGAGCTGGCTGATTACTAATTCTAGTTTTGCTCTCATTTGCTGTGTGGCCTTAGATAAGCCACTTCCCCTCTCTGGGCTTCTCTTTGCCATCCAGCACAATGACGGAAGAGGACTAGATCAGGGATGTCTATGTGCTGTCCCTCTGCACACCCTCACCCACACCGTACTAGCCAAGCTTTACCGATGTCTAAGGGTTCATTTGCCAGGTGACCCATAAGGATGGTGGTTCTATAATTTAGCAAGCATCAGAATCAGCTAGAGGATCCATTCGAACACAGACCGCTTGCTGGTCCTCACTGCCAGAGTTTCCGTTTCCAGGCGATGAAAATTGCTGCTGGTCTTGGGACCCCACTTGAGAACCACCAACACAGGGCATCCCTGTCAGCTACCTCTCTGACAGTTTGTGCCCACACCTGTTAAGTGTCGCGTGTGGGGGGCAGCTCACCTCATCCCAGGTAGGGGGCTTCCTGCAGCCTCTGTCCCCTGCAATCACTCAGGGGCAACCCTGGACCTGGCTAGAGGGGACCTTCACACCCCTGCAAGCAGCCCTGCTCCACGGCCCTGTGTCCATCCTCCCTGCCCGGTGCGCTCCCCGCCTGCTTTCTTTCTCTCGGAGCCTGTGAGAGCACCGTGCCTTCTGCTGCCTGTGCGCCGCCTGCCCCTGCCGCCCTCAGAACAGCTGTGGGCTTAATTATCAAAATAACATTTTAATAGTCTCATAACTGAACTCCCTTCAAAACATGCCAGCGGAGGAGGCGGGAAGGATTCTTTTTAGCACCTCTTCCCGCCCGACTTGCTAATCGGAGGCATTTAAGCTGCCAGGAGGCCCAGATGCCCGGCCCTGCCCACGGAGCGCCTCCTCCCACCCTCCGTGGCCTTGGCTTCCCCAC
>NC_048229.1:48616040-48810383 GCF_002007445.2 Ailuropoda melanoleuca
AGAGCCAGACACATGACAACGTGGGACCAGAGATGTCACAGGGTTCTGCAGAGGGACGTCCCATCCCAGTGGGAGACAAAAGCAGAGATCATGCGTGAGGTTGGGGGCACTAGAACAGGCCCATGGAGCAGGATTTCAACAGGAAGAGTGGGGAGTGTAGAGGGAAGGCATTTTAGACAGTAGGACCACATGTTCAAAGAATGTGCAAAAACATCTGGGAACAGCAAATCACCTGCTTAGGCTGAAGCTTCGGCTGAGAACCACAGGGTCATAAGGTTGATAAATAGGCTGGGAACGAACCCGACTGCATCTAATGGCAGAACAAAATTGCAGGCTTTGTCCTGTAGGCAACGAGGAGCCACTGGAGTCTAAGTAGTGAAATGGCATGATCAAGCCCCACTCACTTCCAGAATGTGAATTACGGCACCCAAATTGGGGGACACTGGTGAGGGGGGGCCAGGTGATAGGCCCCTACCATAGCTCAGAGGAACAGGGATGAAAGTGTGGCTGCAGGCACACTGGGGAGGGAGCCTGGTGCTGGGGGGTGAGGCAGGAGGGCCTAGGCAGAGCACAGGCATGGCCGGGTCACGGGACCTGGGTAGCTTAAGCTCCTATCTGTTGAGAAGGATATAAAAATGTCTGGTACATAGTAGGCTCTTTGTAGGGGTGGGAGGGAGAGGGGAAAGTTTGGTTAACAAGTGGATGGGAAAATGAGTGAAGAAATAGGTAGATGCATGGGTTGGGGGGGATAAGCAGATGGTGAGTAACGGCCATTTGAATATTTGGATAGATGTACAATGATGTGGACAAAAAGAGGAGTATTAAGGGTGAGTGGACTGATGGAAGGTGGGAGTAAGCAACAGAAGGATACAAGGCTGGAGGGATGGATGGATGGCTGGGTAGATGGGTAGGTGGGTGGATGGCTGGATGGTTGGGTGAGTAGGCGGGTGGGTAAGTGGATGGGTGGGTGGATGGGTAGGTGGGTGGCTGGCTGGCTGGGTGGGTGGATGGATGGATGGATGGGTGGGTAGATGGGTAAGCGGGTAGGTGGGTGGATGGCTAGATGGTTGGGTGAGTAGGTGGGTGGGTAAGTGGATGGGTGGGTGGATGGATGGATGTGTGGATGGGTAGATATGTAAGTGAGTGGATAGGTGAGTGGGTGGAAATATGGATGGACAAATATGTGGGTGAATGGATGAGTGGGTAGCTGGATGCACGTGTTGGCAATAACTCCCAGCAGAACATGACTAGAGAATGCTGGCTGATTCCAGGCAGGTAAATATATTCTGGGTGGATAAACTCTTGGCCTTCTCCTTGACTTACCTCATCACTTCCAATTGAAACCTCTTCTCTCCCAGCCTTGCCCTTAGTATTCAGAAAGGCTGTCTCACATCACGGAAAGATCTGAGATCAAAGAGAGCTGGCTGATTACTAATTCTAGTTTTGCTCTCATTTGCTGTGTGGCCTTAGATAAGCCACTTCCCCTCTCTGGGCTTCTCTTTGCCATCCAGCACAATGACGGAAGAGGACTAGATCAGGGATGTCTATGTGCTGTCCCTCTGCACACCCTCACCCACACCGTACTAGCCAAGCTTTACCGATGTCTAAGGGTTCATTTGCCAGGTGACCCATAAGGATGGTGGTTCTATAATTTAGCAAGCATCAGAATCAGCTAGAGGATCCATTCGAACACAGACCGCTTGCTGGTCCTCACTGCCAGAGTTTCCGTTTCCAGGCGATGAAAATTGCTGCTGGTCTTGGGACCCCACTTGAGAACCACCAACACAGGGCATCCCTGTCAGCTACCTCTCTGACAGTTTGTGCCCACACCTGTTAAGTGTCGCGTGTGGGGGGCAGCTCACCTCATCCCAGGTAGGGGGCTTCCTGCAGCCTCTGTCCCCTGCAATCACTCAGGGGCAACCCTGGACCTGGCTAGAGGGGACCTTCACACCCCTGCAAGCAGCCCTGCTCCACGGCCCTGTGTCCATCCTCCCTGCCCGGTGCGCTCCCCGCCTGCTTTCTTTCTCTCGGAGCCTGTGAGAGCACCGTGCCTTCTGCTGCCTGTGCGCCGCCTGCCCCTGCCGCCCTCAGAACAGCTGTGGGCTTAATTATCAAAATAACATTTTAATAGTCTCATAACTGAACTCCCTTCAAAACATGCCAGCGGAGGAGGCGGGAAGGATTCTTTTTAGCACCTCTTCCCGCCCGACTTGCTAATCGGAGGCATTTAAGCTGCCAGGAGGCCCAGATGCCCGGCCCTGCCCACGGAGCGCCTCCTCCCACCCTCCGTGGCCTTGGCTTCCCCACGAGGAGCGGCCAGACCTGAGCCAGAGCCCGGAGTCACTGGTGGGGGGGGGGGCCTCACCGCCCCATCCTCGGAAAAGGAGAAGCCATTCATTCCCGCAAGCCCGGTCCTCGCTCTGGAAAGTGGATCTGCTAAGAGAACTTAGGCAATTCATTTGCGATTATCAGGGGTTTTACTTGCTTTTAAGACTTTTTTTCTAATTAAAAAAAAAAACTGCTATCACAAGCATTAACTCTGGCTCCCCCTTCCCGTACTACCCCATGTAATAATTCTACAGGGAGTCCTAGCTGGTATTTAGCTCCTGAGTTAAGCTCCACTAAACAAGCCCCGTGCAAAACTCGCTGTACAAATCACAGTGTTTTTCCCTCCCACTCACCGAAGTCCCCTTCACTCTGCCGCTCTTAAAGCAAGCTAACATCGCATTTATCCGGGGCTCGCTCTGCCTGGGCCGCGCGCTAAGTACGGAACATATGTTCCATGTTATTACATCTAATCCTCGTTCGGCAGCCCAAGGAGAAAGGCCCGACTGTTTCCATGATCCCACTTCACCCAGGAGGAAACTCAAGCCAGACAGGCTACACCCGCAATGTGTTACCTATGGGGGGAGCGGAGATGGGAAGCCAGGCAGCTGTGCTTTCAGCAAAGGCACTAGCCTACCTTCCTTGGTGTTTGCCCCCAAGGGAAACGGTCTTTGAGGCAACTGCTTCTCAAACTTCAACGAGTAGGTGAATCCCCTGGGGCTGTTTTGAAAATGCAGATTCTGGGGGCACCTGGGTGGCTCAGTGGGTGAAGCATCCCACTCACGGTTTCCGGCTCAGGTCACGATCTCAGGGTCATGGGATCGAGCCCCACGTCTGGCTCACACTCAGCACAGAGTACTCCTGTCCCTCTCCCTCTGCCCGCCCCCCCCCAACCCCAGCACAGGCTCTCTCTCTCTCTCTCTCAAATAAATAAATAAATAAAATCTTTTTATAAAATAAAATAAAATGCAGATTCTGGTTCAGCAGGACTGGGGTGAGGCCTGGTAGTCCGTATTTCTAGCGCATTCCCAGCTGATGGGGATACTGTTGGTCACTGGGGCACAACTTTGAGGAGGGAGGCTCTAGGAGGCAGCCCCCCAGCATAACTGGATTGCAGCTCAGTCTTGGGCTGGGGGCCCTGGTTCTCTCTTGGCCTGCTCACCATCAGCCCAGGTGGAGGGATAAGAAGGAGGACTCTTTCAGACGCCTAGACTCCCAGCCTACCTGTTCATTTGGTTTCTCAAACTCCATGCCCAGCCAACAAACAAGAAGTTGCCTTTGCTGTCTGGAAGAAAGCCCTTTGGCCCTCATTGTATTCCCTGCTGCCTGTGGCGAGCACCTGGTATGTACTAAGACAGGCACTGTGGGCATATGCAACAGGACGCCGTGCCCGCCCTCAGGCACAAGACAAGCGGACAAGAAAGCCGTGCTGCCATCTAAGGCAGCTCATGGTGGGACTGCAGGGACACATGGGCAGGAGCAGAAGCTGGGCTGGGCACTGTCATCACCCCAAGCCCTCGGGAATTCAAGCCTGTTTGATATCAGCCCAAATGCAACAAAATTTACCACCAGTAAAAAAGCAGGTCCTCATGCCACCCCTGCACGCTGGCTGGGGGCAGGCACCTCGTCCTAGACTTGGGGACTCATTAGCCCACCAAGGTTTTGGAGAAAGGGGCTTGGGCATGGCCCAACCCTTAAGTAAACTGGCCACCACCCATTGGAAAATCGGTCCTGTTTGAGAATGCCCAGATACTACACATCCCCCTAGCCACGGGCCTGCTCCGGTGGAGTCAAGAGTCCTGAATTCAAGTCCTGCCTTGCAACGCTGAGTGAGTCAGTTTTCTTCTCTGAGCCTGATATTCGCATCAGCAATATGAATCTAATAACAGCACGTGACTGGCTTCACAGGGTCAAACAGAGCAGATCGTGTATATATACATATTTTATTATTGATTTTCTTTACTGAAGTAACATAACTTAAGCTTGTTTTTTAATACAGTTTCATACCTTTCAATTAAGTGAATACTTACTAAGCACTTTGTAAATCCAGAACAGGGCGGGGCGGGGGGGGGGAAGAAGGAGGAGGAGAAGGAGGGGGAGGGGGGGGGGGGGGGGGGGGAAGACGTGGGGGTTGGCACAGATTAGGAGACGGTCAAGGCCCTCCTCTCAGAGAATTCAGAACTTCCCTGAGAAGGTGTGCCAAAGGCTTATGGTGTCATTAAAGACAGAGGACGGACAATAAAGGAGGAAGNGGGGGGGCGGGGGGGGGGGAAGACGTGGGGGTTGGCACAGATTAGGAGACGGTCAAGGCCCTCCTCTCAGAGAATTCAGAACTTCCCTGAGAAGGTGTGCCAAAGGCTTATGGTGTCATTAAAGACAGAGGACGGACAATAAAGGAGGAAGTGATTCCGTGTGTCAAACTACTCAGGGCAGACCGTGAGCAACCCAGGGACAGGCCAGCTGGGAAGGCTCTCTGCAGGAGGGGTGCTGGGAGCGGTCTCCAGGAACGGGGAAGATTTGTAGAAGAAAAACAATAACCACGGCAGCGATCATCTCAAACCCTTACCCGCTCGATCCTCCTCTGTGCCAACATTATTCTAGGCCCCTTTAACTCTCACAGCCACCTACCAACACCATTTCGCCCAGGATCCATGACTTGCTCAGTCACCCAGCTCATAGGAAGCGATACCAGCCCAGAGTCTGTATTCTGGACCACTTCGTTCTACGGAGGCCAGGACGCCAGCAAGGCCAGTGGGGGCCAGCATCTCCCCACACACAGAGAGACGGAGGGCTGGTAGCCCACGCGGGACGTCTCATGTCAAGAGCGAAGCGGGGCGGGGGCAATATTAGAAATATTTGAGAGGTGCTGGTAGCCAAGACCCCAGAGTATCTTGGGGGCCCAGCAGAAAGCCTTGTCAGCAGCCTCCCGGCAGCCCCTGGCCATCCTTGCTTGGGGAGGAGGCTCTCCTTGTGCCCTGCTGTCCCCTTTACACTGCATTTTCCCTCCACCATGCGGGCAAAAGAGGCCCCTCTAAGGTACGACAATACCTCTGGTTCCTAGAGACCCAGCCCCCAGTTGCCCTGGACCACGGCTGGTTCTGAAACTCTGTGCTCACTTTGCAGTCAAGATCTGTCCCTGCTTGGCCTGGGCACATGCCAGGCACACACACACCATTGCGGGGGACAGAAAGCAGAAGGGGAAAGGCGGCCAGCTCCTGCATTTGGAGGAAAGGCCACAGCTCAGGGAGCTCTGGGAGGGCAGGAACTACAAAGACAGAATGACGGAATTCCAAAATCCCAGCCTTGCCATTGTCCGCAGCCTTCAATGCCCCCAGGTGGCACCAGTCCCAGCAAACACCCCCAGAGACAGGACGGGAACCTGGATCTTTGCCCGCAAGTGGCCACCTGCCTGGGACCCCCGGGGGCAGCAAGGTTGTCTCTTCCAGAGGCAGCCTCTCTCCGGCCTCCCCAGCCAGCCCCGCCGAGGCTCCCCCGTCCCGCCGCTTCTGGCTGGGGAAGGGCCTCCTTCCACTTGTTACTGATCTTCATTTCCTCCACTTCTTACAACTGCACTTTTCAGAACAGGATATTAAGGGCAGAGAAACCGAGGGCTTTCGGGGTTTTTAGTCTCCGCTCCAGGGAAAAACAGACACTCATCCCTGTCTGAAATTGCTTCACTCTGCGAGCGTGTGGGCCGCAGGAGCCCTCCCGCCACAGACGAGCAGAAAATAGAGTTTGTTTCTCTATCTCCCAGCCCCCCTGCCCCAGCCTCTCGCTGGCTCTCCCTCCTCCTGCCTCCTCCCTCCTTTCTGCCTGGCGCGCGGCTGGAGGCTGGGGCCTCACGGTGCCACACACTGCCTGGTGCCAGGGAGCAAGGCATGCGCTCCCACAGCACATGGCCCTACAGGGGAGGAGGAGCGGTAGAAACTCTTCCCGCTGCCTACCATGTCCCCTGGACCACTCGGCCTTCAAATAACCCTGGACTGAGGCCCTTCTCAGGAAAGCAGACCCAAGGACCTTTTGTTCCCTGAAATATTCAGGTTTTCAGGTCACTCTCTGGCCTTGCCAGCAATGCAATGTGCTCCTGGCTTGAACAAAATGCTCGGGTGTTAAAATATTCATCTGGTTTGGGTTGGGACGGAGGTGGGGTGTGTGCGTGTGTGTGTGCGTTTCTGAAACACACACCGCTTTCCCCTCTTCCTCTGCTCCCTGGCACACAGGTCTGGTTCCACCTTGGTTTTTGCAACATTTTTTTTTAGATTCCTTGACGGTTCCGCAGAATGCAGAGAGTCAGCGACAAACACAGAGGGAGGGATTCAACTATTTGTTGCCTCTCCAAGGGAAAGAGGGGAGATAGGAGACGCTTTCTCGAAAGTTAATTCAACCCAAATCTGGGCACTAGGGATATTCCCTCCATACGATTCATCCCTGCCCCCCTCCTACCCACAGCCCCACCCCTGCATCAGCCAAAAGCCTGCCTACCTTCCAGACGGTCCAGGTGCACACATGCCCTCTGACCAGGCCCCCCTGGGGAGGACCGCTCTCGGGCCAATTGGACCAGACTGGGGCCCTCAGGATGCTTTAATTATCCATCACTCCGCCTCCCTTCCCTTTGCTCCTCTGTCCCCATCACGGAAACCTGTCAAGCGTCCACCCTGAGGACTGGGGAAATCATCTACCTACCGGCCCCGGTCTTTAACTAAAGGCTCAAGCTCAATTATCCCGCAGACCTTGGGGATCTCCGGAGCGGTGGCTAGAGGAAGGGCTGTCAGTGGGCGTGGGAGGAGGGGAAGGAAGGGTCAGGCACGCCGAGCATGCTCGCATCCCCTTTCCAGGAGGAGCTGGGGAAACTGAGGCTGGAGAATGAGTCACATAACGCACGGCCGTGGGGGAGGCATGGAGTCCAGCCAGCCCTGCTCCATCCTTCCTCAGGGGACTGCCATGAAGTGTTCCAAACAGGCTGAGGGGAGAGAGGACAGACACCCTGGTGCGGGTGGGGGGGAGTTAGTCCTGGGAAGCGAGAGGGCCTCTGCCACAGGAGGACACAGGTAGAGGCAGGCCAACTGGAGGAACCCAACCCCTCTTCCTGCCCAGCATCACTTGACCGGCAAGGATCGCCATCTCCTTTTTAAAACATGTCTCGAATCAGCCCCTCACCCACTGCCCCCACCATGGACCATCCCGTCTAGCCAGGAGAACAGCACTGGCTACCCAGCGGACTCTGAGCTTCCACTCCTGCTCCCTGATGGCGTCATATCCACCCAGCAGCCAGGGTAATCTTTTTACAAGCTTCAAACAGGACAACATCATGGGCGGCCTAAGGCTCTGCACCGGTTTCTTACCGCAGAGAATAAAATCCCAGTTCTTGCCCCACCCTGCGAGGCCAAACACTGCCCGCCTCTCTTGCTTCACTGGAGCCACGGTCCTGGGTCCCTCCCACACCACAGCCCCATGCGCACCGGCGTTCAGCGCCCAGAAGGCTGCGGCATTTCCAGCCTCCAAGGGCCTGCTCTGCCCCAGCCTCTTCACGGCCGGCTCCTTCTCAGCCTTTAAAGCTCAGCTTAACCAACGTCCTCCCCCACTTCCTCTGTCCTCACACTAGTAGCACTTCTCTCCATCGGTAATAACACATTGGCTTGTTCCCCCGTTCAGTCTTGGCTTCCTCCTCTAAGGGGTGGGAAACATACTAGTTCAGATAGTCACTCACCAGAGCCCAGCACAGGGCCTGGAGCAGAGCGCACTCTCTACGGATATCTGCTGAATGAATTAAAATACACATGGCTGCCAGTCAGCTCAGAAGCAGAACTTCCCTATAGTCAGTGATGCAGAACAGAAAGGCCCTAAACACTCAAGACCAGGAGCAGCAAACACTCTTCCAACCTGCAATAAATAGCAAGCATCCCTGCTCCCTCTTAATTCCTGATAGCATTGGGATTCAGATATGGAAGAGGCCACAGAAGCAAATGTTACACAATGCCCCGAGAAAGCCCCTGAGGTTCCTGGGTAGAAAAGTTTCACTCTCATAAAGTGTCATAACGTCTCGCTTCCACGGAGCAGGCCGTGGAGCACACACTCAGAGAGCGTCCAGGCGCCTGGGACCCTCACTGCGCACAAACTCAGCCCGTGAGCAGCATGTGGGACTGAGTGGGACGGCCAGGAGGAGGGCGCACCCCGAGAAAGGGCAGACTGCCGCCCATGCCGTGATAGGTATACCAATAAACGATTCCCCCGATCGCCAGGGCCCACGGCAGTCCTCCTGAAGGTCTGCGGACAGAAAGCAAGCGCGTACACCACAGAACACAAACACAAAACAAAACGAGAGGCAAGAGTGGTGGCCTGTTCCTCCAGCCCCACTGATATGGGCTTACCCATGACTCTAATGTAATCAGAGGAACATTAAACATTTCTAAAGTCTCCTCTCTTTTCCATGGCTGATTAAGCAGTTGGGAGCAGAGAGTTTACCGTGAAAAAAGCAAACAATTATGTGCTATCCGAGGTAAACATTACCTTAGGAATGGAAGCTGAGATGCATAGCTCCGTTGTCAGTAGGGATTATCATTATAATACTTAAAATAACATTTATAACACTTACTGAAATTACACGAATGAAGTCTGCCGAGACACAGAAATGAAATCAGCTCAATGTGTTTTTATAAGAATACTGAAATCTCTGTCCCTTGGAGGGAAGTTATAGGCATTAGCAGTTTTTGCCGGGCCTCCATTAGCTGGTAAAATTTGAATACTGTTTCTTAGGTGAGCTCTAATCTTCTTTGAATCCTCCCAACACATTTTATCTGTAAAAAATTGTAGTTAAAAATTTAGTTTGATGGAATGATATTTAAGTGCTTTTCCTCATCTAACTCCCTGAAAGCACCCCAGAGAGTCTCCCTGTAATTTGTTCAAACGAAATAATATTTTCGTTTCCCCGTTTCTCTTTGTTGTCCTGTGTGATGAAAAGTAACATTTCTTTTCTTTCAATCCTATTACGCGAAGCTCGAGGAATGCCAGCCACTCAATCCAAATGCGATCTGGCAGCCAGGCACTCAGCTTAAAAAACGGGGCCTGCCAAACCAGGTTTCCGTCAGGAGTTGACATGTCACCGGCCATGGGTTCCCAGCAACGTTTCCCCAGCAGTAACTGGGAAGCAAGCCGGGTGGGTTTGTTGGTTTGTTCCCTTGCTCGCCCTTTCTTTCTCAGCTGACACACTGGGGTCCTTGGCTCCAATACTTGGTCATTTGCATATACTCCGTCTTCCCTCCTGCAACTCCCCCATGCTCCTCTGTCCTCCTGAGCCTGCCTGACACCTATACTCAAACGTGGATGCAGGAAACTGGCCCTTTTTCCAACCGCGGGACTCGTCCTCTTGAGCAGGCCCCTCCAAGCAGGAAGGGGGGCACGGCAGGAACCTGATCTGTTGCCTTCCTGAACTCACCGAGGCACCCTTTCTCCTCAACCTGCACGACTTTCCTCCCTGGTGCAGCCATCAACGAAAGCAGCTTCTCAGTACACAAACTCCAACTCCCTCTCCAAAACCTATTACCAAATGTCACCTCCTCTCTGAAGACCTCCACAGCATCCCAACGTATCCGTGCTCCAGTTGGGGAAATGGGGGAAGAGTCAAGAGGAAGGGAGAATGTATACTCTTCTATGATATTTGAATCTTTTCTGCATCCCAGGGATTAATTTTCTGATTAAAAAAATACTGAAATCCAGGGGCGCCGGGGTGGCTCAGTGGGTTAAGCGTCTGCCTTTGGCTCAGGTCACGATCCCAGGGTCCTGGGATCTAGCCCCGCATTGCGTCGCCGGGCTCCCTGCTCAGTGGGGAACCTGCCTCTTCCTCTCCCTTTGCTGCTCCCTTTGCTTGTGCTCTCTCGCTCACGCTCTCTCTCTCAAATAAATAAATAAAATCATTTTAAAAAGGAGTGCAATCCATTTATGTTGATGAGAAAGACTTTGTAGCACCATCTTGAATTTCTATATTAACTCACTGAAATGAATGCCATCACAAGGGCCAATCGCCATCACTAATTATCAGTCTTATCAAACAACTTTCTCAATAATGCACACTCCCAGTCTAGATCTATACTGAATGACTTGCCAACATTCATCTATCAATTTACTGTATAATGAGAAATCCTCTGAAGAGGAAATTCTCTCAGTGCCCTGCTTAAAACTGAGCTCTTACTTCCTCTTTCTATCCTCGGCTAACTAAAAAACAGAAAGAAAGCCCAGCCAAGAGGAATTACAATGTGACTTCAGAGGCCATCTCTGGGCTACAATCTCAGGCAACAGCAAAGGAGCAGTACCCTTGGGGCCTTACGGGCCTGATGGTGACGAACCGTCATGTCTTTGGGACATGGCGGCCTACTGCAGATGATAGGTTTTCTCATTTCCTGTACATGCCCATCTTTGGACGAAAGAATAGCCAGAACCCTATGGCACTATGGCCAAGTTCTACCGACAGCGCACTCATATTGGGTTCTTCACATAAAGCTGCTATGTGACATCAGAAAAATATATTGTGATTAGCCAATAACTCCACCAGCGGGGAAAAAAGTCACAATGGCAACACCATTTCCATTCTGTACAAAATGCCAAAGGATTCAAAATTATTTGAAAACAAATATACTTAGGCACAGAAACAAATACACCTCCCCATTTTATTCCAATGACATAACTGTCTTCACAAATCCATTAGCCACCTACAAATGTGCTCACAGACTGTATATACATTTCATACACACACACACACACACACCCCATCATCACGCCCGACTGCCCACTGCCCAGAGAGTACGGCACTCGAGAGTGGAGAATGCGGCAAATTTGCACCCAGGGCACCGAGGTGCCCAGCACCGTGAGACGCAGCACCAGTGAATAATCGGGAACATATACTGGTCATGTTTAGGCGATCTGAACCACGACTATATGAAGCAACGCTGGAAACAGCAACAATGTGTCCAGAAGCTGACAATCCAAATGATTTCTGCGACTTTGCTTTCGAAGTGAAAAGAAAATTGCATTTCCTTAAGTTATAAACTGAAGTAACGGGCAGGAGGAAGGTTAGAGCCTTCGGTGCTAACAAGTGGGTCCATCAGAGACCTGGCTTGTTCAGACACAAGGCCTAGAGATACGTGGGGATGAACTCAGATGCCCACAGGCGTTGTCTTCCAGGCTTAAAAAAAGTTCCTTTCTGTGATGCCAGTTTGGAGGTATCAACACTCACATGCTCAGAGGAGGAAGACAGAGGAATGCAAATGTCTCCCATGCCTGCCATGGAAACAGGGGGCTAGGGAAGGCCGGTGCCAGAGGGCAAGAGGAGACGCCTCCCCCAGTGGCCCTTGTTTCCCTGAGTAACTAACCGGGGGCGTATAGGACAAGGTCTGTCAAGGCCATCTTAGGATCTGGGCCTCTACTGTGGAACGAACTCTGAGTGGCCACTATCTATTGCATCAGCCTGGGGCATCGTTTTCTTTGTCCTAAAAACTCTATTTTTCAAGCTTGACAGAGGGCAGCTCACCTTTGGTTTTCAGGGACGTTTCCAACAAGGCCATCCCACACCCTTCCCACCTCCTTCGGATGGAACGGCTGGGATCCTCTGTATTGGTTGGCTCGGGGCCACCATGACAAAATACCACAGCCCGAGTGGCTTACATGACAGGCATCTAGCGTTGCACAGTTCTGGAAGCCAGGAGTTTGAGATCAAGGTGTGAGCAGCATCGGTGTCTGCCAAGGCTTCCCTGCTCGACAGGCAGGTAGCCTGCTTCTCACCACGTCCTCACATGGGCTCTCCTCTGTGTGGGTGTCCCTACCTGGGGATTGCGTGTGTCTACATTTCCTCTTCTCAGAAGGACACCAGTCATCGTGAATTAGGGCCCCCATTCTAATGGCCTCATTTTAACTCTCTCACCTCTTCAAAAAAGGCCCTGCCTCCAAACTCAATCACATTCTCAGGTCCTGCGGGGGTTGGGGCTTCAACATACAAATTTGGGGGAGATGGATTCAGGTCTCTGGCATTTCAGAAGGAAGGAGCTCGTCGGTCTCATTGGTGTCTGCCTTTCCACACTCTGCCATGATCACTTCGTTAGTGGTGTGCCCCTTCCCCAGGCCCTCTCTGGGTGCTGGCGTGCCTTTCTCAAGGCGGGGGGATCAGAAATGGTCATGGGATTCCAGGGAAGGATGACACACTAGCTATTCTGCCCTCCCCCCACCCACCCATTTCCAAATTCCCTTCTGGCTATGGCAGAAGAGACTCGAAGATGACCTCACCCAATCCTCTCCCAAGAACCCCTCCAGGTGACAAGGTCCAAATGGAAGACCCAGTCCAGAAATAATCTAATGACGATCAAAAGGCCAGAACTATGGGTGCCCCCTCCAACCACAGACAAGGGATGGGGTGGGAGGTCACTCAGGCTCTCAGCCCCGACACAAGGAGCAGCCAGAACCTTCCCTCCCACTCCCGGGTTTTCCCCACATCTCCTATCCTTCAGACTCATGAAGGCACTACCAACCCAGCGCCCTGCACGGCCAGCCCTTGCTGCATAGTGCTGGGGGGGGGGGGGGGGGGGGGCNGCTTGTTGTTGTTGTTGTTGTTTAGTTGAATGCGATTTTAAAAATCTATTCACGTGTGAAGTGCAGCCTGCCTCTGCCACAGAGGGCATGCTTTGCAATCTGAATCGGCAGATTTGTTAACTGACTGTTGAGCCTAATGTTATACCACTATTCTGCCTCTCGTTAGCAACACAAATTACGGGCAATTAGCCGGCTGACTGTTCAAAGGCAGTTCAATTTCATGTATAAAGAGAACTATATAATGCTTAATGTATCTATCAAATGTAATAGCCCAAACAAAATTAATGATATGAATACAATGAGTGCTTATATGGGATAATTACAAGGTGTCCATCACGAGACGCGTGCCACGGAGTCAGGCACACAATTCAGGCAAACAGTCACCAAAGTTGTCGAGGCTGGCCCAGGCTATTTGGAGAGCAAAGTCACCGTGACGCAGAGCGTGGCCCAGCCTCTTCCAGCGACAGGGCGCCAAACGCAGGCCGCAGTGCTGTCTGAACCACATCAGCTGTGGTTTTCAAGCCCCGAGCGAAGCGAGGCCGGCGACGAGTCCCTGAGACTCCACTTCCTCATCTGTAAAATGGGAACAACAGCACCCACCGCTCAGAGCCCTAACGGGCCACGACACGAGCGAGTGACCGACAAAGAGCTCTGCCAACTCGGCAGGCCTCGCCCAGAGGACAGTGGTAGTAGTGCTGTTGATGTTCCTAGGATTACATAAGGATTTCCAAGATGAGGCCCAGCAGACCTCTTCCTGCCCGCGTCGCTAACGGAGTCGCGTGGCATGATACAAACGACACTTCGATTTAATTACCACCTTTTTTTTTTTTTCCTCCCCTCCTCCGGTAACTAAACATTTTCCTCTGCTCGGTATCCCTGGAATGGCAGGGCCATTCCCAGTGTATTACTTGCATATCTATAATTAAATAATTAAGAATTGTTCAAGCCCTTCCAAACACAACAAAAGGCGATGATTATTTCAAACCCACTTTAGGAGAAGTCAAGCCCCTATCAGCTCCATTTTTTGCTAATAGTTATGCAAGGCTGCACCGGCAGCATTCCCTCTTGCATGCCAGCACACCAATAAATTAAGATATTCCTGGCCGCATCTGCACGAGGGAAATTAGAGCATTACCTGGTCCCCGCCAGAGTGCCAGCTCCGAGCGGCAGGCGCAGCCCACGCTGGGCGACCAGCTGTCTGTGAATGTGGTGTGTGGATCACAGCTCAGAGCCAGGGGATCTCTTAGGAGGCCCGCTCTAATATCACAACGGCCTCGCTGCAGGACTGTTCCCTTCACAGCACAGTATTCAAACACTTTTTCTGCCTCTTTCTTTCCAGCTCCGGACCAGGGAGAACCAGGACCTGGGGCCTCCGAGCTGCTCCCCGACGCCAAAACGTGCTTGGCTGAGCTTTTCCGCTCACCCCGAGTCCTGACCGGGAAGGACAGCAGTGAGGCAGTCTGTTGTCTGAAGCTCCAGCCCCGGCTGCCCAGGAGGAGGGGCGACCTCATTCCTGGCGGGTGGAACATCACCGGGCACAGTGTCTTGGCTTCAATGGGGACGAGCGGCCGTTGCGGGGGTTCAGACACCAAAATGATTCCCAAAACCCTTCACACAAGCACGAACGGACTGTCCCAAGAGGAGGCAAAGGCCTATTTCCCCAGAAATGGGTGGGAGGCTCTGGGTCTAAGTGCGTGTGCGTCTCGGGAGACGATATGCAACGTCTGACGTGTTCCTTTAAGTCTGAATCCCCTTCCTCCACGGGGCTTCCATGACCCTGACCACGACAGACAGGCCCTGGAAACGGTCCCTGGCTAAACAAAAGCAAAGAATGGAGTGCCGCTGGCCTCGAGTTTGGCAAACGTGCGAGGCCTCGGGGAGGCCGCCTCTTTGGCAAACAGAGCCCAAGGCGCCGCAGGCCTGGACGGGAGCTGGAGCTCAGCTGGCTGGAAGAGCTAGCTCACAAGCAATGGGGGGCAACGGGGGTCCCCCAGCTGTGGGTAGGGGTTGCAGGGATAGGCAGAAGGAGCTGGTGCGGGGGCTGCCGCTGAGGCAGAGGGCTGAGATGGGAGTCTTTGACCCTGGGGTGTGGGGGAAGGCGAAGACATTTTCAGGGCACGTTGAGTTAGACAGCAAATAGGCAGCTAGCTGTGAGGGTGACGACGAGAGAGAAGGAAGCCAGGGCCGGAGACCAGTTTGGGGGTAGGCAGATATGCCCGAGGACAAGTGTGCAGAGAGCACTCCACAGGGTCCAGGGGCCGAGAAGGACCACAAAAGCCACCAGCTTCCACCATCAGGAGTCACTGGGACCCTGGCAAGAAGAGTTTCAAGGAACATCGTGCTCTTTTTAATGCCTCCGAGTTTTTGTTGTGCCCACCATCTAGGATTCTCTTTCTCTCTTCTCTCTAATGAACTCTTAGTCACCCTTCAGAGGCCCAGCTCAAATGCCTTTCTACTTTCAAACCTCTATTGACCATTCTCTAGCCTCCCGTATCTACCTACACATAACCAGGAGAGGCAAACACTCCCTAACTCGTACACACTCATGGCTACCTCTCCCGTCGGATTGGGGAGTGGGGGCTCTGTCTGCCTTGGTTAAGGATCCACAACACTCAACGCAAGCCCGGCACAGAGCTGGCTGGTAAAGACTAGAAGGCACAAGGGGGAACCATTGCCAAGTCTGGGGCAGAGTCTGAGATCTGTGCACCTTCCCTTGGTAGAGGGGCTGCTTCAAGACATTGTGTCTGGGGTCAACTCTGCACAACTTCCTACCCAGGGCACACCTGAGGCCTCGCACAGGTCGGGGGCAGCCAGCTCCAATCTTACACACACAGAGGCGAAGCCCCATCCACAAAGGACAGCGCTCCCTTAGGGTTCCTCGAGGGCGACACAGAGGGAAAACTAGACTCTCCTCTCCTTCTCTCCATCTGGGCACCAGCTGTATATTGTGCTACACCTTTCTTGGCTTCAAGCTGGCCTCATCAGTGCCCAAACATGCTATATCCTTCCGGACGTCTTTTTGGACTACTCCATTCTCCATATTCCCTCTCCTGATGGAAAAGTATACTCCAGCATTTCATCATAAATTGTTTATAACATGAGATGTTTTCCGTAGCCACGTTTGCCTGCCAAATATGCAGAAAGCTTCTAGCAGGCAGAAACAAATCTTACACCTTTCTGATGTCTTCCTTAATCCAGAGCAGAGTACGAGAGCTCAGGAAGCCTGTTTTATTTGATAGACAACTGTGGGAAAAGCACCCATTCACCAATTCACCACCCACAGCAGACATTGCCAATCAAGCACCTATCTGCTAGCTCTGTGATGGATGATTCACTCATGGAACCTGATGGCTCCTGCCAGTCTGATTTGGTGGCTGCTCCCCGTCGGGGAAATGAAGTAGCTGGGAAATGCAAGACTTCCAGGAGGCCCCAAGACACAGTGTGCTTGGCTGGGGCTCCTTCCTGAGACTCTCCCCAGCCCTCCGCTGCGGAATGCTGAAGAGGTCACAGAGAGCCAGGAGGAACAAACAGGAGAACCACCATCCCAATTCTGTGTTTCTTCCAAGAGTCATGGCAAGCCCTCTTCCCACTCGCCGCTCTAGTGGCTGGAGGCTTAAAGTCCAGAGCCAAGGGGGGAGCCCACCGCCCTATGATATGGCCTTCTCCAGGCTTCTGACTGCCCACCCCGCCAAAACCAGACAAAGGGCGAAGACGAAAGGTGGGCAGCTCTGACGCAGCTCATTGGCTGCTTTTAATATTCCTTTATAAACATTTTTTCTTCCTCCTTTGCTACTTGCTCTACTCTGGGCTAAGAAACGCAGCTCAAGACCTGATCCGGGTATCACTTTTCAAATGCCCAAATCCCTGTAAAGGTTTAGTATCTGGCTGTGTGCATTTTGCTCAGTATTAACATGTTCAATGGAGTACTTTGATTTTTTTTTTATCTAGACGCCAGAAGCTGGTGAATATATGCTTCATAGCTTCAGATAAACCTTTTGTTCTTCTGGGGCTGATCAGCTGGTAGAGCAGCGAGAGGGAGAAGGGGAGGGGAATTCACAGGGGCTCAGCGGTTTCAAAAAGTCAAATTACCTCTGAGCCATAGCAAGGCTGATAATTTAAATGAAAAAATATATATACAGGCTGCAGCACACAACACCGTCTCTGGTAGGACTTTTAATGAAGCCCCAGTTGTGATGACACTGAAGCCGGAACGCTACAGTGGGATAATTACTTGGCTCCCACACAGCTGAGTTCCATAGATGCATTATTAACGGCACATTCCTCGCCATAACGAGAGCTGAACAGAGGTAAGCTCCGCAGACCTGGGCGTCCGCCATTAGCGGCCTGGTGCAAACACAAATGAGTGTTTTCACAAAAGCATGCAAAGGTTGTGAAATTCCAATGAATCCAGTACTGGGAGGTGGGGATGGGGTAGGGGGGAAGGGGAAGGGAGGAAAGGGTATAGTAGAAATATAAATAAATAGTTTTATAGATATATGTATATATTTGGTCCACGCAGACATGGCCGGAGATGTCACCTTTCCCTGCACAACGTACTTGGAGTAAAGCAACCTGGGAAATTATGGAGTCAGAACACATTGATTTTCCCGCAACAGATCCAGGCGGCAGCCCTGATGAAGAATTACAGAGGAAATGCAATAACCTAATTCTCCTCCAACCTGGCCCTGCCGCGCCTGCAGCCCTGAGCTTACCTGGCTGGGGCCACGGGGCAGCGCCTCCTGACCTGGGCGCACTGCACAGCGGGGCTACCGTTTGGCACTGCCAGGCTGCCCCCCTCCCCCCACTTCCCAACCCCAGTTCCACTCCCGAGCTCCGGTGCTCACTCAGGCCACATTTTTGGGACATGCAGGGATCGCCAGCTGCCTCAGAGTCCAAGGGTCTTCTGGAAAGGGGTAAGCCACAGATACGGGTATTCTTGCTCCCAGCTCACCCCAATTAGAGCCAGGGACAAAGACACACATACCATTGTTATGCGGGGCCGGAGGGACCCTATGCACATCCCCCACAGAGGCTCCAGAGCACTGGGGTGACTTAGAGGAGACGGGTGGGAAGCCGGTGCCCCGGCCCTGTGCTTCCCCGTGGTCCCCTCCTCGGTTTCGCTTCCCCTGGAAGCGTCTGTTTCAAGGTGACCCTGTTTCGCGAGTTAGCCCCAGCGTCCCCCGCCTGCTCACAGAACCAGGGGCCTCCCAGTAATTAACACCCGTACTTGATGAGGTCCAGCTGGCAAACTGAAGCTATGCCAGCATCCTCCGCTCGACAGCCTGGGCTCCTCCAGCCGGGCCCCAGCGAGGGCCCCTCCCTCCATGGCCATTCTGGCCATCCCGTCCCCCGAGGAGACGGCGAAAGTCACCCATCTAGCACGGACGTTCGATAAGAAGTGGTTTATCATGGTGAAAAGCTAAAACGCTCCGACGGGGAATTTAAACTGTGGCACTTTGAGAATGAAACAGCAAGCAGCCACTAAAAATGATGGTGTAGACGTGTGTGTCCTGACATGGGACGCTGTCACCATATACTGCTGGAGGGGAAAGGTCACACAATAGTATGGATAGGATAACTCCATTTAAAACTAAACACATGTGTGTAAGAGTACACAGTGGTTCTGTTTGCATGAAGCAACCAAAACGGGCACCACTGTCTTTGCTCTCAGAAGTCACCGCCCCGTCACGATCCAGCCCTCTCTGCCCCGACGGATCCAGTGCGGGAACACTCAGCCAGCTTGTGCTTATGACTTTTGAGCTTTTCTGTATGTAAGTTACGCATCAATAACAAGTCATTACATATTTATTGATATGTGTACTTTTCTGTATAAATAGCAAGCTTCAATAAAATGTTTTTTAAAACTGTGTTTACATGTGTATGAACACACAGAGTCAGGTAAGGTAAACACCAAATTGTTAACAGCAGTTTTCCCCAGGAGATGAGATTAAGGGTGATTTCTATCTGTTCTTTTTATTCATCAGCATCTTTTTTCTTGTAGGAAAATATATTAAGTTTAAAAAAAAAAAGATTTTTTTCAACAGAGAGGGGCAGCTCGCCTGAAATTATAAGGAACACGACCAATTAGCAAGATGAATAGTAAGACCCACCACACCATCAGCCATTCAACAAATAAAAGCGCTCAATGCAGTTTGGGACCTGCTCTGCCCGAGCCTTCTGGATGCGGGCTCTCCTAGAAAGACGAGGCAGAATTTCTTCTGCAGAAGTCCCTTGCGGAGTGAATTGTTTTTCCCTGGCCTGGTCCAGGAGCAGTGTGAACCAAAACGTAAATAAACAGCTGTGTGTGGCAGTTCATCACTGCAAAGCTTACAGCGGTCACCCACACCGGCCAGGAGCTGGCCACGTGCACTCGGAGAATAGTTAGACAAAAGAAAAGCACGCGGGAAGTTCCGACCCACTGGGCAAATGTGTGCGATTCCCCCGCCAACCCCAGCCAGAGCCCACCCGCCCCTGGCAGTCCCCTCCCCACCCCCACACCCCCTCCTTGATCATTTCAGGTCACTCTCAAACACATCCATCTTAACCCCTCTATTCCCCACTTCGTGAAATTTCCCACTGATGCTCAAAAACCAGGTGAGAAGACATAAAAGGTAAGCAAGATGTCGGAGTAGGAACAACCAGTGGAGAAGAAGTCGGTCATCCAGACAGATAATTCATCTGCCCCCAACCCAAACCGATACCCTTTAAACACCTAATCAAGATTTATTTAGAGGAGACAGGAAGGTTGTCAGGGGGAGCGAGTAGAAGGGGGACCCCTGGTGGCGGCTGCAGCCACTTTGATTCTGTCCCCTGCAATCCAGCTCTGACCCCAGACTCAGCCTCACGCAGCAGAACAAAAGCCTTGTGGTTTACAGACCCCTCCCCACCCAGTAGAGGGTGTACCTCAGGCTTGGGTCCTGCCCTTACTGGGACCTCCTGGGGACCCTCCCTCCAGGAGTCCTGCCTGGAGATACTTCCGGTGGGGTTGTACCATCTCCCAAAGGTGGGCTCCCAAATTCAATGAAGGCACCATTTCTCTGTGCTCTAGCTTCTCTGAAAAGTGGAACATTTAAACCTGAGTCCTAGCCTGTGCACACGGGTGGTGCGGGAGGGGTGGGGGGGTGGCCCGAGACCACAGCGCTGGTGTGGCCCCTGGAGGAAGGCCACCTCCTTTGGAAAGGGGGTAGAGGTTATTTAGCAAAGCACAGGGGAAAAATTACTTCCTGCCAGAAGAGAGACCAAGAACTTTGCCAGGGGCTTAGAGGCACCAATCTCTATCTGTGGTGTGCTCCCAGGTCCCTGCAGGAGGAGCGGTGAGCTCATCACCAGCCCAGCCGAGGAAGGCCTCCCAACAGTGCCCGAGGGGCCCCAAGACACAGCTCCCCACACCCCTGCAGGAGATGAGTATGAAATGTTGTCCTAGATTACTGGGGATGGGCCCAGCCAGCAGAATAGAACCCAAAAACAAAACCACCAACAGGGCAAGGCAAGTCCTTGAAAACTGCCTCCCCCCAGACTGTCTGCCCTTCAGCTGAGGGGTAGGGGGCCTCCAGGCAGAGGCCCTGGTACTGGCCTCCTCCAGCCATGAAAAAGGGATGTTTTCTGGATTAAGAACCAAAAGAAGCAAACTTCCTCTTACAGATTGCTCTGGGTGTTCTGAGACCAGGGTCCAGTTGTCTCTCTCTTTATTAAAAATTCCACACTTGCCTTCCCTTTGGAACCCCTTTCCGACCTCCTCTCTCCTCCCCTTTCATCAGGAAGTTTGGTGGAGAGAAATGGCCACACACACCTGCATCAGCACGGCCAGCAATCTGTGTGCTGGGCCCCCCCCCCATCCTCTCCCAGCGAAGAGGCCAGTTCTACAGAGGGGATGCTTCTCTCTCACTCTCTCTCTCTCACACACACACACACACAGATTCAGAAACACACAGGCACACAGCAGAAGGGGTTGCCCGTCACTCACACACCCATGCCATACAGAGACATACACAGACATGCACAAAACAGAGAAATAACCCCATAGAGCCAAATACATAGCATCAAACAAATATACAAGGGCCACAAACACACCCAGACCCAAAACACAGAAACAAACCCACACACGTCACACGCACTGACCCCAAAAACCACACAAACGCACACATACATAGAAGACTCAGCATCAAACTCACAGGCGTGCACATGTACAGACCCACACAAATACAAACTACACAAAACCACCTGCTACAACAACAACAACAACAAATCAAACCCGCAGAAACCAACCCCCAGGCTCAGGGACAAACCCTCAGACAGGGCTGTCAATTCAGACTGCTCGCAAGAGCCAGGAGGGCAGAACGGGCTGGTATGGCAGGACTGGACCAAGCGAGCTGGCGAGGCCAGAACGGGTTCTTCCAGAACTCCTTGACGGCTTCTTTCTGGTTGGGGTCCTTAAACGCCTCCCCCTCCCTCCCCACCCTGGCCATTTCGGGAGGCCCCGACAGGAGGACCCTCCCCATCATGGCTGGCAGCCCGAGAAGGGCAGGGAGTGATCTGGGGGTGGAGGCGGGGGCTCTCTTGTGTCTCCTAAAACTCATTTTCCTCCCAAACAAGGACCATAAAAAAGAGGGGCTCAAGAAGTTAGGGTATCCTTGCTTCCAGGCTGCAGACGGGATCTCACAGGGGCCCACCAAGACCGGGACACGCCTCGCTGCCCGCAGACAGAAGCTGAGCACGGAGGTCAAATCTTTATAAATGCCAGGACTAAACTGACCTCCCGACAGCCCCCTTGGTCCTGCTGGAATCTCCATTCCGCAAAAGCACTCGGTAGAATCTTCCTGCCACAGACCCCTCTAGGCCTGTCTGACTTATACCCGGAGTAGCGACTCTAACATTTAGCGCTCTACCGGCAAGGATTCACCGCCAAGAATTCTGCTGAAAAATATACAGTATCTACCAATACCCCTATCCAACAATAGGCTAATGAAATATTAATTTTTGCACCTCACCAGTCCTCAGCCAGTAAATTAGAGAACAAACTCCAAAACTGAACCCAGCTTCACTCATCTTGAAACATCCACCAAGATAGCACCCAACTTTTATAGCACACGTGCTTCCTGGAAAATAAACATATCAATTGTCTTTCTAAACCTCCATAGCATTTTGTCAATATTTTTTTATTACAGCAGAGAATGTATAAATATTTTATTATAAACCAAAGGCCTAAAATAAACAGTTTAGTAAATAGTTATTACATTACAAGGAAAAACATCTGTGGAAACGGCTTTCCATGTAATTATTCTTGCTATATTACATTAGCGCTCCACGTGAATTTCTTTGGCACTAATGTTTCACTTGTTCTAAATCTTCCTCCTTGTTGCTATTATTAAAATCTTAAAAAGGTGCCAAATCTTAAATGAAGAAAAAAAAATGATTCACTAGAAATTATTCATATCACAGTGAGTCTCTACTAAACCTGGCAGGGGTGCAGTATTTTCGGTGAAATTAACATAAAATATACAACTGCAAATTATCCAGGAAATAGCTATGTTCTTTACGGCATGCTTTTACATTCAGAAAAAAAATGTTCTCCTCCATCTCACACAAAGCCACAGACAGCTCCACTCGGGCAAGTTTTAAAGGGAAAGTAATAGATTTGTCAAAGGAGCACGGGCTTTGAGAAACAGACAAACAGCTCATGGGTGGATCAGCCTTAGGTAATTACCAGAGACAACGTCAGAAACGTGGGGAAGGCAAGAAAAACAGCCGGCAGCCTTCTTCCCCCTCGATTTCAGAGAATGTATTTCCTCTTACAGGCCTCAGCTCTGTCTCCTAAACACAAGAAAAACTGTAACACCATGTAAAATGCAAATCTCGCTGTAAATATTTTATAAAATTGTTGCATACATCCCAAAAGCTATAGGTCTTAATTGAGAGCAGGCGATTTTTCTAGTCAATATATGGAAATGGAAAATGCTAATTTGTGTTTTTCTACTTATAAAACACCCTGGAGAACAGCAAGCCACAAATGCACTCACTTTAATATTATAAATATAATTTGGCTCCCTCTTTACCGTCCCCACAGCCCTGGCTTTTATCTCCCTGTGGCTGCAGGAGGAGAGATGGAGAATCGCTTTCACAGCACCAGCCTGGGAAGGCGGCCTCAGATGATGGCAGGGGGGACATGAGGCATGGAGCTGTGTGCCCCCACCCCTGCCGTCTTCCCCTCCCCCCCTGGGGATTGTCAGGCAAGGGCCATGCATGTGCCAGGGGGGACTGCCCAGTGTCTGTGTCCCCAAGGGCCAGAAGCAAGAAGGAAGGCTGGAGCTTTGGCCACGGTGGCTCCTCCCTCCCCTGCTGGGCCCGTTTGGGCTCCGGGCTCTATCTGACTGCCTCAGAGCTCCCTCTGGGCAGGGAGACTCCTATAAGGGCCACCCCTAGCGCAGCCAGGATGCACAGGGGACGACTAGCAGGATGGCCAGGACACTCCGAGTTGGGAATGCCTGTTTCCAAACTCCCAAGAGAGAGTAAGGCCTCTGCCAAGGATCCTGAGAGCCTGCCCCTTCCAAGAAGGACAGCCCGGCTCCCTCAAGGGCCCACAGCCCACCCCCGCCTCACAACGCAGGGGGTTTCCCACCTAGAGCTGCACTGTCCTGGCCACGTGGGGCTGTGAGCGCTTGAAATGTGGCTGCTCCACGTTGAGATACGCTGTCGGTGCAAAGCACACAGCAGATTTTGCAACCTTAGTATGAGACCACAAACATACAAAATGTTCATTAATTACTTTTTAAGCTGATTGTAGAGTGCAATCACACTATTATGGATATATCGGGTTAAATAAAAATATTTCATCTGTTTCCTTTTACTCTTTTTCAGTGCAGCTAGTAACACATTTAAAATTGCACATGTGGCTCAAATCTGATCTCCCTTGGACAGCATGCTCTAGAGAACGCTTTGGTTTGCCACATGAAGCCTGGGTTGTGTGAGTGCGTGTGAGCACGGCTCTCCTAGAAACCGTGCAAATGGGAGGTCCGCAATATTATGATCCCAGAGCTTTCCAGGCCTCGGAGTCCGGCAGTCTACGATTCCATAAAGCCGTAGCTCTGCAGTTCTAAGAAAGGACCACATGCTAAAGAGATCCTACTACTATTGCTTCCCAGCACTTAACACAGGCTTTACAATGACAGTTGTGAAGAGGGCAGGCCCTCTGGCCCCGGTCTTGCCTACTCCTCCAAGAGACCTCAGATACTCAGTGATCACAGCCCCCTTCCCCCTTCCTGCTCAGCGCTCCCGACCCCACCACCCGCATGAGGCTCCCCAGTGACTCCCACCCTCGCTGACTCTTCGCCCGCCCCGAATGCAGAAGGGGCCTGTTGAGAGAGCTTGTCAATCATGTATAGTCTTTCTCTGTGCGGCATCTTCCTCCTAGAAACTGTTCCTCAACTTCTCCTCAAATTCAAAGACACAGCAAGGACGCAGAGGGGCTGGTAGGGAGACATACTTAGTTACAGTCAGGTAGCCTGTTCCTCGCTGTGAGGGCTTAGTAGGTTCCTGAGCCTCTCCCTGCCTCAATTTCCTAATCTGTCAAATGGGAATGAAAACATCGACTTTATACAATTTAGGGAGAAAGTTGAAATAATGCGTGTAAGGTGCCTGGATGCAGTACACACTCTGTAAATAGCAGCTCTCGTTATCTTTTTTTTAAATAAGACTCATTTATTTGAGAGAGAGAGAGAGCACAAAAGCACAAGTAGGGGGGGCAGAGAGAATCTCCAGCCGACCCGGCACCAAACACGGAGCCAGACCCTGAAACTTTTGAGCCAAGACTCAAAAACAACACGCCAGGCGGAAGCCTGGGCTCAGGCCTGGAGTCTGGGGTCCTGGTCTGGGCTCACCTCTTGTTCAGGCCTCTCTGCCTTCACCTGTAGATGAAGACTGTGGTCCTGACCTCGTCTTCCACACACAGATGTGGCTAGGGTGAAGGAACTGGACACACAGCACATTCGGGTTTGAAAAGCTCTAGGACATTCATTGTTCTCATTACCGACACGCACTGAGTGCCAGGCTCCGGTGTGAGCACTGGGTGGACAGGTCGGGATGAGACAGACAAGGTCCCCGGTCCACTCTCGTGTCTGTGTCTGCGACGCAGCCACCCAAGTGAGTAAATGAGATCACGGCAGAGGGTGAGAGCGCTATGAAGGAGATAAAATGGGAAGGCGGGGTGCCGAGGTCAGGGTGGGGGTCGTCAGCCCTGCAAGGGGCGACACGTGAATGGGAAGAAGGCAGCCGCATGACAGCTGGAGAAGGACGTTCCATGCAGAGGGCACAGCTGGGCAAAGGCCCTCACGGTGTTCCAGCGCAGGAGAAAGGTGTGGCTAGAGCGGGGCAGGCAGGAGGGGTGCAAGATGAGGCAGAGGGGTGCAAGATGAGGCGGTGGGGTGGGGTGGGCCGGGCCTCACAGGCAGGTGGGTGCAGCCACCCTGACGAACTGCCAGGTTGCCTCTCCTCGGGCTGCACAGACCCCTCCCCTGGGGGCCCCCAATTCCCCTCCTGGCTCTGCAAGCAAAGGCATGGGTGCACACGACCACCGAAGACCCCGCGGCAGACACGACCCCTCCGCAGAGGGCCTCCAAAGCTCCGTTCGCAGCAGCCCCACGCCAGGAACACCCGAAACATCCAGCAGCAGTGGGACGCATAGCAAACTGGGACACACTCATGCAGGGGGTGCAACACGGCAACAGAAAGGGACAGAGCCCTGGTACACAAACAAGGTGTAGCTCTCGGACCCAACAGTGAGCCCAAGAAGCCAGACGCGAAGGCAACAGACTGGAAGACTAAAGGATGCGACGCCCGGAAGCAGGGCAAACCGATCTCTGTCAGCAGAGGTCACAAGTGCGGGAGCTTGAGGGGGTCCGCGGGGGGGCAGGAGAATGGGCTGTTTGTGGACACAGGTACTCATCAGACGGGGACACACAAGTGCAGGTGCCAGCCACATACATACCTACGCACACACACAGACATACTCATGTGCCCTTACGGTGTCCAAGTCCGAGGTCAGCCTCCGTCTGCAGGGGCCAAGGTGGACATATCATCCCCACCGCTTTCGTGGGGCGGCTCTCACCCTGCCCCTGTGTCACACAAGTCATCTCCGCGGGGACATGCTGAGTTCCTGAAACCCTGCAAGAAGACACCCCAAAAGCCAAGCCAGCAGAACCCATAGCCCCCAAAACCAACCTCAGACTTTTAAAATCTGGGTCAGATGGACAAAATTCTGGGCAACTTCTTGGCCCCCCATTCTTTCGGCCGAGAAGTGACGCGAGAAGCCCCAGGGCAGGGGAGACGAGGCCAGGCTGGTCAGAGGCCCAGCAGGCAATCGTGAGCCGAGGCCCCCCTCCCTCGCAGGGAGCAGGAAGGGAGCCGGCCGACGTTTATTACCCGCCAGCAGCGAGATTGACTGCAGGCCTCCTTTGCCCACACTGAGCCATTAGCTCGTAACGGCCCCGAAGGCTCCCTCGGCCACAGACCCAGGCCTGAGCGCTCGGGCTCCGACACCAAAGATACTAATGACTACCACATTGCCGAAATAAATCATCATCGCTCAGAAGGGGCTCCAGCAGGCCGGCAGCTTCCAAACTTCATTTCACAAATTTCCCCCTTAATACTCGGCTGCCTTGGCTAGGGCGTTCTTAGGTGGACGCGTCATCGGCACATTTCTCTGCTACGGTGTTTATAAAGAAAAGGAGGAAAACGGGGGTGGGTATTAATCTATGCAAGGCCATAGGATCCCACGCTGGTGGGGATTTGGAGACTGGAGCAAAATCCTCCCCGTTTGGCATTCCCTCAAGAGTGTGACGGTCCAGAGCTGGCAGCCAGAAGCGCCCATGAAAGGCAGCTGGAAGGTGTGTTCCAGGAACGCTCTGGAGAGATGCTCCATGAATAAGGGGCTCCATGACCATGTGGGGGCAAGTCGGTGTGGTGGCTGAGCACACGGGGTCCACAGCCAGACTGCCCAGGCTCTAACCCTGGCTCTGCCTCCTGCTGGCTATGTGACCTTGGGCAGGCTGCCCTGCCTCTGTGTTCCTCAATTTCCCCATCCATAAAATGGGCAAATAAGGGTATCCTTTTGGGGGTTGATGTAAGAATTAAGTAGGAGTGAAGTGCTGCTTGGAACAGGGCCCGGCACGCATGATCCCCATGGTGATCGTCAGAGTGTCCAAACTCCGTAAAGACGCACAGGAGGAAACCCAGTTAACATGGTGACATGTCCATTTGCCCCCCCTTGGCCATGTTATAGCTGCAGCGACTCCTGGGAGGGGAAATGATTTGCTCAAGTCACAAAGCACAGCGGGGAGAACACGGCAGAATCCAGGCCTCCTGTTTCCTAGGCTGCGTCCCTCCCCCCCAAAGACCCTCACCCTACAGCCTCAAAAGGCAGCCCTCTCTACAAACATCAGCAACACAGGGACCTGTCCAGGGCAGCTGTGAGCAGGCCTCTGAGTCCCAGGGAATGTTCCAGGCTTCTGTCTGGGCCCAGCTGCCCTGTGGGTCCACGCTTAGGCTTTGAGGCCTAAAGGTGACCACAGAAGCATCTGGAGAGAATCCTCCCAGCCTGCCTGCCTTCTGGGAGGGAGCAGGAGCCAGAGTCTTGCTCCTTGAGCCTCCTGGGAGCTCCCCTAGACCCGGCCTGCCCTCTTCTGCCTCCTGGGCGTCCCTTCCCCTGGCACCCAACCCACCTCTCTGGCTCATCTACCGTTGTCACCCCATAAACCTCAGCCTTGGCCATGAAGTCTTGTGCTAGCTCTGAATCAACTCTGATCCTGCCAATGGGTCTCACACACAGTTGGTGCTTAATTATTGTTTGGGTGGGATTAAATTTCTAGGCCATAATGTTATCCCAGCGTCGGCTTTCCCAGCTTCCTGTCCTGGAATAGAAATGCTCTGTTCTCAGTCGTACTCCCTAGAGGCCCCAGAAATAATAGAGAGAAGGGCTAGAGTCCACTTCATCGCTGCCTCTGCCAGGAAGCCCTCCCTGACTTCTCCAGGACACCTGCTTCAGCAGCCCTTGAACACTGATCTCTGACCACCAATCCCACCAGCCTGCACGTGTCCCAACCACTCTCACCCCCAGTCCCACTGCCAGGCCCTCGAAGGCAGGGTCTGAGGAGGACTTGCTCATCTCTCCCCCTCCCCTCCAGCATGGAGTATAGAGCTGGGCACTGGGAGGTTATCACAATGCTAGATACCCAGAACCGCAGCAGCTCAGGCTTGGGAAGGGGGCGGAGGTCAGGGGCAGTTGTGCAGGACCAGCTGGGTCAGCTGGCAGGTCCCCAGACCGTGGCAAACCCTGTGAGGCTCGGGTGGGTGCCATTTCAGCAGGACCTTCCACCTCACCTAATGTGGAAGCGGACGCAAACCCCCGCAGCCCCACCCAAGTGCCACCCGTGCAGGAAAACAAGGCCCCAAGCAGAAGGCTCCTCGGGCTGGGTTTGGACCAAATTCCTTCTCAGCGGCTGTACATTTCCAGCATACAGGAATTGCTCCTGCCGATTCAAAACCAGGTCAGAGAAAACCGTCTCTCGTTTCCGGCAGGGGTGAGCGTTCCTCCCGGGGAAGGGCTCTGCAAAAGTCTCCAAACTGAGCACGAGAGACAAGTGGGAACCAAGCCTCATTCCCTCGGTGGCCCCGCGGCTGCCAAAATTACTGACAAACTGACCTACAAAGAGAGTTTCTATTTTATGAGCAAACCCCAAAGGTTAACAGCGGAGCCGCCGGCAGGCGGTGAGCGCCAAGGAGCGGAAGCTTCCCCAGCAGCACCCGCATGGAGCCCGGGCACCTAGGCTTCGCAGAGAAACATGTCCCTGAAATGCCAAGGAGAAAGGGAGGATGGAAGGGGGAGGTTCCAGAACCCCGGCTAGAGGGAAGAATGGGGACGTGAGGACGCTGCCCACTGCCAAGTGGCCCCCTCTCTGTCTCAAAGTTCTGGATGACTGCCACTGCCAGGGGCTGGCTATTGTGACCTCTGGCAGGACTGCCCTCAAGGCCACAATGTACATGGTGTCCCCTAGAGTTGTGCAGTCTACGACCTGCACAGCCATACCCTGCGGACCTGAGTCCTGTGGTGTTTCTGCCACTCAAAGCACCTTGCCCCTAGCCGGTGCTGGTTACATGGGCACGTGACCTGTGTGATGGCATGAGGACCTGAATTTAGAAGGGCCCACACTCGGTTGGTATTCTTGCAGTTGCTGAAATTCTTCATTTTCTAACATGGGCTCTGCATTTTGACTTCGCACAAATTACGTACCTGGTCTTCCCTCCCTGTTTGAGAGCACCAGGGCAGTGTGGAGATAGAGAGGAGGGATGAGCAATTATCCAGAGGATTCATCACTGAACAATCTATACAAAAAAGGAAGAAAATGTCCAGCTCCCATCCTTCCTCATCCTCCAAGTTGTCCAGATGTGGGCCTACTTCGGAGGCCTGTCAGGAGCAGGGGAGGGTGAGAGAGGTCCCAGTGATGGGCAAGGGTACGGGGGTGCCAGAAATCTCCAAGGCTTGCACCCTAGCACAGGAAGAAGGTTTTGATAGCAAGAAACCCATTTGAGACTAAAGGCCCTTGGGTTTTCTCATATTATACTGATGTCAGTGCTGCAAGAAAATCTCCTGATTTTTGGCAGAGGGTAAGTAACAAAAAGCAGGTCAGAGAACACACGCAGGCAGGCAGGAAACAAGGCCACCATCGGCAACCCACGGACTGGGCACTCAGGAGCCTCACCGCTGACCCTCAACCCCGACCCCTGACACCAATCGTCAGGGACATCTCATCAGATCTGCCAGCGACCTGGGACAGAGCATCTGCCCCGTCTAGAAGACGAGCCCAAGGTTCACAGAGGTCTGGAGCCTGCCCAGAACCTCCCAACAGGCCGGGCATGACATACAGTTCTGGTACCTCCAGCAATGGTGCAAAGTGTGAGGACAGACAGGACCAGGACAGCATCTTCTGACTCCCCTCGTGAAATCTTACACAAGCACCAACTTACCGGGCAGTACACAGCAGAGCCGCTCTCAACCCCATGTCCCACCCTCTGGGCCTCCCCTCGGTGCAGGCCGCCCAGGGGAACCTGCATGGGATACCAGGCTGCCCAGACGGCACTTTGAGGACCACCATCAATAGTGAATGCCCGCGACACCCCAGGAGGGGCCCCAAAGCTCACTCTGTCTCTGCATCCACACAAAGAACATCCGGATTTCTGCAGGGCTTCGGCTCCTTGGAAGGACACATGGCCACAGTCGGCGGCAAGTGGAGCCGATCCTTCCAGTCTCAAGCCTCAGCACCCTGTGCAGAGACTCCCCCGTGTCTGACCACCAGCACCAGTGAGCACATGTGTCCGCCCGGTTGCTTGCTAGGCGCCCATGACCACTGCTCTAATTGCTGTGAGCACAGCAGGAGACTCTCTCCACCACTGTCCCCCAGCTCCCCGGCTGGTCCACATCACCAGTTCCTGGGAGGGTACAATCAGAGTATGAACGAGCCATGACAAACAAAGCAAAACAAAACCGCACAAAGGAAAGCAGGGATACGGTATTATTAGTTTCCCCCCAAAATTATTATTTTTACCCTGGTTGTTGCCTGGCTTGATTTATGGGCCCCCAGTGCCCACGACAGCCCACTCTTCTCTCCCCGTGCCAGCAGGCTGGAGGGTTCCAGACACAGCCCTGGCCCCGGGCCAGGCCACAGGCTCCCAGAGGCCCGCCTCCAGGGTTCCTGCCAGGCTCCTGGACCCACCCGCAGAGGCAGTATGGACCAGAATTTCCCAAACTTCTACACATGGCGTCAGGTGGTCCAAAAGCTTCCAGCTCTGACCCTGTCTTGGCCTCTGCAGAACAGAGAGCTCCTCCTAGACACTGCCCCTAACAAAGAGGGAATTCCGTTCACCCTCCTTAAAGAGAACTGAGCCTGCCCCACCTCCTGCCAGTCCCAGAGCAGACCCTCACGGACCCGGACCCGGGAAAGGACAGATCCTCCGACCCACCCCTGGAAAGTGGCAGGGCGCGACAGGACCACAGACCCTCCCTCAGGATAATTAAGGTATGTTTAAATAACTGAGGCCCGCTGCTCAGCACCAAGCCTGGGAGCCCGGCCAGGTGTCTTCCTACAGACACTCGCCTGTTAATAAACTGCCATACATCCTGCAAAACAGAGTTCTGGTCAGCACGAGCGCGGCCGCTGGGGGCAGGTGCAGCGGGGGGGGCAGAAGAACCCAAACTCGGGGTGACTGACGAGGGTCAGTGTTCAGCGCCTGCTTCACACAGGCCCGCCAGGCTGTGAGGCAAAGCAGGGATGTGCTAATAACCAAACTTTCCAAACTGCCTCGTGCCAAGACCGCAAGGAGCAGACTCCCTCCCGGCAAGGGGTGTTCTCAGCCTCTGCTGGGTCATGGGACAGCTCAGAGGAACTCGCTGGCAGAACGCGGGGTTGGGGGCATCACACACCGTGAGGCACGCGAGCGGGGGCCGAGTGGGGTCTGAGTGTGGGAGACAAGACAGAGCGCTGCTGTCACCGCTGCGGTCCTGTGCCCTGGGACACCTGCACTATTGTCGCAGCCGCTAGAAAAACGTCAGGGGAAACCAGGCAGCTCCCACGCAAGACGTAAACAGAACGCAGGCTGTGAACGGCTAACTGGGAGTGCACTCCCTTCCTTTGGGGGTCAGAAGAGAGCCAGAGAAGGTCCTCTTTGGGGTTCTGTCTTGTGCAGCAAGGGAGCACTGGTAACACTCACCACACCACATCCGAGGTGGGGGGAGGCAAGAAGGTGGGGGGACAGGCACAGAAGGGGCCTGGGTCCAGGGGGTGATCAGAAAGAAATGAGACAGGACCAAGAGAAGCTGGCTGGGGCGGAAAGAGGTGTCATGGTGGCAAGCGTGTTGCTAGAATCCTGTAAACGCTTGCTGCGGGGCAGAAAGAGAAGGGGTAAAAAATTCGGTAGCAAGCAGAGGTGATGTACAAAATGTATTAACGACAGGTGCACGGGGCCCCACCAAACGGCTTCATTTCTGGTGTCACCCGGGGGCCCCTGATGGACCAGGAGTTATCTTCTTGTGCACTGGATCTAGGGGAAGGGTCTAGGCCCCCGGGGAGGATCTGTGGGCAGGGAATTCATGGCAGAAGCTCTTTGCCAGCTGGTGAGGAACATTTTGGTATTTTAACGGTACAGTTACGGTACTGGCATACGGCAGCTACATATCCATCCTCTCCTGACACAGGCTGATTTACGGGTCCCCAGTGCCCACCATAGCCCACTCTTCTCTCTCCGTGCCAGCAGACTGGAGGGTTCCCGACACAGCCCCGGCCCCAGGGCCAGGCCACAGGCTCCCAGCGGCCCGCCTCCAAGGTTCCTGCCAGGCTCCTGGACCCACCCACAGAGGCAGTATAGACCAGAATTTCCCAAACTGCACTGCGGGTACAAATCTCGGGAGGGAGGGGGTGGAATCCCGCGACTACACAGACTTCCAGTGAGTGTGCACGGGCCTGCTTTGCCTTCACCCCAGCTTCTGGCCATCTGTGTGATGCTGGGCAAGTGTCCGCCCCTCTCTGAGCCTCAGCTTCTTGATGAGTTCAATGCGTCAGGTGGTCCAGAAGCTTCCAGTGAGAGAAGGGTGAGGAATACCTTCAAACAACCTTTTTATTCATTCGTTCATTTATTTTGAGGAGCAGTGCTCCCCCCATCCCAGAGAAAAGATTCCCCAAGCCTCTAAACAGAGAAGCAGAGATTGTGCAAATTCTGCCAACACCATTCGAACCCGAGCGGGGTCCATGTGGTGGGGTCCTGCAAGGGGTGCAGGCGGCCAGCAGGTCACTGGGAGAAAGTGCTGAACTGCCCCAGGAGCAGGAGATAGAGACAGACATCCGAAACCCGATGTTAATCCTGTTACTGCAGATAGAAGCCCCCCAGTATTTTTTGAAGATTTTATTTATTTATTTGACACAGAAAGAGAGAGACAGAGAGAGAGAGAGAGAGCACAAGCAGGGGGAGCGGCAGGCAGAGAGAGAAGCAGATTCCCCACTGAGTGGAGAGCCCGACGTGGGGCTCGATCCCAGGATCCCGGGATCCCAGCCTAAGGCAGACGCCTCACTGACTGAGCCACCCAGGCACTCCTCCCAAAATATTTTACACTGAGTTGCTAATTTTTTTTTAATTTTCATTTTTTGTAAGACAGATCTTGAAGGCACACACTGAGTTCTTCGTGTGGTCTACAGCTGAGGGGTGTATGCGTGTGTGTCTGTGTGTGGGCTTTTAAGGAGGGTACCCCTTAGGAGAAATCTTTCATGAGAAGCCCACTGGGTGAAGTGCTTTCACAGCCCGTGTATACGTGAAAAGTACCTTTCATGGCTCACTGCAGCCCCACGTATGGTGAACAGGCCCCAGAACTCCGGGTGTGTGGACATAGCAAGATAAACTGGGCTTGACGTGGACTGAGGAGCTCAACCTCAGAATCTTTCACAGACTCACATTACCAATAGAAACATTTCCCCCCCAAAGCTACAGGTCTTTGACACGATGTGTTAATGTTTGATAGGAATCCAACCCTGGGGGCATCTGGGTGGCTCAGTCGGTTAAGCATCTGCCTTGGGCTCAGGTGATGGTCCTGGGATCGAGCCCCACATCGGGCTCCCTGCTCGGTGGGGAGCCTGCTTCTCCTTCTCCCACTCCCCCTGCTTGTGCTTGTGCTCTCTCTCTCTCTCTGTGTTAAATAAATAAATAAATCTTAAAAAAAAAAAGGGGGGGGGACTCCAACCCTAACCAAGATGGTGGGTACAGATTATCAAAACCAAAGTAGTTTCAGAGAAGCTGGGTTTGTACTAGTTTCTTGCATCTCCACAAGTCCCTGAAACTTTAAAAGAGCAGCCCGTGAGATCGGCTTCCCGGAGTGGAAGGGCTGGGCAGCACAGTTGTTTCAGTCATTGAAAGGAAGAATAATTCTGCTTCTTAAGAGGTCCGTAATTAATTCACACATTCAGCTGCTAGGTCCAGAGACATGTTTGTGTTGACAATTTGCATTTGATGCTTCGAAAACAATCTGTTGTGTTTTTATGTACCTCGTCATCCCAGAGACACCACCACTTTCCAGTATCCGCCCAAGTGTAACGATTCCACTGCAGTTTCCTGACCCCCTGCCCATGGCAATGAGAGGGAGAAGACTCAGAATGCCCACGTGGGGAAAGAGGGGTTGGTACAAAAGCTGTCCTCCTCAGAAGGGACAAGATAATCAGATGGCCAGTCAAATCTTGGTCTGCTGCCTCCCAACTCCCATGACAGCTCCTGGCCCTTAGCAACGCTGGTTTAAGATCATTCTTCCAGGGGCGCCTGGGTGGCAGAGCGGTTGAGCGTCTGCCTTCGGCTCAGGGCGTGATCCCGGCGTTATGGGATCGAGCCCCACGTCAGGCTCCTCTGCTATGAGCCTGCTTCTTCCTCTCCCACTCCCCCTGCTTGTGTTCCCTCTCTCGCTGGCTGTTTCTGTCTCTGTCAAATAAATAAATAAAATCTTTAAAAAAAAAAAAATCATTCTTCCGGCTAACCTCTCCAACACGGGACCGCGGTGTCTCTCCTCCACACCCAGGCACCCGGTCTTGGTTTTCCCTATCAGTGCCCCCAGCTGATATGTCAGGTAGGACCCCACCCTGGCTTGTTGACTTCATCAGCTGCTACGAGGATAAAATCAGAGCGACAAACATCACCGGAGGGAAGAAAACAATGCTAGAAGCAGAGACAAAGCATCGTTAGTATCAACTTTTGCATGGCCGGGCGTGGTTGATGACCGTCACCAATGGGTGAGTCAGGGGTCTCACACCGCCACTGTTCTCACCCCTCACAAAGGAAGAGGAGGGGAGGGAAGGAGGAGGGTCCTCAAAATGGGCCGGGCCCAGGTCTGAGCTATAAATCTAAGCTCCAATTTCCCCACAAGCCCTTGGTCCCAAATAGCGTAGAAGTTGCTGTGGAATAAAGCAGTGTTTTCTACGTGTCCCTGAGACCCTCAGATGCCTATTCCACTTGCAGATTTCTCCCCTGGACATAATTTTCCCTGTTTCTCCAGCTAAGTACAACTAAAAATCCCAGACATTATTTATGAAAGAAACATAAGAAGATTCTGAAAGGTGGAGAGAAGAAGGCAGAACAGTCAGGGACCTCGGGACCCAAGAAATGACACAGCGGTGTGAACCCTGGGTTTTTCTTTTGCCTCCTATAGCTCAGATTGGAGCTGAAGAAGCTGGCAAGCTGGGAAGGCCAACAGGTGAGATTTTAAAAGCCCCAAGGAAAGCCTGTGTTCTCCAGCCAAAGGACAAGAAAAGGGGCAGCCTGGCAAGACAGAAAACCTTTAGACAATAACAGTTCTGTTGGAGCCAAACTCCACAGATAAAGCTATGTCCTACATTACAGCAGAAGCTGAGTGGGGCACCCCAACTTCCACACTCCCCAGGCTGTAACAAGGCACCAAACACCCACTCCCCACCCCACGTTCAGGTGGTGTCAGAGAAAGCCTAGTAGGGAGTCAGGACCTTCATGCTTGCTGGACAGTAACATGGTCCTCCCCGCGGTATGAGGAGAGACCATCTAGGAAAGTGGCCTCCCACTCTCACCCAGCAGTAGCGAGATGTCCCTTCCCCTTTGCCAAGTGTCAGTGGAGGCCATGAGGGGAACAGGAACAAGACACTCCTCTCACCAGTGGGAGAGGTACCAGTGGAGACTTGGTGGGGAGACGAACCTGGAATTCTTCCACTTCAATCTAAAATCATTCATCCCACCAAGACCCAGAAACATCTCAGATTGAATTGGAAAGGACAATGTGATCAGAGTCCTGGAAGGAGAAGAGAAAGACAATAGACTAGAAAAGTATTGAAAGAAAGAAAAGAAAAGAAAAGAAAAGAAAAGAAAAGAAAAGAAAAGAAAAGAAAAGAAAAGAAGAAAGAAAGAAAGAAAGAAAGAAAGAAAGAAAGAAAGAAAGAAAGAAAGAAAGAAAAAGAAAGAAAGAAAAAGAAATGGATGGAGGGAGCGAGGGAGGTCTGGAATTTTTGAAAGCAGTGAGAAAAATTACACCTTACCATAGTGGGGGGGAAAAAGTGAAATGACAGATTTCTCATCAGAAATCATGGAAGCCAGAAGAAATTGGCACAACAAGTATTAAAGAAAAGAACTGGCAAACTAGAACCTAAATCCAGTGAAAACATCCCTCAGGAATGAAGGGGAAAGTGACATTCTCAGATAATTAATTAATTAATAAAGAGACTTTGTCACCAGAAAACCTACCCTAAAAGAATGGCTGAAGGAACTTCTCCAAACAGAAAGGAAATGATAAAAGAAGGAATCTTGGAAGATTAGGAAGATAAAAACACAGTAAGAAAAATATGGTAAATACAATAGTTTCTCTACCCCTTTGAGTTTTCAAAATTACATTTGATGGTTGAAGTGAAAGTCTAACACCATCTGATACGGTTCTAAATATGTATCAGTGAGATTATAAATGGGGGAGGATAAATGAAGGTAAATTTTCTACACTTTACTCAAATGATGACACCAGAAGACTTTGATATGTTTATTTAACATAATGCCTAAATAATCATTTAAAAAGCTGTACAAAAAGAAACACCACAGATAAACCAAAATGAAATCCTTAAAAATGTTTAAATAATCTACAGAAAGGAGGGAAAAAAAACAGAAATTAAAAAAAAAACAAAAAACCAGAACCAACAGAAAACAATATATAAAATGGCAGGCTTAAGCCCTAACATATCATTAATTACATTAAATATAAATTGTCTAAATATACAAATTAAAAGACAGAGATTAGCAGAATGGAGTTGTGGGGGCAAGGGAGAATGACCCACCTACATTCTATATCCAAGAAATTGACTTAAAATATAACCAGACAGGCAAGTTAAAGGCAAAATGATGGAATAGGATATATCTTGCAAACATTAATCAAAAGAAAGTAGAAGGGCTCAATATTAGGTAAAGCAGGCTTCAGAGGAAACAATTATAAGATAGACACGGACATTATATAATGATAAAGGAGCTGACTGACCAAGAAGATGTAGCAATATTAAATGTGTATGTACCAAACAATAGAGCTACAAAATATGTGAAGCAAAAGCTAATAGAACTGAAAGAAATAGAAACATCCACAAGTATAATAGAACATTTCAACATCTTCCACTCAATGACTCATAAATCAACTAGATAGAAAATCAGCAGGGACATAGAAGAACTCAACATCATCAACCAACAAAGTGTAATTGATATTGATTGAACACATCACCCCAAAACAGCAGAATACGCATTCTTTTCAAGTGCCTAAAGAACATCTACCAATATGGACCATATCACAGGGCATAGAACAAATCTCAACAAATGTAAAATAATTGATATTTGAAGTCACACATGGTGTTTTCTCCAATCACAATGGATTCAAACTAGAAGTTAATAACAAAAAAACAAAACAAAACAAAAACAAAAACAGGAAAACCTCCAAACACTGGAAAACTAAGCACCACACTTCTAAACAATGAATCAAAGATGAAGAACAAAGGAAATATTTTATAAAATACAATAAACTAAATGAAAATAAAACTATAACATATCAAAATTTGTGGAATAGAGCTAAATCAATGCTTAGAGAGACATTTATAGCACTAAATACATACATTAGAAAGAGAAAAAGTTTCAAATCAATAATTAAGCTTCCACCTCAAAGACCTAGAAAAACAAGACCAATATAAACCCAAAGCAGAGGGGAGGAAATAATAAAAATAAAAGTAGAAATTGTGAAACTGAAAACAGAAAACCAATATTGAAAATCCATTTTTAAAGTTCATTCTTTGAAAAGATCAATAAAATTGACAAATCTCTCTCTCTTTTTTAAAGATTTTATTTATTTGACAGACAGAGAGACAGCCAGCAAGGGAGGGAACACAAGCAGGGGGAGTGGGAGAGGAAGAAGCAGGCTCCCAGTGGAGCATGGAGCCCGATGCGGGGTTCAATCCCAGAACGCTGGGATCACGCCCTGAGCCAAAGGCAGACGCTTAATGACTGAGCCACCCAGGTGCCCCAATAAAATTAACAAATCTCTAACAAGACTGATAGAGAAAAAAAGTAAGAAGGCATGAGTTACCAATATCAGAAATGAACCAGAGGATAACACTACAGACCCTACAGACATGAAAAGAATAAAAAGAATATTACTATGAAAACTGTGCACACATAAATTTGACAAATTAGATGAAATAAACCACTCTCACAAAATACAACCTACCACAACTCAACCAACATGAAATACAAATTTGAACAGTCCTAAAACTATGAAGGAAATTAAATTCATAATTAAAAACTGCCTAAAAGGAAATCTCCAGACTCAGGTTATTTCACTAAAGAATTCTAACAAATGTTTAAAGAAGAACAAACACGAATTCTACATAATTTCTTTCAAAATACAGAAGAACCAGTGGCCCCTGGGTAGCTCAGTCAGTTGAGCGTCTGACTCATGATTTCGCCTCAGGTCATGATCTCAGAGTCATGAGATCGAGTCCCACATTGGCTGGCTCTGTGCTAAGCAAGGTGTCTGCTTGAGATTCTCCCCCTCTTCCCCTCTCTATGCCTTTCTCCCTGCTTGTGTGCTCTTTCTCTCTCTCTCTCTGTCTCAAATAAATAAATAAATACATAAATAAATCTTCAAAATATAGAAGAACCAGTTCTCAATTTATTTTATCAAGTTAATATTGTCCAATATCAAAATCAGAGAAATAAGACAAAACAAAAGAAAACTGCAGGCCAATGTCCCTTATAAATACAGGAAAAAAAAATATATTTAACAAAATATTAGCAAAGAGAATTCAGAAATATATAAAAAGAAGTATATACTACGGCCACGTGTATATATCAAGGATGCAAGACTACTTCAATATTCAAAATTCAATTGATATAATCCACTGTATCAGCAGAATAAAGAAGAAAAATCACATGGTCATATAAACAGAGGCAGTTAAAAAAAAAAAAAAATTTGACAAAACCCAACGCCCATTCATGATAACTCTTTAAAAAACATAGAAATAGAGGGGTAGTTCCTCAATGTGATAGAGTTATCTACAAAAAACCTGCACCTACTATTACGAATAATGGTAAAAGACTGAATTGTTTTCTCTAAGTTCAGAAACAAGGTAAGAATGTTCACTGTCACCACTCTTATTCAGCACAGTGCTGGAAGTTCTAACCAGAGCAAAAAGCAAGAAAAGGAAATAAAAGGCACGTAGAAAAGGAATACATAAAACTGTCCTTATTTGCAGATGACATGATTGTCTATATAGAAAATGCAATAGAATCTGCAAAAACAAAAATAAAACCTCCCACACTGAGTTGAGCAAAGTCAAGGGGTACAAAATCAACATTCCAAAACCAACTGTATTTCTATAAACTAGCAATGAACATGTGAACACCAAAATTAAAAATGCAATATCATTTATAATTGCTCAAAAAATTGAAATATTTAGATATAAATCTATCAAAACATGTATAGGACCAGTATAAAAACCACACAAAAAATAATAATAATAAAAGAAATCAAAGAAGGGGCATCTAGGTGGCTCAGTCAATTGGGCATCCAACTCTTCATTTTGGCTCAGGTCATGATCTCAGGGTGTGAGATTGAGCCCCATGGCAGGCTCCATGCTCAGCAGGGAGTCTGCTTGAGATTCTCTCTCCTCTCCCTCTGCCCCTCCCCCTGCTCACACACACACACTCTCTCTCTCAAATAAATAAATCAATCTTTAAAAAAAAAAAAGAAATCAAAGAAGACCTAAGTACATCAAAAGATATACCATGTTCACGGATTAGAGGCTTTGACATTATAGATGTCAATTCTCCCCAAATCAATATGCAGGTTTACACAATTCTTACTAAATGATAGGAAGAGGGGCACCTGGGTGGTGCAGTTGGATAGGCATCTGACTCTTGGTTTCAGCTTAGGTCATGATCTCAGTGTCATGAATTCAAGCCCTGCATCCGGCTCCACGTTCAGTGCGGAGTCCACTTGAGTTTCTCTCTCCCTCTCCCTCTGCTTCTCATTCTCTCTCTCTCTCTCTCTCAAATAAATAAATAAATCTTTTAAAAAGTTATAGGAAGAATTTTTGCATATATAGACAAGATTATTCCAAAATTAATATGGAAAGGCAAAGGATCTAGGATACCTAAAGTGATTTTGAAAAAAAGAACAATAAAATAGGAGGACTCAGTCTACCTGGTTTCAAAACTTATAATAGCTACAGTAATGGAGACTGTGTCATATTGACAGAGGGACAGACACACAGATCAATAGAACCCAGAAATAGATCCACACAAATATGCCTTGCTGGTATTTGGCAAAAACAACTCAGTGGAGGAATTACAGTGTTTTCAACAAATGATGCAAGAGCAATTGGACATTTGTAGGAGAAGAAAAAGAAGCAGCAGCTCATTCCAAGTCTCACAGCTTATGTAAACACTAATTCAAAATGGATCATGGACTTTAAATGTGAACTATAAAATTATAAAATTTTTTTGGAAAAAAAATAGACAAAAAAATCCTGGGATCTAGGGTTAGACAAAGAGGCCTTAAACTGGGCACCAAAGGCATGAGCCGTAAAAGGAAAAATTGATAGATTAGACTTCATCAAATTTTAATCTCTTACTCTGCAAAATACTGTGTTAAGGAGTCTATTAAGAAGAGGAAAAGACAAGCCACAGACTGAAAAGAAATATTTATAAACCACGTAACCAACAAAGGACTAGTATCTGGAATATACAAAGAACTCTCATAACTCAACAGTAAAAAGGCGAACAATCCAATTGGAAAATAAGCAAAAGATATGAAGAAGCGTTTCATCAAAGAGGACAAACAGATGGCAAATAAGCCCATGAAAAGATGTTCAACATCATTAGCCATTAGGAAATGTAAACTAAAACCACAATAAGATATTACTACACACTCATCAGATCGCTAAAATATAAAATAGTGACAAACCAAATGCTGGCAAGGATGTAGACAGACTTGATGTCTCATATATTGCTGATAGGAATGTAGAAAGGAACAGCTGCTCTAGGAAACAGTGTGGCAGTTCCTTTAAAAGTCAAACGCATATATAAAAGTGCAGCATTATAGACCCAACCACTGCACACCGGGGCATTTATCCCAAAGACAATGAAAACTTGTGTATGATTTCATTTACGTAACATTCTTGAAATGACAAAATTATAGAAGTAGATAACAGATGAATGATTTCAAGGGTTAAGGAAGGAGCTGGGGCAGAATGGAAATGGCTAGGACAGCATGAAGATGCTGGTGATAGGAATGCTCCATAGCCTGAAAGCATCCATGTCAATATCCTGGTTGTGATACCATACTGGCAGTTTGCGAACTATTACCCTTGGGGGAAACTGGGTAACGGTGCAGGGGACCTATCTGTGAATCTCCATGTGAATCTACAATTATTTCAAAATAAAAAGTTTAATATTTTTAAGTTAAAAAAAAATTTAAGGATGACTAAAGAACCACAAAGAGCTTTAAAAAAAGGGAAGAGGGGTGTGAGCACCACTGTTCCCAAGCTAAGGCGCTGGAGGCATGGGGACTGTGGGGAGGGAATAGGGTTGCCAGGTAAAATAAAGTACAGCCAGTTAAATTTAAATTTCAAATAAACAACAAATCATTTTTTATTACAAGTATGTCCCATGCAATATTGGAGACACACTCAGACTAAAAAATTACATGTTCTTTATTTGGAATTCAAATTTAACTAGTTATTCTGTGTTTTTATTTGCAAATTTTGGACACCCTAGGAGGGAAGGCTTAGGACACAGGCAATCTAGAGCCACCCAGGGGCTGTGGCCCTCTGGCCCAGAAAAGACAGGGTGGGCACAGGGAGATGGAATAGAAAGACTGTAGGAAAGTGGCTAGAGGGCTAGCAAAGGGATGCCAGGGACCACAGACACCACAGGCTGGGCAGTGCCTTAGGAGGGGGAAGGCAGATGTTAGCTGGGGAGGTCCCCCAGCTACTGCATGTATGGGCCTCTGCTGGCAAAGTGACCCTCTGTGGTTGGTCCACGCCAAATCCAGAAAAAGACCAAAAGAGTGACCACTGAGTTTTCAGGTGCTGTTCCAGGCTGGATAGAACCTGATGGCACATCCAAGAAGGGGTCAGGATTTCTCATCTGTCTGCTTGTTTGACACCCATCTGCTCCCCTTGAGCTCCAGGATCAGAGCATTTTGTTTTGCTTGCGGTGACATCCATGCTTAGTGCCTGGCATGTACTTGGAGCTCAAGAAAGAAAAACAGTTCAGAATGAATGAAGGTGTAATGAATAAATCATCCTGACTGGAGCTACTCTCTAGATCTATCCTGCAGGCACAGCCCCTTAGAGCTTGACAAAGGCAGAGGACAAGTCTTCCTCTTCCAGGAAGCCCTCAGCAGCACCCTCTGAGCTGCCACGGGCTAGCACCTGGGATGCAGGCTTAGCATGGCCACAGAAGGGCTGTTTATCCTCTCTAAACAAGGGCTCTAGTATAGTCTTCATTATCTTAAGCATTGTCTTTAATTAGTTCCTGCTACAGGGATTAATAATAATGATATTAATATTAACATTAACGTTAACAGCTACCACTGAGAACTTCCATGTGCCAGGCAGTGTGCTAGGCACTTTTCATATATTTTTTGCTCATTTAATCCTCCAAGCAGCTACCCCCAAAAGTAGAGGTGGTTACCCTCTCTGTGCTGCCCCCTTCTGGTGAAAATAGATACCTCCTTTCTTTACAAGAATACCCTCCCTACTCCCATTTTTGGGGGGACAGGGCGCTGACACTGACCCATCCCAGCACTCAGGAAGCACAGGTGGTGCTAGCCTGAACAATCAACTACTCCATCTCCCTGGCTACATAATTAGTTCATGGGTAGCTTCAGGACCCTCCTGAGACAGCGAGTCTTGGTCCTGAGACCTTTCCCACTGATGAAGAAGTGCGTGCCCCTCTCTGCTGGGACGGCTGGACCAAGAGCTGCTGGCTGTCATCATGCACCAGGGAATGAAGGCAACAAAGAGGAGGCAGAGCTGAAAGACAGAAGATGACTTTGTTGGGACCCCTGGATCCAGCCATGCCTGAAGCCTCTTTCCCAAGGAATCCTGGCACTTTTCAGTTACATGAGCCAATCATTCTCTCTTTTATGCATTAGTCAGTATGAGCTGGTTCTGACTTGCCAATGAACGAGTCCTGCCTAAACTGCTATGTACCACTGGGATGGGGTTATTTTATAGACGAGGAGCTGAGGGATACAGAGGCAGATAACTTCGTTAGCCATGACCTGACACAACCATGAGCTGGGAGTGCTCTTAACTACTGTGACTGACTGTAGGAGTTCTACATTCTGAGTGCGTGTTTGTGTGTACGTGAGCCCACCTGCATACTCTATTTCTCATTAATATTCATAGCTACAGCAGATGGAGCAAACAGTTGGTGCTTAATAAAGCTCTGCTGGAGGGTGGGGGGATGGGGTAATTGGGTGATGGGCATTGAGGAGGGCACTCCATGTAATGAGCACTGGGTATTACAAGCAACTGATGAATCACTCAGTTCTACCCCTGAAACTAATAAGATACTATATGTTAACTAAATTGAATTTAAATAAAGAATTAAAAAAAAAAAAGCTCTACTGAATAAATGAAAATCAGTCCCTTCCTAAAGGAGTCTGTTCAGAAAATGCTCTCATCAGTGATTCTGGATTCTTACTCCAACTCAGGCTCACAGCACGCCGTGTGCCTTTGAGGAACCACCTCCCTTCTCCCCACCTCCCCTCCCCAGGCAGACGAGCTGGAAGCCAGAGCGGGCAGGGACCTGGGGGACAGACAGGCCAGTGAGGGCCACCCCGACTCCCTCGGGAGAGGGGTCTACCATCAGAGGAGAAGGTCTCCCCCTCCCTGCCCACCGGGTCCCAGAGACACATGAGGAAGGGGGGCCGGTGTGAGGCTCTGGCACCCTACTGGAAGCCCAGGGCAGAAGGGGCCAAGCCCTGGGGCCACCATGGACCATGGAACCCTTGTTTTCTGCCCTCCCTCCAGTAAGGCTCAGCCAGAAGCAGATGCAAGGGACACTGCCCATGTACCAGCGGCTCCCCAGCAGCCAAATGACCATAAAGGGCACTCGGGAAGGTCCATCCAACAGAACAGGCTGCCACATCCATGGCAACGAAGAGCAAGAAGAGAAGGCCATGCCTGCGGGCGGGCCCATACAAGAGGGTGCCGGGCCCCCAGTCCCTGCCCCTCCAGGACTGGCGCCATTGCTAGCTCCTCTCCAACTTTCCTCCTCCTCTCACCACTGATGCTCTCCCTGTAGCCTAGAAACACACTCTGGCGTCTCCCTCTTAAAAATGCAAACGCTTCCTGGGACCCTCGGACCCCTCCAGCTCCTGCCTCTCCCCCTCCCTTCCTAGCCTGGAACCTGGCAAGTCGACACAACACTACTGATCTCTCCCGTCCCCCCAGTTTATTCCTCATTCCAGTGACCCTGCTCTTGCAGACCGTCCAGCAGACCGTCTTCAGCCTCCCTCCTGCGGGCCTCTCTGAGGCTTTGTGCAATGCTGCCCAGAAGCACTGGGCTGTCTCAACACCGTGCTCCTCCCAGCTGCCTTCAGCATATATGCAGATGCTTCCAGACCCCTTCTCCAGCCCAGGCCTCTCTCCTGAGTCCTCAGCCCATGTGGCCGACCGCCGGCCAGACCAGCACGCAGATCGCCTGTGAGCATCTTGTGCAAGATCGTATCACACACACACTCAAGCCCATCGAGTGTGATAAGCATTCAAGGGTCAGAGTTCAGAGGATTCCAGGCTCTGAATCCTGGAATCACACTGCCTGAGTTCAAATCCCCCCTCTGCAACTTACTGACAACACATGAATCCCCTGAACACCCCACATCCAAAAGAGGAAAAATAACAGTGCCCCCCACCGGTTGTAGGAGTGATTGTGACAACAGGTGTGGAGGTCTTGCTGCCTGGGCCAGGTACGCAGTCAGCCTCACCTGTAAGGTCATTACTAGGGTCAGCTTTGCCAGCCCTGCAGTCACTACCTTTCCTCAGGCCCAGTATCATCTTCTACCTGTCACCCAAAACTTGGTCCCGAGACCCCTAACTTCTCCCCTTCCCATATCCATTCAATTTTGCCCAGTCCTGCTGGTTTTGCCTCTTAAATGTTTCTCAAACCCACACCCTCCTAACCAACGCCCTCATCTTCTCTCAATGACCCCACTGCACCGTTTCTGTGATCTGCCCACCTCCTGCTTTGTCTGTAATTTCCCCACATACTACATAGGCCAGTTCTCTGTGAATTGGCTTCTGCTGTTTTCTCTGCCTGGAACGCCCCTTCCACCTTACTTCCCGTCCTCTTAGGTGTCACCACTTCCAGGAAGTTTTCCTGGATGCCCAGGTTGGGCAACACGCCTATCCTTTGAGCTTCCATATCTCACACTTGTGACATCACATAGAACTTTCCCTTTGGGGTTATTATCTCCCCAACTGGATGAGAGGAAAGTTCTTCACTGAGCCTCCCCCGACCAAGGANGGGGAGGAGGGGGAGGAGAAGAAGAAGAAATAATCTGTGAAAACAAGAACATTTCCAGTATTTTAAAACCCAGAACTGACGGACGAGTCCTTCATAAACCGAAGTGCTTGATCAACAGATTCCTCAAACCAACCAATGAGGTTCAAAGTCAGGGAAACTGAGTCCTCTCATCCTTAGGGGCTCCTAAGGGGATTCTGGAAAAATAAAAATAAAAAAATTTAAAAGAATGGGAGGATATGCTGTCTGTACAGGCTTGCTATTCTGACGGAGCAGTTCCAGAACTTGAAATGTAATCTCTGGGGGGGAGGGAGACGTTTTCTTCACGTCTTACGGGTGGACAGATGTTTTAGGTCTGAGCGTTTCCTAAATCAGAAGCACCACGGAAGAGCCGAACACAGTCCCATTCGGCAACATGTGTTCATGGTAGACGGTACACAGGGACCCCTCCTCCTTGCCCTTTCCATGTGTTTTCCTCTTCAGTTACATCTGAGGGGTTTTAAATTTCCCTGGTGGGAGGGTGACACACTAATTTCCACACCAGACCCCCCCCTCCCAAATGCTGCTGGCCAGGCCTTCAGCGCGGGTCCCGAGTGTGCAAGCAGCTGCAGATCGAGTGGGGACCCAGACTGCAAGGTGGCTTTCAGGGTGTCTCTAGGGATGTGTGTGTTAAAGACTTGGAAGCCAGAAGCCCCCACCACACACACACACCCACCCCCTCTGCATGGACCATGGCCCATCCTGCCACAGAGAGGGAAGGGCCAGGGAAGGGACAACAGACAAGGACCACCAGCCCAGCTGTTGGCGGGGTGGGGGGAGATTTTAAAGGCCTGAGCAGGAGGTGGGATCTTCCAGATGCCCCCAATGTCTTCATCCCCGCAGCAAAGCTTAGCCCTCAGAGGCACCCAGGGAATGGGGCTGATGTGACCGGGAAAACAACATCCCCAGAATGCCTAATGCCCCACTGGGCCGAGTCTGACTCTGGCCTGGCTGGCTGCCTGCCACAGAGTCCGCAGCCACTTTCCAAGGACATAGAGGGTGAAGGTTCCTGTCAAGGTTCCCTGAGGACTGTCCCTTCCCAGCCCTGACCCTCCTCAGGGCTCCCCCCAGGGGCCCGTGAAGCCCTGGGTAAAGACACCAGGGTCCAGGGCTGAGTCACTCCCTTAGGGCCAGCCTGGGTCAGAGCAAGTTCATTATTTCAAGGACAAGTTCTCAGACCCCTTATGCGGCCACGCCCAGCAGGAACCGAGGGGAGAAACGTCCACGGGCAGTTGAGAAGCGGACAGGCCCAGCCCTGGCAAATTGGCTTTTTTCGGGGTCTGAGGCCTCAGGTGCCCTAGAAGGGCTGCGCATGCTCTGTGCCTACATATTCAACACACAGAGCAAAACTCTCCCCCCGTTCCAGCCACTGGAAGGGGGCACTGCCTCTGAGCCAGGCCACAGGAAGCCCAAGGCAGGCCTCGTGCAGAGACATTTTCGGGGGCGGGGTGGGGGGGCATCCTTCCGATGTGAAGGCAGTGGCTGGTGGGCAAGGGCAGCTGGGTGGGGCCAGGTCATCCCTGCGGGAGGCCGCAGAACAGGACTGTGGATCGCTCCAAGTTTTTGATGTGCCTGCTGGGGGAGGGGGTGCCTAAAACCATTTCAAAAGCTGGGGGAAGCCCAGAGAAGGGGGCCTCGTTCCCTGTGGGGAGGGGGGATTTCAAAGGCGACCCTGCTGCTGAAAAGGTTTCAAAAAACCCTTGTCTTTCTATCGGCTCCAAATCACTCCCTCACCAGCAGCAGCCAGCAGCAGCCGGGAGAGGGTGTTGGGAAAATGTTCCCAAGGAGACGCGTCCCTGAGTCATCATAACTCCCAGGGTCTGGAGGCTGCAGAGCCACGAAGAGGCCCCCCGCTATAAAAAGGCCAGCTTAGCAGCCCCCAGGGGAGGTCTCCAGCAGTCCGGGTCCCTGGGGAGGCCGGCCTCAGACCCCCCGTGCCCCACGTTTATGAGAAGGCCGCCAAGCTGAACAGCGCCGCTTCTCCCCGCCAAGTCCCTTTGGTGCTGCTAAGGGGGCTTTTGCCCCCACCAGCTGCAGGCATCCACTCTGGCCTCGGGCCATTTAGCAGGGGAAGCTGTCCACAGGGACACTGGGCCCCAATAGTTTTTACTGGGACTTCGGAGCCAGCCCCAGCTGGGGCTCTTGGGCCCACTACTCTTCCATTCCTATCTCCCACCATTGCCCCTGCCACCTTCCCCAAGCCACCGGGGCCGAGTAGGCACACCGTACAAACCAGATATCAAATAACGGTTCTATCACCTCCCTCCTCTCTTCTCTCCTGGCCTCAGCCCCTCACCTCCAGGCCAGGCCAGCAGGTCTCTGTTCCCTTCTATCTTCTTCCCCCCTCAACACTGCAGCCGGATTCATCTCCCTAAAGCACTCAGCTACATCCAGGCTGTCCTCTGCTCCCAAACCTTCAATGGCTCCCTAGTGCATAAGCCCAAGGTTGCACATTCAGGTGCCCACAGGGACCAGGCTGAGGACACAAATGAGCAAAGCAGCCCGTAAAAGACAGTAGGGATGGGTGGGACTATGGTGCCTGGGAACACACGATCCCAGCTGCCGCCGAGCTCATCAATTGCGCCATATGGGAACCCAGGGCCCTGGCCGCCACCTCTTCTGGTTTTTTAAGAAAAGCCAATAAATCCCCAGATTTGGACTCCGGCCTGCAGGGTCGAGTCCAAACCCAACCCCCTTAACCTGGCATTCAAGGCCCTCTGTGGCCTAGCCCCAAGCTACCTCCCCACCCTCACTGCCCACGATGCTCCCACATGAGAGGCCTCCATCCCAGCGAGGTGGGGCTCCTCTGGCCCCCAAACTCCCTCCTCTGCTCCTGCCTCTGAGTCTGGCTCACCCCACAGTCCTCCCACAGACACTGCTCCCCACCTCCTCCATCTAACAGCACATCCTGCAAGGACCTCCTTCCGCTGAGCCCTTCGAGGCCGCTGTTCTCCGGTGACTGGCCTTCCTTGTTAAAGCTGCACCCTCGGCCAGTGATGGCCACCTTCAACACCCAGGCCTTTCTGACAGACCTCTTTGTAGCCTGCAGTCCTCATTCCGGGAGCGTCAACCTCCTGGCATTGTGCGTTACCTGATGCCGGATGCCATCAGCTTCCCCTGCCGGCAGTGCGGGTTCCTTCCTGCCACAGACCCCGGCAGGGAACCACACACAGGGCGGAGAGTCCAGCCTTATTCAGACCCTGGTTCTGCTACTTTGTCTCTGGAAGAACTCGGATACCTCGCTGAAACTCCTCGATGAGACGGAGGAGGGCACCTACATAGGGGACCTGGCATGTGGCAAGGCTCGGCACCCTCACCCAGTGACACTTCCCTTCCCGGCATGATGTGTGAGTCGTGGTGTCTCCTACGGGGTGCCATAAGGTCCCTGAGGGCAGGGACCAGGTCCCCTTCTCCCTGGATCACCTGAGACCTCCCTAGCACTCTACATGCAAGAGGTGCTCGGTCAATGTTCTTTGATAAATGGGGTTGATGAGGCCAGGGCAGGGCCGGCAGGTGGGGAGGGCAGGTTAGAGCAAGAGACTGCACCCTGCCCCCAGAGGCATGGCTCTCATGGGGTCCCCGGCCCATGCCTCGCAGGGTGGGCCCTGCACAGGGATACGGCATGGTGACACCTTCTGCAATTGCATGAACATCTCCCTCGGACTCTCGGGCTCTGAGACGAGCAGCTCCTTGCTGCCTGCTCCCTGTGTGTCCTGGGAACTAGGCCGGCTCACGGCAGCGCAGAGCAGGCTCGGGTGAGGGGCCCTGCCCAGCCCCCTGACAGCACTGCCTCCCTCGGGAGCCCAGCGCTCTGCTCGCACCAAGCTCCGGAAGCCCCTCCGGCCCCCCTTTCCCATCACCCAGGCCACCTCTCTAGTTAGGAGCAACTCCCTTGACTTCCACCTAAGGACACACGGCTTCCAGGCTCTGAGCAGAAGGAGAGGTGGAAGGGGGGGGGGTGGGGGAAGCACCTTTGAAATCACTGTGGTCCAATTAGCCAGGCTCTCGCCCTTCGTGCTTACAAACAGGCACACACATTAACACCTGCTACAAAAGCAAACATTTTTAGATATCTTCATCTTTACCTCCTTGACACTCCCATGAAAGCGCTCTCAGCAGCCGGTGACTGACGGGATAGTTTCCTCCTTCTACGTCAGCAGGGGGCTTTCGAACAGAAGAAATTAAAAAGCCACCAATCTCCCTGTCAGGCTGAACTCCCGGGGCCTTACCTGCCCCTCCTCAGCTCCCCGTGTCCCCTCACCACCGGGCGAGCCCCACCCTGCACACGGTCGGGGTCTGCACCTTCAGGGGGACCACTCAGAGTCACCAGGACACGGGACACCCCAACCCGCCGAGCGTGCCAAGGCTGCCGCTGCGGGGGGACCAGGGAACCACCCTCACCCTGAGCATGACTTCCCTGAAGAAGGGTCTTAGCCGCTTTCGTGGAGAACGTGGATGGTGGCACAGCATAGATGATTCTCCCGCCTTGCCGGTGGGATGGCAGTTTCACGCAACTGCCTCGGAAATCTGCCCGTCTGAATCTGCTGAACGTGAGCCTCCTGGTACCCTATGACCCACCAATTCCAGCCCTCCCGATCTTTCCATTCAAACCGCACGCACCCGCTCTCACCAAAATCCACATATGAGAACGTCCCAGTAGCGCACGATCTGAAACCACTCCCACACGGAAATGACCGAGATGCCCATCAAGAATCGAACAGACAAGATACTTGGCGACGTGTTCGCACAACAGAATAGTACACACCCGTGAGAAGGCGCGACGTCCAAACTACGGGCACGAACGCGAATGAGCGAAAGCCGCCGGACACCAATGAGCAGAGACCGTACGATCTCATTTATATCAAGTGCAAAAGGGGCCAAAAAAGCCCTATGCCATTCAACATCAGGACGGTGACAACGTTTCGTTGGTGGGGGGAGGGCCTGGAGGTGCCAGGACGGGGCTTCTGGGGTGCAGAAATACTCTGCTTCCTGGTGGGGCTGTTGCTTACACAGGTGTGCTCGGTTCGTGAGAATTCGCGGTTAATGGATCTCTTTGAATGTATGCAATTAAGGGTTTTGTAAAACAGTACTCCGTCTGCACGGTGGTCTTTAAGACTATAATGGAAAGGTATTCGAGGAAGTGAACGGTCAGGATGCTCAACCCATACCTGAAGCCTCGCTGTTCGGACTGCAGGGGTCTTGGAGAAGGCGACCATGCTTCCACCAGAGACCCAGGGCACCAGGATTCCAGAAACTCCCAGAGCCCTCACTGCCAAGTCCTCCACCCCTGGGCCAAGTCCCCATGCTCACCGGAAATCCAACCCCGCTCCCTCCTACACTGAGGGCATCCCCAGCCGCTGGGGAGCCCACACCCGTCCACGCAAGGCGCAGAAGACCTCACGCCTTCCCTCCGAACCTCTGGCCAAGAGGGAAAACTACGGCGCTTTGTAAGTCCCCCTTCTGAAAAGGCTGCATTTTCCAAAGTCCAAAACCACTTGAAGAGGAATAGGAAAAGTACTGAAATAACTTTGTAAGCGCTCTGTTTTGACAACGTGCCTGAGGAATTCACCACATTTAGTGGGGAAATGCAAGCAGTTAAATCTATTCAATGTCATGACATACGAAATTGAGGCATAATTGCCCCTGAGTGCTTGACAACTAGAAAGCACTTCGTTTCAGAAATGGAGGGAAATTTATGCTGGGAAATGGAAGAGATTGTCAAAAGTTTGATTGTAATGTGAGTGGAGCTGCGACAAGCAGGCTGGATGGGGAAAGTGCTCCAGCTCTTAACATTTTACTCCATTTGAAATGTCTCTGAAACAGCAGCTGTGACTCCATCTTTCACCCTAAAAGCAGTGAAATGATGACTGGAACCACAAATTCCAAACCCCGATGAGTGGCCCCGGCATGGGTGGGAGGAAACGCTCTCTTACCAATCATGTGGTTGGCAACATGGATTTGGATCTCTCTCTCGTTCTCAAAGGTCATCTGGCACTTGATGCACTGGTATGTCTTTTTCTGTTTGGAAGCCAAAAAGAAAGGAATTAGATAGTCAGGAAGTAGAAAAGAGCATAAAGCAAAAGGGCCTGGAGGTCCTGGCTCAAGACTTTCTAGAATGGCTCTGGTCCCCTCCCAGGTCTTTCCGGGTCATTCTCTTCCTACCTGCCTCCGAATCTAGCTCTTCAGCCTGGGGAAGGGGAGTGGGCTACATTCTAAGGGAGGTGTTCCTCTGTTAGATCTGAGGACATTGCCATGATGGGAATCACCATCCCAAGGTGAGAGCACAGAGTATGACCATGGAAAGGAAGTTGAGGGAGGCTGCCCTGCTTGGAGCATGCTCAGATCCATCTATGCTTCCCCCAGCTGCCCATCCATCCATCTACCCATCACCCATCCATCTACCTACCCGCTATCTACCTATCCAACTACCCCCCTACACATACACAAACATTCATCTGTCTACCCATCAATCCATCTACCCATCTTATCCATCTACATGTATACGCACCTACCATCCACCCTCCATCTATCCATCCATCTGCCTGTTCATCCGTCTGCCTTCTCCTACCTTCATCTCCCTATCCTCTGTCTAATCATCTACCCACCCACCCACCTATCCAACCATACAACTATCGTTCCATCCATCCAACTGCTCTATCTCTTTACCCGCCCTAAGGACCATGTGGCCAAACAGGGGATACCGCTCCTGCCAATCTTGGTGCTTAGAAGTAACCGAGGAATTCCTCATTTGCCCTAGGCACACAAGGCCACGGGTGATCCTACAGCTGGCTTTCACACACAGGAAGCTGAGACCAGCTGCTTTGAGGGGTGGGAGCAGGAAAATGGAGATCATCGGAAGCTTCAGAGCTTCTGGAAGACCCATTCCAAAGAGTGGAGCTCATTCTCAGCAGCTAAGCCTGGCTGGGTGATGGTGAAAGCAGGCCCCTGTGGACGGGGGCAGTATTGCCTGTGTGGGGGAAGGTATGTGGCTGTGGGTTTTTATGAAGGGGACAGGGTGGTAGTGGAATCGAAAATATCCAAGCTTTTTGAAGATCACTTCAGCTCCAGCACGATGGGGCCTCCTTCCACCCCTGGAAAAGGGAGCGGGACTTCGGATTTCTTGGATTTCTCCACTCAGGCCCAACCCTCAACGATGAGGCCAGGATAAACCACCAGGGGGCTCAGTTGTCTCAGCTCCCAGGGTGGCTCCAACCACATCTGCAGCTCCCTCAAGGGTCCCACCTCCAGGCCTTTGCCCACGCTGTGTCCTCCACTCGGAGTATACCCTTTCCATCCTTAAGGACTCCATTCAAATGTCACCTCTGCTGAGAAGCCTCCTCTTCCCACCCTGGGATGAGCGCAGGGGCCCCCCCAGCCCGAGCTTATGCTTAAAGCATCTAGTTCCTCAGCACACAGATTTGTCGTGGCTAAATCACTTGTTTGTTCCCCCCACTGCACCGCAAGCACCCAGACGCCCAGGATGTACTTCGTCCACCTGTGAGATCCCAGGGCCGGCAGAGACTCCCTGCTGGGGAAGCATTTGTTGAACAAATGAGCAAAGTTGCAAATACTATGTTGCAAAACACTCTACTAGAACAGAAGGAACAAAGAGAGCCAAAGAAGGCTTCTATACACCAGATCCTCACCAGCCAGCCCAGGGCGAGAGCCTCATAACGACTTCACTTTTATTACCATTGTTATTGGTGCTGAGCAAATCCCGGTCAAACACATGAGTGAAGAAACAACAGTCTTGGCTGGTGCTGGGAGCTTAGGTTCCAGAGGCAGCGTCCCTGCTCAGGCTTCGGGACCAGCTCTGATAAGACCAGGGCCCTTCCCCCAATGTTGCAGAAGACCCAGGGGTTCCGAAGGGCGGCTGAGAAGTGGGCATTTAGCCTTGAAATGCCCCAGGAAGAATGGCATGAGGCTGGGGGGCAGGACAGGGCTGGGGGTTCTGGCCACACAAGAGACAGAGGAGATGTTCAAGCCAGAGGAGATGGTGGGGACTGAGGTCTTCTGGGGGGACACAGGCCCCAAGCCCCCATGTCAGCTTAACTCCACATCCGTGCTCACGGAGAGCAATGATCTTGGGTCTCTCCACTGTCAAAGTCATTCCTTTCTTTCCACATGCATGCCCCATCCCTTGATGCGGGAAGAAAAGAAGGGAGGGAGGGAGGGGTGAGGGAGAATGAAACACAGCCCAGGAATCTCCACACCAAGGAAGCCCGCAGTACAAGGAAGGCCGTGTCCCCCCTCCATGGTTCTGCTTGGGTAGAAGTCTGTGGAGGCCATACCACAGCCATGGCTGGTCCAGACCAGTGCAGGGGACAGTCCATGATCAAGGTGATTTTGGTTGTTCCACCTAGGGGCAGGTGAATGCAGTGGGTCACTGTGCCTGGTAAAAGAATCACCAGGGGCAGGGCAGTATGAGAAGCCTTCCCCAGGGCTCCTCCATCGTGCGGCCACCCTGTCGGCAGCAGGAGGAAGAGTGCCAATAACGGGGCCTTCCTGATGGGGAGAAGGACTCCAGGCCATTCCTAAGGGAGGGGACGCTGCTGACCGCAAGAGCCTGGATGTGCACGCGCACGCGCACACACACACACACACACACACACAGAACTTGCATGCACAGGTACGGACGTGCCCACAAGGACACACACAGACATGCAAGCAGACGTATATACACTCCCGCACCCCAACTCACTGTGAACACACAAGACCCTCAACCCCCGCCACACACTGCAACCTGCTCCCTGTAACACAGACACACAAGTACAACACCCACGGGTGTCCTCACAACCACAAGCTCACACACGTTGATGTATCCAAACTCCTCCTGGGACACAAAGGCTTCCGGCTCTCTCACTGGACCCCCACAGCTACATCCATTAGGCCCAGATGTGCCCACAGCTGCACAAGCACACGCACACACCCTCCCGGACACACGCGCAGACTCCCGAGTGTCCACGTGTGCGCTCACACCCAGGCACCCACACCCTGCCACACGCACAGGTTCACCAGCACCCACACCCACTAAGCACGCGGCCCCCACGCAGAGACAGCCCTTCCGGCCTTGCACGCAAAGCCAGGGCTGCCCAAGGCCCAGGGCCGCTGGCACCCAGCGGGGCCGTTGGGTCCTCCATGTTGGTGGAGCGTGAGCTCAGGGACAAGCAGGGAGAACTCTCTCATTCTGTCTCCCTCCTGCTGCAACGCTGGCCAGACCCCATCCTCCCCGAAGTACCTCCCTCTTGGTCTGTCTTCCCCTCCTCCATCCCCCAGAGACCCCCTCCTCCTCTGGAGCTTCAGTCCCCACCAGGAGACATAATTATAGAAAGAGAGAACCTCGCATTCAAAGCACCTCCTCTGTCATAAGCCCCCTCCCAGAGCCCAGCCCAGGCGAACCAGAGCTGAGCCCCGGGGCCTGCGGCCATGGCCGCCTCCCTCTGCGTGGCCCCCAGCAACCTCAGAGAGGAGCCCGGGGCAGAGGCAGAACACGCTTGAGACTAGTAGCAACAGGAGACGAGAAGAAAGGGAGCGACGGGGAAGACAGTCCATAGCTGCTGAATTTCCTTGATGGGGATGGCAGCTCACATTGACTGAGCACCTACTATGTGCGGGCTCTGTCCATTGTGAAGACTCACAATCACTCGGCAAGCCCCACTATACGGACGGAGAAAGTGGAGTTTGGGGAGGCTAAGCTACTTGGCCAGAGCTCTGCACTGCTGAGCAAGGGGCTGGGGATTTGAGGCCAGGCAGGCTGCCTCCAGAGCCGCTGTCTGAGAAGCTTTCCTCAGCAACGTGTCCCAGAACAGCCCGGACAGTCCTAGGCTAGGGAACAGAGAGCTGATGCGGCCTGGCCAAGCCCTCTGACCTGTGTGAGAGCACCCAGTCTGCCCCACCTGGCACTGTAAGGACCTGGGGGGTCGATGGAGGGCTGGGGTCTGCCCACACTGGCCTAGAGTTGGGGCGATGTTGTTACTACCCATAAACAGAGTGGGGGTGGGGGGAGGGGGTAGAACCTCCATGCTTCCCGCTCCAGCCGACAGCAGCCTCGGCCCCACGGGAACCCAGTCCTCTGAGAGCTGGTTGCTATGGATACACTCCCAAGGGTCCCAGCCTGCCAGCCCCCAAGCCCTTGCTCGGCCCCCAGAGTCTGCTCTTACATGCGTGAGTCCTAGGGGAGCGAGGGGTGGGCGAACAGACATCTGGGCCCCTGCCCCCAGGCGTGCCCAGGCAGGGGGCAAGGCCCCAGAGGCTGGGTCTCCACTGGGAAGGTTCCACGCTTTGTCTGGCTCCTTTCTGCAAATGGCCCATCTGCCCAGGCCTCTAGATGTGATTGTCTGCTCACCTCCTTTCTCGCAAGACCTGGAACAGGCAGAGGAAGGCCTGTCAGGCTCACAGAAAACAAGCCCCCTTGTATTTGAATCTCTGAGCTGCCAGGCACAGCTGTGCATCTCTGGGTAGATGATTCCACCTTTCTGAGCCTGTGTACCATCTTTGCCAAAACAGAGGTCACGGCAAAGCTCCCAGGCTGTTGCATGGAAATGATATAAAACACTTTGCTCACACAGTAGGGGCTTCATGAAATGGTCCTTGATGCAGAATCCGGGGCAGAGACTGGGGAAGGGCAGGCTCTGAAAGCTCAAGGCCTTGGCGGCACCAGCAATGTGGTGGGCCGTGTGGGCAGGCACGGATGGGGCTGGGGTGCACCTGGGAGGAAGGTGTGTGGGCCCCAGCCCTGCCACACTGTCACAAAGTCTGAACGAGAGGGTAAACATCCCAGACCCCACCCCAACCTGCAACCAGTATGGGCTCTAGAGGTGCCTGGCAGAACGTGGGTCAAGAGCTCGCTCGGCTATGGCCCCACACTCCCTGGGTTCAAATCCCTTCTCTGCCTCTTGAAAGCTGGGGGCTAATAATGACCAACTGTTCTGTGCCTCTGTTTCTTCATCCATAAAGGTAGTGTCATAACGTAGATAGAAAGTGCTTGGCACAGCCTTACCCTCGGTAAGTGTGAGCTGGGATCATGAACGGGAGAGATAGCAAGTGATGTTTCCTATGTGCCCAGCGCTTCCTTTACTCACTGAAAGCTCAGGGCAAAATACTGAGGTCGGCACAGGAAGCAGTCATAATATTTAACCACGGATGAGACACAAGCACTGACCAATCACAGCAGATGCTCGTTAAAAACCCAGAAGGGCCTCCCCCACCCCCCGCCAAATGCCTCCCCGGTGATGTCAGCTCCGGAGACAGACCCTGTCGCTATGTGTTGCTACCATTATCACCCTTACTCTCTGGCTCTATAGGAGAGGACAGAGGCCCAGAGAGATCAAACCCCTAGCGGGTCCTGGAAGAGAGAGATTTGCGTTTTAACCCAGCCCACCGGACTCCAGGGCCCAAAGGCTCCCCCAGTCCACCCACACTGGCCAGCCCTCCAGCCAGCAGAGGCTGAGCAGAGCTGAGAGGTGGTGCCCAGGGCCGGTGCACAGTACCTCCAGTGGGTGTCCTATGGGACCCCTGCCCAGAGACATTCTCCGTACATTCTCCTTCCACTCTCTCCAGCCCTCCTTCTCTCTCATTTTCACCCTCAAAGTCCCAGAGTCCCAGGCCCCAGCTCTGATCCCACTTCTGATCCCGTAGTGGAACCCCCCAGAGCTACATCCCCGTCTTCCAGCAGGCACCTGCAGCGGATGGCCCTCCTCCAAATTCTGCCTTCCTGCCCGTGGCGCCAGCAGTGGCCCTCGAGGGACAGATCTCCCGGGATCCGCCTGGCACCTCCTCAGTCTGCAAACAGACAACAGACTCAGCAGGAATCCCCGGGCCCGTACTGTCTGACACCCAAGAGCCACACAGGCTCCAGGCCCACCACCAAGTGCCCCTCGGCCACTGGCCCCATGGCCCATGCGGACCCTCCAGTAGTCTGAACTTGCCCTGCCTCATTGAAACCTGGCTGCGGGCCTGTGGTCTCCTCCTGGTCTGGGAGCCCCCACGGTAAGGTCCATTTCTGATTCTCCTCCACCGCCAGGCAGCCCCAAACGTAACGGGTACTCGGGACAAATCTGATGAATGAGTGAAAGGATCCAACAGTCACGAAGGAGAGGAGTCGCTAGAACCATTCCTAGCGTCTTCCATGCACCCGCAACTGCGCTAACTGTAATGCCGTGCTGTGGGCGAGAACAGTATCGGCTAGTGATTACAGCTAGCAGGATCAGCCCGTGCTAAGTGCAGGTCCTGAGCCCTTTATGTGGAGACGATCTCTAGGGATTATCAAAAGAATCCTAAGTCTGAAGCCCAGAGAGCAAAGGGACTCACCCAAGGAGATTCAACACACAAGCGAGTAAGTCCAACCCAGATCTGTAAGAAAGACGAAATCATTTATAACCGTGTGTCAGCTGGGGCACGAGGCCCTTTACTTATCTTACACCACGGGGCCCTAAAGGCAATCCTATTCTCCCTTGTGCGGACGAGCTCCCGACAGATGAGGCCCAGAGAGATAGATAACGTATGCCAATGTCACACCGCGGGAAGGGAACGGACAATCCTGGGGATCGCCTCAGAGCCTGTGACGGAGCGGATGTGCTTGACCCCCGCACGAGAGCGCGGGCTCTCCAGGCTACCAGAGGCGACACCACGAGGAGATACAGAGCTCGGCACGAGCGGCTCCTCCGGGGGTCAGCGGAGCCCCGAGAAGCAGGGGCAGGCTCTTACCCGGGGCACTGGCGACGTCTGGGCGCCTTTCCGGGGCCCACTGGTCTCCGGCGTGAGGTCACGGTGGTCCACCTGCACGTGGCTCTCCAGGTCCTCGGCACTCTCAAACTTGACGCTGCACTCAGGACAGCGGAGGCCGGCACAGGGCCGGTCGGCGGGCTCGGGCGGGGCCAGGCCCCCCACCTGTCCGTTGGCGCTGCGGGCCATGCAGCCGGCACAGAGGCCATAGGGGAGCCCGTTGACGTCGAGCTTCACCAGGTCCTGCTTGCTGCGGAACTCCTTGAGGCACAGGGCACACTTGTAGAGCTTCTGCAGCCCCTGGCCGTTGGGGGAGGATGCGGCCGAGCTGCCCGCCAGCTTCTGCATGTGGAAGGTGCCGTGGATCTTGAGCTCGAGCGTGGAGGTGACCGTCTGCATGCACACGACGCAGCGGAAGCCCGTGAGCGAGTTGCGCAGGTCGGGGTGCATCTGACAGTGCTCGATAAACTCCTCCTCGCTCTGCAGGGGCATCTTGCAGATGCGACAGGTGCCGGTGTCCAGGCTCTTGCTGTGGGTCACCTTGTGCTCGGTGAGCGTCAGCAGGGAGGGGAAGCGCTCGCCGCAGATGGGGCACATGTAGTGCTTGGCGGGGCCGCGGTGCGTCTGCAGGTGCTCCCGGAGCCCATTCTCCGAGAAGAAAGTCCGCGAGCACACGTTGCACTTGTGGCTGCCCTTGATGAACTCCGCCTTCTTGCGCGAGCCGTCGTCCTCCCCCGGCCGGATGTTGTGGTCCCGCAGCCGGTGGTTCTGCAGCAGGACCTCCATGGTGTAGGCCGCCCCGCAGATGTCGCAGCCGTACATGGGCTCCGACGCATCCACGTCATCCTCGCTGGCCTCGTGGCTATTGGGCGCCTCGGGGTTCTTCAGCAGCATGCCCTGCAGGTCGGCGGGCTCCGCCTTCTTGGCGGCGGCCGGCGGCACCCCGTTGGCCGTGCCGTTCTCGGTGGCGGCGTCGAACACGCAGTGCTTCTCCCGCAGGTGCTTCTCCAGCAGGATGATGGCGTGGAAGGCCTTGCTGCAGAACTTGCAGTTGTACTTCTTGCTGTGCGTGGTGATGTGGCACTGCAGCTCCACCTCGGTGCTGAAGGTCTCCCCGCAGAAGATGCACTTGTGCGCCTTGGCCGGGTTGCCCAGGTGGCTGTGCTTGACGTGCACCTGCAGGTCAGCCTCCTTGCGGAAGTCCCAGGTGCAGGCCGTGCAGCGGTACATCTTCTTCTCGTTGCTGTGCTTCACAGCCAGGTGCACCTGGATGGACACCTTGGAGTCGAAGACCTCCTGGCACAGGGTGCAGTGGTACAGCACAAAGGTGTGCATGTCCAGCAGGTGCTTCTGCAGGTCGTCCACCGAGGAGAACTGCTTGTCGCAGCTCTCGCACACGTAGTGGGTCGATGTGGTCATGTAATGCACTGTCAGGTGCTGCAGGAGCGACTCCTGGGAGTCGAAGTCCTCCTTGCACTGGGGGCATGCCTGCTTGCGCAGCAGCAGCTCCAGGTGCAGCTTCAGGTGGGTCTGGAAGCTCTCGAAGTTGGAGAACTTGAGGTCGCACTGATTGCAGGGGTACTCGCCGTTGGAGATGGAGTTGGCACTGGCCGAGAGCCGCTGCCGCTTGGGGGACGACACCTCCACATCGGACGAGACCGGGCTCTGCTCCGCCTTGGACTTCTTGCTGTGGGCAAGCGGGATGTTTTTGTGGTTCTCCTTGATGTGCTTGGTGAGCTTCAGGATGGAGCCGAAGATGGGCGAGTTGGTGCAGTAGGGGCAGGAGTAGACCTCCATGAAGGACTGCGTGGGCTGCACGACCGGAGACTCCAGCTTGGCGCTGCCCACGCCGCAGTGCGCCTGCTGGATGTGCTCCGTGAGCGAGGACTCCGTCAGGAAGCCCATGGAGCACTGGTTGCAGAAGAAGGCGTTGTTGCCGTCGGGCGGGTTGACGTTGGGGCCGCAGTGCGAGACGCGGATGTGCTCCTGCAGGCTGTTGATGTCAGCGAACATCTCGGGGCAGTAGTTACAGTGGAAGGCGGAGATGTTGCCGAACTGCATCACTGGGTAGGCGTGGTTCTTGTGCAGCTTGCGGACGTGCTCGTTGAGGTTGTACAGGGTGGGCACGGAGTCCAGGCAGATCTGACACGTGTGGCTCTGCTGGGGCTTGTCGGCGTGGATGGTCTTCAGATGGATCTCCAGCACAGCCAGGCTGCTGAAGTCCCGCTTGGAGCAGTAGGGGCAGCTGTAGACCACCTTGGACCAGCCCTGGCCCTCATCCCGCAGCTTCTTCTGGCCCCGCAGAGGCTTCAAGGTGGAGTCCGGGGTGGAGCCGCGCTCCACGGACGCGCTGGAGTCCGGCGTGGCACTGCTCATGGAGGCCACGCTGCCCAGCACGGGGTCGGGGCTGACGCTGTGGTTGCTGGAGTCGGGCTGCCGGTGGCTGTCCAGGTGGCAGTAGACGCCCTCCACCGAGGAGAACTGCTCGGGGCACATGGGGCACTTGTGTTTCTGGTTGGCGTGGGCTTGGTGGATGTGGGTGAGCAGCGCGTTCTCGTCCACGAAGACCTCGGGGCAGTGGATGCACTGCAGGTCGGCCTTCTCGGAGAGCTGCGGGTGGCGGGTGAGCACGTGCTTCTCCAGCTCCTCGGTCTGGCTGAAGGTGTCCTCGCAGTAGTCACACATGAAGTCGTCCTTCTTGGCCTCCTTCTCCGACTTGGCCAGGTGCTCCTTGTTCTTCTTGTGGGCCTGCATGTGGCTCTGCAGGGAGCTGGTGGAGGAGAAGCCGCGCTTGCACACCGTGCACTTGAACGGCTTGCTGGAGCTGTGCGTCTTCAGGTGGATCTTGAGGTGGTCGCTGCGGGAGAAGGCCGCCTCGCACTCGTGGCAGTGGTACTTCTTGTCGCCCGTGTGCAGCTTGATGTGCCGGTCGCGGCTCCTCTTGTGCTTGAAGAGGCGGCTGCAGTAGGTGCACTTGAACGGCAGCTTGTCGCTGTGGATCTGCTCGTGCCTCTTCAAGTAGCTCAGGCGGATGAAGGACTTGTCGCAGAACTGGCAAGGGTACGGCAGGCCCGTGCCCCCTTCCTCCTCGCCCAAGCCGAGGTCACACCCATCTCCGATCATCTGCGTGGGTGACGCAACATCCTTGCTGGAGGGAGACGAGGCCACCCAGGAGAGTTGCGGGTCGTCATCACCATCTGCAGGGGGAAGGCAGAGAGGAGATTAGAGGCAATTCCCAGGGCCGCCCAGAAACAAGGACAGAGCCGGCTTCTCGGCTTCTCGACAGCTCGCGGGCTGGGGCCGTGCAGCTGGCCGACTGCGGCAGGGGGAGTCGGGGGAGGGAGTCCTGGGCGCGGGGGGGCGGCGGAAGCGAGTGGACATGAAGGCCCTCGGTGTGCAGAGGGGGTGAAGGAGGGGCGGCAGGATATGGAAGGAACATGTCTTTCTCCTCGGCGCCACCTGCCCGGGCCTCGCTGGACACCGTACCCCCCACAGGAGGTGAGGTCTCCGGCACTTCCCTGATGGGGTCGGGGGTGCAGCCTGGAAAAAGTCACCAGAAATGACCTCACAGACCAGACCGGCAGTCCCAGAGGCCAAAAGGAGGCAGGTCCTCACCTGATCGAGACCCGGGGATTGACTCCCCTTCCAGCCCCTAGTCCTGGTGGGAAGTTCCACTTATCCTTAGGGGTGGAGGCAAAACTGTGCAAGAAAAGAAAATGCACGGGAAGAAAAGAAAAGAAAAGAAAAGAAAAGAAAAGAAAAGAAAAGAAAAGAAAAGAAAAAAGAAAAGAAACCTTTGTGAATTCTGCCGTACCACATTTGGGGCTGGAGCTGGGTCTGCTGCCACAGGGAGCAGACAGACCTAGGCGGCGCATGTCCCAGGCACATGGCATCAGACCCGGCAACACCAACAGGAGTAAGCCAAGAGTGCTTGAGAAGGGTCTGCAGGGCTCCCAGCCCAAACCATCCTAAGAGGGGGGGCTTGCTCTGTTCCCCCTCCAACCCCTGGATTTGCCCCAAGTCCACTCAGGACCCTGGGAGATGGCCTGAAGTGGGGCGACTAGGGGATAAGCAAGGGTGGCCCAGAGCTCAGAGCCCCATGGGCCCTTAAACCCACCTCGGCAGGCAGCGGAGGCTCTCCTTGCCCAGAGGACCACATGGCCAACCCTCCCTGGCCTTCACCGGCCAGTCCAGCCTCAGAGGAAAACTAAACAAACCAGGGGCTGGCTGTTTCTGGAAAAACAAAGGCACACAGGACACGGCAAGCAGAGCCGGTGAGGTTCCCCCACGCCTCGGTGGGGGCTGAACCGAGCCAGCCGGAGCAAGGGAGTGAGTTCTACGGCTCAAGTTTCGTGTCAGGTGGATTTAAAACTTAATAATGAATGAAACGGACCGCAGGCTGCCACGGGCAGGGGAGAGACAAACAAAAGCTCAGATTCGGCTGCACTGACCTTGCTCTTGTAACCCCGAGAAAATGAACCACTGCCCCCGCCAGCACAGCTTAGTCTCCAGAAAAAGCCTCACAGACATAACCCAGAAAGTCTGGGCCAGAGGCAGCCCAGATACACGTACACATCCGTTCCCACACTCTGTTCCCACTGTGGCTCCCACACACACACACTCACCTGCAGGCACGTACGCTCGCACCTGGTTGCACTCACCACAGCCACAGGCATGGCCCCGGCCCCAAGGGTCCCCTACCCTGAGGCTCTCACAGTTGCCTCTGCTGTCCCAGGCAGGGTCTGGAGGGGCTCCCTCAGCGCTGGCTCTGAGCCCTTCCCTGGACCCCACCCACCACACCAACGTCCACCCTGGTCCCTGGCCTTGCCCCTGACCGTGTGAAGATCGGCCGGACCCCAGCCAGCAGCGGCGAAGCTTGGCCTGGGAGGACAAGGCTCTCTCCAAAGCTCCCAGCCCCGAGTCCTGTACCTCCTGGCAGCTTCTCCACCTCTGAAGCCCAGCCGCCCAGCCTGGCACAGGGCGCCTCCCAGAACGTCCTCCCGGGGTGAGGGCACCTGCTCCCCTGGGGGCCTCCCATTACAGGGCCCTTCGGACGGGAAGGGAAGGATGCAGCGGCTGCCAGCTCCTCGGTGGGAGATGCCCCGGCCCCTGCCTGGTAATTCCCAGCTCTTGCCAGCTGGGCTCCGCGGGGCGCAGACAAAGGGACCCAAGGGAGGAGATGGCTGGAGCTGGGGCAGCTGGGGGACCTGCTGGGCCCCCGCCCCCCAGCCAGGCTCAACTGGCTTTTTATTATTTTGATGCCTTAGCTCAGACTCACTCAAGCTGCCACGGAGCCCTTCCTGTGCGCCTGGCGCTCTGCTGAGTGCTTTTCTCACAACTAGCAATGAGGCGGGAGCAGGGCCCCTCCTACTGTAGGGATGAGGAGACTAAGGCACAGCCCCAGCGACTTTCCCCAGGAAATGACAGCAACAGGACATGGGTCTGGACAAGCCTCCACAGGTCTGTTGCATGAGACTACCCCTGCAAAGGCGAGAGAGGTGAGGGGACCCCCACGTCCAGCCTCCAATGCAATCACTGGCTGCACCTCCTTTGAGCCCTCCCTGACAGCAGGACCGCAACCAGCCCACGATCTGCATTCAGGGAGGGGCCCCCAGAGACCAGAGAGGTGCGGGCGCTCTCGCAGGGGTGATGAGCAGAGGACACAGGCTTGAACCCAGGTCAGTTCAAGGGTGAGTGGGACAAGCGACACGCCTCGCCCTAGAGACCTAGGCTAGACACGTCTTTCTGCCAGCGCTCATTTGCTCCCAAGCCCGTCATCCCCCGGGGACGAGAGCAGAGCCCTGCACTCAAAGCCCCCCTCCCCTGCTTAGTCACCAGCCCAGAGGTATTCCTCTTAACCTCCCCGACTCAGTTTCCACATGTGAGAAAAGGGAATCAGGTTGAGAAGCAGATGAGAAAAATTAATGTAAAACCCACTTACGTGAAATGTCCAGAAAAGGCACACTGGCAGAGACAGAAAGCAGATAAGCGGTGGCCTGCGGCTGGGGTAGGCAGCAAGGAAACTGCACACGAGCACGAGGCAGCCTTGTGGGGTCACAGCAGTGCCCCGAAACTAGGCTGTGGTAAGCACCACAACAGTTCCGCAAATCTGCTACGTTGCTCGTTGCTCGCTAAAAACAAGTTTGCGGTATACAAATTAGACTTCAAGAAAGCCGTTCAACAAAAGCACTGTTTGGCCAATAATCATAATTAGCACTAATTAGCACCACCAGTGCTGATGATATTAGCGGCTACATTTATTGGGCACGCCATCGTGCCAGCGCTGTGGATGCTTCTCTCACCCCGGTTAATTTCTTTCCATCCTCACGACCACTGGCGACACCCCACTTCGGAGATGAGGAAGCTGAGGCTCAGGGAAGCGAGTAACTTGCCCTCGGTGCCTCGGCCAGATGCCCCCACGGGGTCCGGCCAGAGCACCCGGTCTCCCAGCAGCACTGGCTTCTGCTCACCCTGGTCCCACCAGACTTGGAGAAAGAAAATGGACCTGCCCAGCGCCACCGTCCCCAAGGCCCAAGGCTGGGCTGCCCGGTTGGCTTTATCTTTCTGCAAACAAGTTTCAAAACTAAAGCAAAGTACATTATTCTGTGAGCCACAAACGGAGCCACTGCTGAGATTATAATCACCTGAAGGGAAATGGCCATAAGGCCCCTTATACTGAAAAGGTCCAATTGGGGAAATGAGCGTGTTGACATAGAAAGTCCCAAATTCAGGCCGCACTGTTTCAAGTCTTTTGTTCTAAACACATTTGACCTTGGCCACTACCGCCCCCGTCCCCTCCCAAGCACAGTTTGCTTTGGGGGCACTCAGCCTAGTGCTCTAGAAGCAGGCTGGAGAAATGCACGGGCCCAAAGCTCCCAGGACGGAGGTGCAGGGATGTCAGCAGAGGATGAGGGCCTGTTGCTTTACAGTAGTAACACTCCTCTCACACGGGCACGCACACCCCACGGGCACGCACGGCCAGGCCTGCACACACTCTCTGGTGGGGTGCAGAAAGGGAAGGGGCACAAGCAAACTCAGGAGCCCCTGCCACTCAAATGCTTCAGAACTCACAGAGAAGGCGGGGCCAAGAAAAGTCCCGTTCAACCAGCGACCACGTTCCTTCCAAGTAAATGCTTGAATAGCTTTTACTCTTGCCGGGCATTCTTAGAGCTTTTCTTGTGTTAACACATTCAGTTGTCTCGACAGCCCAATGAGACGGGTACTATTATTATCTCCATTTACAGCTGAGAAAAGCAAGGCACAGAGAGGTTGAGTAACTTGCCAGGTGCCACACAGCCGGGATTCAACCCCAGTCAGCCTGGTTGTGAGTCGGTGCCTTCACCCGCGATTTCCCACCGCTTTGGGAGGACGAGCCGTCACCCGAGATCAAGTGCCAAATGCGGTGACTAATGCAGGCCCTCGACTTCCCCTCCCCCTAGAATGAGTACAAAGTAATATGACAAAATGAGTAGAGAAATCACTTTCAAAACGGAGATTAAAGTCATTTAAAAATGACTAATCCTGCAAAAAGGCCCTGGTAGGAAATGGGTTCTGTGAGGCTTTTGCTGTCTGCTGCAGGAAGAGAGAACCAAAACAAGCATAAAAGAGGGGAGAAATTTCAATAAAAATTCAATTAAGTAGCAAAAAGAACATTAACTGGGCTTCAGAACGCATCCGTGGCAGAAAGCGCAGGGCGGACCCCAAGCTCCCATGGCCGCGCTGGGGGCACTGAGTAGGCTGACGCCGCGGCCCCGCACGGCCTCCCAGGCCCCGTCTGCACAGAGCAGAGTGGCTGCTGCCCGGGATGGTGGGGAGCCTCGGCCCCCTGGCTCCTCCTGTCACAGAGAATGGAGGTCGCAGCTGCCGAGGAAGTGCCTGGACAGAGGCGGGGACAACAGGAGGCCCACAGGCCACAGGACTGAGCAGAAAGGGAGATCTTCCACAGTGTGGACACAGGCTGAGGAGGAAGCGAGCCCTCGCAACCAAAGCCCTGCAAGAGGCCTAAATGGCTCTGAAAGGAGCCCTGGGAGGTGCCCTGCAGCGGACGGGAAAGGGAAAAGCACTGATACCCAGTGGCTCCAGGTTTCTAGGACATTCCTGGGCTGGGCGGCACCATCCAAGTGGACAAAAAGGACCAGATCTTCCAGACCGTGAAAGAAGGCTGCCAAACAGCAAGCCAGGTGCCTGGGGGAGAACGTGCTGGGGGCGGAGGGAAGAGAGCAGGACAGAGAGTCCATCAGGAAATTCTGGGCCGCGGCTACCTCTGCTATAATATGGGAAGTTGGAATTTTAGTCTCCAAGGTCCCTTCAGGATGAATATAAAGGTCATTTTGTGCAAGATTCCAAGCATCCAGATTGTCTCCATGAGAGCCACAGAAAGGCCTGATAATTCTTCATGAGGCCCCAAAAGGTCTCCTCACCACTACCCCATTTCCTTGGAAAAATGAAAATTGCCAAGGAGACAAGCTCCCCACAGGACCAAGCTCTATGGTCCTCCAAGTACAGCCTCCCCTGTGGCTCCATCAGGAGCAACAGGAAAGAGAATCACAATGACCCTTCCCGAGCTCAGAGAAATGGGAACCCAGACTCAGGAACCGTGGACGCCAATCCTGTATGATACAGAAGGTCCAGAGAGAGAAGGGGACTTCCAGGGATGATAAATTGGTGGTGCTTGCCTAGAGTACTGTATTCAGAATTGTCATAAAGCCCTATCTGGGCTCAGAAGACAGGAGTGCCGAAATCAACTGGTGATGTCTGCCGTGAGCACAGGTCTATACATGTGGAATGTTCCAAGGGCACTGGGCAAATCGGAGGAAGGCGTCTCCTGACTCCCAGTGCTAAAGAAGAGGGTTTGGGCCAGTAGGTTTCCTGCTCCAAGAAAGGAGCTGCCCATCCTCTCTGAAAAGGGAGACCTTGAGGCAGGGTCCATAAAATCCTGTTGTTCAAGTACAGATGAGAGGAGGAGTGAATGTGCTTCAGGACACACCACAGACTGCACCCTCACGGAGCAGCCAGAACCCAAACGGGTGTCTTTCCAGACCGGAAATGATACAAGTTCAGCCAAGGGGGGCATCTAGCCATATTCCTGATCTCTTCTTGGGAGACTTCAACCCTACACATCTGTGTCTCCATACTACCTGGAAGCCTGGTGCAGCAGAGGGAACACGGGGGGCACCGGACAAGCTTGGAGGCCTTCTCCCGGGGCTGCTTCCAGCTCGTGGTGATGTCAGCTTCCCTGGGAGGCCCAAGGCTTCCCCCCGCCAGCAAACCCCAGGCAAGTGGGGGCCTGGATCCCAGGATATGAAGGCCCAGCTGGAGCCAGGGGCGAGCAGGCCAGAGCTCCCAGGCCGGGTTGGGGGAGGGGGGGCAGGGTCGGGCGGGCAGGCAATCCTCGGCTCCTCAGTGCCTACTAGGGGCTCAGCCTCCAGAGACAGAATCTAGTCTCAAACTAGGCCTGAGGGGAACAGAGGCCACAGACAGCAGGGGGACAGAATGCCTGCCTTGTTCCTTGCAGTCTGACCAGGCATCAAAGCTGGCCGTCCATCCCAGAATATTCCTCAACTGAATGACATCCACACACGTAGACTCAATACCAGTGCAAGGGGGATGGGGAGGGAAGCAAGAGGAAGTTAACAGACCATCACTCATCTTATTTCGTAGATGGGGAAACTGAGCCACACGGCAAGAAGCAGACAGATGCAGGACTAAACTCATAACTACCGCAGCCCTTACTGTTTATGGAACATTTTCTATAAGCCAAGTTCTTTGCTAGCATGTTCTCATTTGATTCTTACACACACTAGGAGGTAGGTACTATTAGCATCCCCTACTTTTTTCTTTTTTTTTTTAAGACTTTATTTATTTATTTGAGAGAGAGAGAATACAAGTGGGGAGCCCAATGCGGGGCTCGATCCCAGGACCCCAAGACCGTGACCTGAGCCAAAGGCAGATGCTTAACTGACTGAGCCATCTAGGCGCCCCTACATTCCCCTTCTTTATAACTGCAGACTGAGGCTCCAAGAAAGAAAGCAAACCCTTGAGCATACATCGCCAGTGAGTGACTGATGGCCCCCTGACCCTCCCCCACTCACTCACCAACCACCAGATTATCCTGCCTCTCCTGCCCGGAATGCAGGCTCAGGCCCAACCCACTGCAAAAGCTGCTCCCTCATGCTTGAGGCCCACCATGTACCAGCACCATGCCAGGACCAACGGCTCAAGGAGAGCCGGGAAGAGGTCCCACACTCTACAATCCCACCTGCCAAAGAGGCGAAGTCATGTCCTGCAGTGGATCAGTGGGCCAGGCTGGCTCTGAGGCCAAGCACCAATGAACGTAGCTGGCCTCTTTCTACACTTGAGGGCGGATAAAGCAGGCTAGCAGAACAGGGCAGCACTGAACTGGGAAGCTGTGGGAAGCAGAGTAATGACTACCCCCCTCCCAAGAATGTCCATGCCCTAATCCCCAAAACCTCTGAATATGCTACATTACACGGCAAAGGGGAATTAAGGTTACAGGTGGAATTAAGGTTGCTAATGAGCTGACCTTAAGATAAAGAGATGATCCCGGATTATCTGGGTAGGCCAGATGTAATCTCAAAAGTCCTTAAAATGTGGAAGAAAGAGGCAAAAGAGGTCGGGATGATACATGCCACAAGCCAAGTAATGTGGGCAGCTTCTAAAAACTAGAAAGGCATGGAAACAGACCCACAGCCAGAAAGGAACCCCACCAACACTGCAATTTCAGCCCCGTGAGATCCGCGTTACAGCAGCAATCGGAAACTAATACAGATTTTGGTCCAGGAGAGAGGTGCTGTTATAATCAATACCTAGGAGTGTGGAAGCGGCTTTGGAATCAGGCAGGGAGTAGCTGCTAGAATTTTCAGGAATATGGTAGGAAGAGCCTACATCCCCTTAAAAAGATTGTTCATAGAGGGGCGGCCTGGGTGGCTCAGTCGGTTAAGCATCTGACTCTTGATTTCAGCTCAGGTCATGATCTCAGGGTTGTGAGATTGAGCCCTGCTCTGGGCTCTGTGCTAGGTTCGGAGTCTGCCTGGGATTCTCTCTCTCCCCCTTTGCCCTCTGCCCCTCCCCCCTCTAAAAAAAAAAGTTCATAGAAATAGGGATGTCAATGACTTTGTTAGTGAAGATGCAGAAGGACGTGAGGAGTACAAAGGAAAACCTAAGTCGTCATAGAGAATACCTGAACCGTCATGACCAGACTGTCAAGAGAAACTTAGACACTAAGGGCCCTGATGGTGAGGGCTTAGAAGAAAATGAGGAAAATGATCCTGGAAACTGGAGGAAAGAGAGCCTTATTATAGAATGGCAGAAAGCTCAGTGGAGTTGTGTCCCACAATTATGTGGAAAGCAAAACTTGTCATGGATAAAAATGGATATTTAGCTGAGGAGATTTCCAAGCAAAATGTCGAAGGCATGGCTTGGTTTCGTCTCAAGAAGAAAGAGCTAAATCAACAGAGCTGTCAAACAAAAAGGAAGCCAGGAATTGATCATTTTGGAAATCCTCAGCCTACCCACATTGCAAAAGACATTATAATTAAGAGAGTCTCCAACAGGAAATCGCACTCTGGAGAGAAGGCTGAGGGTACGACTGTACATTGTGCTAACATCTCAGGAAAATCAAAAGCTCAGGGTATTCAGTCCCATGAAAGGCTCTTTGAAAAGATTAAGTGTGTGGCCTACAGATCCCCTAGATCAAACCAGAGAGCATCCAGGAAATGTGGGGAGATTTCTCTGCAACCATCTCAGTAGAAACCAAAAGAAAAGATAGGATTATCTAGAAAATATCTATGGAGAAACCTCTTGTCTGATAGAGTGGATCCCCATGACATACACCGGAGGCCCACAAGGTTACTGAGAACTTGCTATCACAGAAATACAGCCAACTTGTACCAAAAGGGACAGAGATGAAAGAAAGAAGGCTGTCAGACTCCCATGATTCTAGAAGCAGGAAACAAGTTAATAAACTACACAGCTGGGGGCTCCTGGGTGGCACAGGGTTAAGCATCCAAGTCTTGATTTCAGCTCAGGTCATGATCTCAGGGTCATGAGATCGAGCCCCACATCGGGCTCCACACTCAGTATGGAGACGCTCCGGATTCTCTCCCTGTCCCTCTGCCCCGCCCCACCCTCTGCACGTGTGCTCACTCTCTCTCTCTCTCTTCTCTAAAATAAATAAATAAATCTATAAAATAAAATAAAACAAAACTACTCAGCTGCAAACATGTGCTACCTTTCATTAAAGGGGGGGGAGGATGACTCAGAGGGTGGAACCGCCAGCCCAGAAGGCAAAGCCCCAGCCAGAGGGTAGATTTCTGAGCACAGAAGGTGGGGCTGTAAGCCCAGAGCATAGAGCCACAGGCCATAGGGAATGAGATCATATTGGACTGGGTTCAGATTCTGGCACTGCATAACCACAGGCAAGCACATTCCCTCTTTGTGTTTTTACTTCCCCAGCTCTCGAGAGAAGGCATCCGACGAATTGGTCTCCGAGAGCCTTTGCAGCTCTAAGAGTCTGTGATCCATTAGTGATGTCTGCCCTGGGTACAGGAATGAGGAACGGTAGGTAGTAGGAATCCCAGCTTGCCGCCGGTTTAGGTATTTTTTTCACTGAGCATTTATTTGTCAAGGCTGCTCCGTATGCTTGGTCCTCTGAGGGGTACAGAAAGCACTCAGCATTCTTAGGTGGCTATGCTCTTCTCTGCCTGACCTGTCCATCAGTCACTGTCTAAAGTTGCAACTAAACCAATGTTTTGCCGGTCTGAAGCACTTTGAAAGAGAAAAAAACAAAAAGCCCCTTTCATCAGGGCGATAGTCAGTCCTGCCTGCAGACATTTGGTTTCCCTAAAGGGACGGATGGGGGTACGATGTAAGAGATAGAGGCCCAACACCTGCGAAGTCAAGAATCCACCCTGGGAAGGAAGGGGACAGGGAAGCTGGAGAGTCTTTCCTTACAGGTAGGGCAAGGAGCCCCATGGAGGCTACCAGAAGCTGACGTGACTCTACCTGAAATCTTAAATTAGAACTATGCTATTAGCAAAGATAATAGCAGCTCATCTTCACCCTCCCCACCTCCAGGGAGCTCAGAGTGCCTTTGTGGATAGGATCTCAGCAGCCCCAGTGAGACCGCAGCAAGGGGAAGGGGGGATATTTCTTTCAATTTGGGGATAAAAACTAAATGGGTTGGGGCATTGGGGGGCAGGCAGGCAGCATGGGGGTGGGGATAGGCATGCAGAGGTCAGCAGCCCAATACTGAGAAAAGGGGGAAGGTATTCTTACCCTTGGGGCTTCTTCTCCAGCGGGTCCTGGAGGGTAAAGAGTGGGACCCTGTTCTCTGCCCAGCCTCAAAGGGGCACTTAGCACATAGACTCTGAGAGGCTGCAGACTGAAAGCCATGACCAGGCATGCCTTTTTCCAGCCAGCTCGGGGCTGTGCTGAAATACCACCTCACAGCGAACAGTGGCCATCAAAGCCTTAGTAAACCTTCCGGGAGCCCAAACCACCAGCGTAATCATAATCCTAGAGACTTGGTCAACTGCGGAGAGATGTCAGCAACAGGGAGACAGCAGAGCCATGGGGAACAATACAGGCTTGCTTAGACTGAGTTGCCACTCGTTGGCTGTGTGACAATGGACAAGTCAATGCACCTCTCTGAGCCCCCATTTCCTCACCCACTGGATGGGGATCACAAAATGGGTAATGCACGTATGCTGTAAGCATTCAACGGTGTGTATGCTGTAAGCATTCCACGAACGTTGGCTAAAGAAGGCAGTTGCTGTATAACTGTATCATCCATTGTAAACGCCCTCATCGTATCATCCATTGTAAATGCCCTCATCGTGTGGCATTTCAAGTTCTGCACAGCGGCTGCACACCCATGATCCCATTCGACACTGAGCAGCTCGGTGACACTGCAGTGTTGGTGGGTTTCCCCCTATTACGAGCAGGCAGCGTGGCACACACCCAGGTAACCCGGGTGCAGCCCAGCACCCCACCCACTTAGTGTCCCTCTCTCGCACTCCAAGTAGCTGGGTTTACACGCTACGCTCTGTGGTCACCCCACGGGTGAGGAACCAGAACAGAGAGGTTAGGTCACATCCCAATGTCAGAAAGCAGATGATAATTGGAAAAGCTGGGGCCGGACTCCCAGCCCAAGGGCTCTGAGCCAGCTGGACTGAGAGAAATGATGATCCGAGCAGTGGGACACAGATCACCATGGCCATCCTCCCACCAGAGTTATCGGTTAACCCCACCCAGTTATCGGTTATTTTGTAAAAACATCAACATTTAGAAATCGAGAACTCCTGATGTTTTTTCTTTTAAAATCCACATTCACTTCAGGCCTTTTCTTAAAGGAGAAGGAGACTGCCTCTATTTCTCCATCTGTAAAATGGGAATAATAATGGTCCCAACTACCGGGATGTTATGCAGACGAAGTAAGTGAATATCTGTAAGGTGTTATATATGAGAAATTCTCTGTAATGTAGAAAATAAAGATAGTCACTGGCTACTATCCCCCCCCAATCAATATAAGGTCACAGGACAGAGAGAGGGAGAGAGAGGCAGGCAACAGCCCTACTGGTTTGAATGGACACAAGACAAGGAGTTGTCCCATCTTCCTGGGTCCTGATTAATGACCAGGAGCGTCTAAGTTAAGGGCCAGCACTTAACCCTACAGAAGCGGGTTTTCAAAGCAAAGGACACTTGACCTGCATAAAGGCCCACAGGGCGCTACCATTTACAATCCCAGGACATCAGAGAGAAAGGAGCTTTCCAGAGCAGTCAGCCCAACCCCCTCATACAGATGGAGAGAATAGGCCCCAGCAGCCTTGCTAGGGCGTGGATCAGAGTGGAGGGGGCGGGGGATGAGGTGTGACTGCCCTGCACCCACGGGGGCTGCCACTCCAAAGGACCGCTGGACACACGGGACGGGAAGGAGGCCTCCGCTTATCCCCCTGAAGCCTCTGACGTCGCAGAATGCACAGCCTGCCCAGGTGCTCTATCCCTTAGACAAATTTACTCAGCACCGATATTGAAAATGCAATTGAGTTTGAGTTTTATTGCAGAAATTAAACGGACCAGGAAAAAAAAAAAAGGCAAGGAAAAAGCCAGCCCTCGTCAACTCACTGGAGAGTTAACTGTGATCAAACTAGCGAGTGTGGAATGACACGATCAGGTCCTGCCAGGGAAGAAGAGCCCCTCGGTCTGCCCCCAACGAGACACTCCCCAAAGACGGGCACTTGCAGCTAGCAGAGGGGCCGTGAAGGCCTTCTGCACCAGCCGCCTGGCCCGGGCCCCCCCCCGCACACCCCGACTTCACTGCCCTCCTCCCACCACCGCAGGGTGGGGAGAAAGCGTCCTGTGAAGTCACCTCCGAGAGCTTCCACAAAACAGCACCGCCAAGGGCCAGCGCAAGGGCTCACTGCTCCACTCGGGAGAAAGCAAAATGCTTTCGGGGTTGAATCACTGTTTTTCTTTACTCCCTTTGGAGATCGGCAGAGCCCACATTCGGCCGTGTTCGTGGACCTGGGACTGGAAACAGCTGCGCTCTAATTACATGTAAAGTGTACCAAAACATCCCTTTTATCACAGACTGGAAATCTGTTAGCATCTGTCTCTCCTTTGTTTCTTCCACAAGATACAAGCTTGTTTCTACATTTTTCTCACCTGTAGCGGTGATTAAAATTCATTATAAATGAAAGGAGTGAACAGAGAAACAAGTTCCTCTGTGTACCGTTCTAAACTCAAATTAGAAACAGCTGCTTGCTAATTCATGCAGCGATGTTTTGTCGTGCTCTGTGAATCAATAATAACTCACCCTATTGCTGCAGAAATTTGGGGATAATCCATATATTTAACTCGGCGTTGGATTCTCCAGGCGGGACTGCCGCAGCAGAACCCCGACCCGCCTTCAGGCTGGCAGGAGGGGACTTTGGTTTGGCACTCTGGAGACACCCACGGCTGCCCCGACACAGATCTCCCAACTCGGGAAGCGCTGGAGACACGGGCCCTGGCAGGACCAGGAGGAAACCCCGAAATGCTATCCTCGTCTCCTCTCCTCCCCTCCCCCCGGAACCACCACTTAAAAAAAAAAAAAAATCAGCTCTGATTAAACGCAAACCACACACATCCTCCAGCCGCCGGAGGGAACAGCAAAATTAAAAGTCTAATTGGTACCCGGAACAATTTAAAACTATTAAGTATAGGTGAAGCTTTTCTGTAAGAAAATAATCCTTTGATTGGGATTAAGCTTGTTTGGATAGCATTCTTCCCTTCCCTACGTTTGAGCTGCAGAAGTCGGAGCTACGCTCTGGAAGTCCCCGATGCTTCTGAGAAGGGTTCGGCCATCTCCTCTGCCGACTTCAGGGAAAAGGGCATGTGGCATTGAGAGCTGGGTCTCCATCTGAGGCTTTGAAAGGGAATGGGTGTTCTTTCTCTTTTGTGGGGAGGGAGTGAGTGACACATACTGTTTCACCAAACCTGCTCTGTCCTGGCTAACAGGCACTGGTTCCTTCATGACACTGCCTCCAGGGAGCCCTCCCTGATTCCCTGTCACCATCAGTACCTCTCCCTGACCTTGGGGCACAGCCTTTGGGCCATTTCTCACCCTGAATTGTGGCTCTTGGTATCACTGCCTATTTTGAGTCCTTGGGACATCCCTGTGTCCCTGGCATCCTTTCCAGCCTGGGATATGGTCTGAGCCACTTTTTGAACTGCAGGCTGGTATTACCTCCCAATGCCCATGTCCCAGTCCCACATTTCAGCCAGCAACTGCAGAGCCCTCTGTGTGTGCCTGGCATGGTGCCAAGCTCTCTGTAAGCTTTACCTCATTAAATCCTCACCTCCATCCTATATGGTGAATACCGTGATTTCTCCCATGTTACAGATCAGATGCTTGTGAGAGAGCAAGTACCCTGAGCTGCACAGCAGTTAATGGAGGGACTCTGGAATTACCCCCACATTTAATCAGAATACCCTCAAAGCCACAACTGTGCCTCGCCTGGCCTCTGAGCCTTTGTTTGGGCCATCGTGGTCATCGAGGCTGCCCCCTCCCCCCGGTCACAGCTCCCCCAAACCCAACCTGTTACTCAGGACCCAGCTCTGCCCACTTCCCAGGCATCCCAGCGGAAGTCTCCTGCGTGGCTAACAGGTCCTCATCTTCCGATGTTTGCTGGGGTCTAAGAAGAAGGCAGGCCAGTACATCCTGGGGTCTGCGGGGTGTACACAAGAATGCACAGCCCATGCTCCTCTGTAGGGCCATAGGGAGCTTTCCCTCAGGGAACGCCAGGGGTGCCAGATGGCTCAGTGCTGGGCAGGATCAGGAAAGAGCGAGCACAGAGGAGGCGCCACGTTGGAAGACACGGGGACACACAAATCGGGCTTCGCGGAAGAGGTAGGATCTCCACTGACCCATGTTCCCAACACATGGGAAATGCCCCATTGCTGGGACCCACGATGACTTTAGGGGGCAGCCAAGGAAATTCCAGCAAGGAAAGAGAACAGACCCCAGGCTCAGAGACCTCCGGACCTCACGGCTCCCGGCTGGAACTGCATGAATGCGGGCCTTTTTCCTTAGGCTTGTTTTTAATTGATTTTTAAGGTTTCCGTCTGCATGCAGCAAAGGATACTGATTTTCCATTTGCAGAATGAATAAATGAATTAATTTAAGTATGGAAACAGAACTGACTCAACAGAAAATCCTAGGTAAATCACTGCACCAGGAATACTCAGATCTCGCAGAACTCATGGCCGGGGCCGATGAAGGACCGGCACCCCAGTGTCCAAGTGAGCGTGAAAGACTTCATCACACGGTCACTCTAAGGCTTCCCTCTGAGAGCGCGTGCAGCTGAAGCCCTGAGAGCCAAGGGGGTGAACAAGGTAGCCCCAGGGGGGTTCTGTTCATCTGACCCAGGGCAAGTCTCCACTCCCTCCCACCACCGCCCCCAGTTACCTGGGGGCTCTAAGCTAAGGTCTTTCGACTTGGAACCCACATGCCACGTCCACAGCCAGCCCTCTGACAGCAGACCAAGCAGAACCTGACCAGGCGGAGTGAGGATAAGCCAACTTCCAACCCCTTCTCTCCTCCCCAAAATCCCTCAGACTCTTCGGAGGTTCTATATAATGTAGAACCCGGCAGGGGCCAGGTGTGCCATGGCCCCCGCCCCTGTGACAGCCAGGTCCTCACCTAGGGAGCCGGGTCCCCAAGGCCCTGGGGGATGTCACAGTGAACCCAGCCTCAGCTCCTCCGGGAGCAGGTGTGAAAGAAAGTACCTGGGAGTGGTGGCTGGGAAAACACCTGTCCTAGGAGCCTACTGCTAGAACAGCCCTGCCTCGGCAGCCCTCCACCCCTCAGGCCTTGCCCCCGGTCCCCAGAGACCACCACTCGGCTCTCCGGCTCTCCAAGCTCACAGCAACCCAGGCAGGTGCCAGGGGGAGGTCACGGTTGGGGCATGTGGGCGGGGCCTGAGCCAGGATCGGGAGGCCTCTGCAAGTCAGCGCTCCCTGAGGAGGGCCCCTGCGAGAATCAGAACTCACAACACAGGGGCTGCCACCGTCCCCTCCCAGTCTGGCCACAGCCCAGGAGACTGGCCCAGGGCCCCTCACAGCGGAATGGACCAGCAGTGGACTAGCACCCTAGTCCTGGGGCTGCTTTCAGCCCCCCTGCCGCTGTGTGACCTTGGGAAAACCCTCAGCCTTGGGCTCCCCTTGCCTCCTTTCCAGAATGCAGCTGATATATGCGACTTTCTCCCTGGAGGTGTGGACACAGGAAGAGCTGGCTCAGTGAAGGTAAAGAATGAGCAAGGAAATGAACAGATGACCAAATTCCAATTATGATTTTCACAAAACCCAGTATCAGAGAAAACCACGTGGTGCCTCTGAGAACTTGGAGCTTAGAGAAGACATTGAAAAAAAATTAATATGTATGTTGCATCTTACGTATGTACATATATGCTATATGTGCACATAAAATTGGGTAATAAATGACATATGTTATATGCTAAATATTTCTCGAGTATTTGCTCCATGCCACATGCTGTCTCATTTAATATTCACATAGTCTGACAAGTCATTACTGTCAAACCCATTCTGCAGATGAGAAAAACCGAGGCTTACAGAGATTAATTGACATGTCGAGGATCTTACAGATCAGATACAGCCGAGCTGGGCTTTGAATATGGCTCACCTGACCTTAGCATCTGTGCTCTTAGCACAGGGGGATGCGTGTGCATAAATCATTCTACCTGTGGGACAGAAACAGAGCAGGTGACCCAGGCTCGGGAGCATGAACATTCCCCCCATGGAGACAGCTTCATGCAGAGCCCAGGCTGGATGCCCCGCCGAGAATCCCCAGAGGATGGCTGGGCCGTGTCCGCATTCTCAGCCCAGACACCTCCACGGACAAGGCGTGCACACGGCCCAACCTGGAAGCACGGACCTGCTGCCGAAGCTCAGTCAGATTGTCCAAGGCCCAGCCCGAGGGGCCAGGCCCCAGCAATGGAGAAGTGAGGGGCCTCCCAGCATCTGGGAGGACAGAGGTTCCCCTCCAAAGCACTCACTCTCTGTACCGACAGGTGCCAGCTATCCTCTCGGCAACGAACTGAGACCGTTATGAGCTTGGCTCCATTTTACAGAGGAGAACACTGAGGGCTGGAGGGACGACGCGTAGCAGCACAGCACTGGCACCCAGTTGCCTCTGCAGCCACGGCAGACGCTTGGAGCCCCAGGCCTGAAGATCACCCCAAACTCCCACCTCATGTCTCCACCTCACTCCCGCTCAGCCCGGGAGCAGGGAGCTGATGCCACCCACCCCGAGGTGGCCCTCAACCGAAGGGGGGACTGGAGCCAGGGGCACATGTATAGAGAGCCCAGGGGACATGAGCCTGGGGTCCGCAGCAGCGACCTGGACTCCTCCCCAGTGTGGACCTTTCCCCCTTCCCCGTCTCCCTCTCTCCACCCCTCCCAACCCCCTCCTGGGAGCACCTCCCCATCACAGAACCTGCACCCAAGTCCTGGCCTCAGGCTCTGGGATGGGTGGGGAGGGGGGTGGCACTGCCCTGGAAGTGGAGTCTGTCCAGCCCCTCGCTGGGGCAAGCTTGCCAGGCTCCGGTCACCGAGAGGCCCCCTTCAAGACCTGTGCCTGACACATACTCTCAGCTTTGCCTTTCATTTGCCTGGGACCTGATCATACTACATTCCCATGCATAATCCTGAATAACCGTCTTGACAAAGTGATGGCTATGATGTTTATGTAACATCCATCAAAATACACAAAATTACTTAAAAAAAAAAAAAAGTTGCTTGAACCACCTGAGGTAGGGCTGTGAATCCCAGAGAGGGGCCCAGGCCCACGCTTCACACAGGACTGCCCGTCTGTGTGTCCGTCTCTCCCCTGTAGGTGTGAGCCTCCGGGGCGGTGGCAGGCAGAGGGAGGGAGGTGGCCTGAGCCCCGCGGGGAGGGGAGAGGCCTAGGACTCCTGCGGATGTGCTGGTGCCAGCTACACAGCCACTCTGAGGGTCCCACTCACCCTCTATATTCATCCACATCTGCGACTCAACAGAGAAAATTTCAATTTTCCCTGGATTTTCCTGTTTCAGCCTCCAGAAAAATTGCCATCCTGGGCTTTGTTACACAGCTTTCAAGCCTCGATGACTGAAGGCTGCCCCAACCCTGCCTGTGGTGAGAGGGAGATCAAAGCAAGCCGTCAAGGCCCGAGGAAGTCTCCAGAGGCCCAGCCGCGGGGAGGTGGCCACCTGGCCTAGGACCACAGTGAGAAGGAGGAGCCCCCCATCGCAGGGCTGGCACCCCCCAGAGGTGGCTGTGGCTGGGGGAGTTCCCCCTGGGGGAGTTTCCAAATGTGGAGAGAGCACCTGAAGTCCTAGACATCACGACTGGGGTGTGTAGTCCCCTGGTCCCTTCTCAGCCTCACCGACCCTTCTCTAGGTGCCCCTGCACTGTCCCTGCCCCCCACCTCTACTTTCTTAGACCAAATGGGCCACCACCTCCTCATGTGGAAACCTCACCGGGCTCCACGCCGTGCCTACTCTCTACACAGACTTAAAGATCATCAACATAAACTCTATTTACTGAGCACTTACTATAATGCCACACTAATTTTTATGTTAATTATTTAGTTAATTAACTAAATTAACTAAATTAACTAATAGTTAACTAATTAACTATTAGTTAATTATGTTAATTAATTATTTAGTTCGTTAAATTGTTGGTCACAAATGTTTTGCTTGTATTAATGCATGTAAACCGCATATAATCCTTTCACTAGACCCATTTTACAGATGAGGAAGCTGAGGCTCAGACTGCTAAAACAGACCTGAGGCCTGCCCAGCGGACCACTCACTGTGCATGGGGGGGACACGGAGCCCTTGACATCTGAGGAGGGGACTTGCCCCAAGGCAGAATCCTGCAGAGCCGGCAGGATCTAGCTGCCCGATTCGTCAATCTCATCGCTGGATTTATGGGAATCCCACCACCACCACACACGCACACCACCAAGGAGTCTGAGAAGATTGACATAATACAGAAAGTATGAGCTGAGACAGACCACGCTGTTGGAAAGTGATCAATCACCCGGGATCCTGCATGCAATACATCCCTGTGCGGGCAATGACATCCTCCTCCCAGGGGCATCCGGAAAGGGGGGACATTGGCTCCAGCCCAGCTCAGGTGAGCGGCATCCCTGAGGGTAATGTTAGTCCCACTGCCTGCCGGGAGCCACTGTCCCCAGCAGGGCTGGGTACCAGCTCATCTCACAGAGTAGGTCCCATGATAGAATGAACCAATGACAAGAAATTCAGCCAGGTCACCTGCCGGGTGCTGGCTACGAATGGACTGACCCCCTACTGCTTCACCCAGCACTGTGCCCGAACAGCACCTCTCACACCACTGTTCGTCTTCCAAGGATGTTATTAGGACGCTCTTGGCTTAGAAGTGCCTGGACACAATTCTAAAAAGCCTCACATTTCTGGATCCCTGGGAGCCCCCACAAGGTGCCTGGTGACAACGATCTGCTGGATGATTGAATAATGAACAAATGGATGAAAGAGTGTCTTCCAGCTCTTGGCCTAGAAGAAGCACTTGGTAACCATGGCATGAATAAATGAATGATGCTCAGACAGACGGATAGATGGATGGATGGACGGAAGGATGGATGAATGACGAAGCTAATCACAAAGAAGGTACAAGGAGGGGCGCCTGTGTGGCTCAGTTGGGTAAGCCTCCAACTCTTGATTTTGGCTCAGGTCACAATCTAAGTGTCGTGAGATTGAACCCCACATTGGGCTCCACACTCAGCATGGAGTCTGCTTGGGATTCTCTCTCCTCCCTCTCCCTCTGCCCCCTCACCCCACTTTCTAAATACATACATATGTACATACATACATACATAAAATCTTTAAAAGAAGAAAAATTAGAAGGTACGAGGACCGACGCCAGTAGGCTCCTGACAGGCAGAAGCCAGGGGTTGGTGGGGTAGAGGTTCCAGCTGGAAGCCAAGGAGTTAATGAGCTTGACCACTAGCCTGACCACCTGGCCAAGAAGGGCTGCCCCCCGCAGAGCCTGTCCAGTGTTACTGAGGTCCCTGGGGGTCTGCACACGGTGGCAGAATGTAATTAGTCCAGTCTTCAGTGCAGCACGCATCGGTCATTCTTTAATTTGAAAGAACCTCTTGGAACTGGGGAGAGAGCAAGGTATGGGGAGGGGCAGGGGGTGCAGGGATGGAGGCAGAGCTCAGCTACCCTGCCTCAGCCTGAATCCCTGGAGAAAGGGCATTAAAACAAAGGAGACCCCAGCAGTAGAGAAGAGGGAAGAATTGGGGTGGGGGACCTCCTTAAATAGACCAGACCAGAGCAGAACAAATGGCTAGATTTAATAAGATAATGGGCTGAGATGCCATGTTCTTGAAGGTACAGACTCAGCAATGTGGGGGGGATGCATTTTTGTCTGGTAAAACCCCTCCGATGGTGGCCTCTCCACACAACACATTGGAGGCTGAGGCTGGGTGTGAGCAGGTATGCGTGCACACAGGCATGCACACACACACCCACACGTGCATGAATGTGCATGCATGTCTTCCTACCAGGGACCTCCAAGACCTTCCCACGAACCACCCAGCACCTACAAACAAGTGTGCCCTCCCACTAGGAACCCACAGCCAAGCAGATGCCCTCGTAAGTCCTTCTGGGAGGAAGTCAAACCAGCCAAGCCCATGTGGGTGTCACCCCTTCCCGGCCACCACTGTCCTGGTTGGCCAACAGTTATAAGTGATCACGCCCCATTGATCTTAGGAAACTCCCTGCATTCGTTCATTCATTCTCCAAATATTTCCTGAGTACCTCCTCTTTGCCAGGCTCTCCCCACATGCTGGGGCAGCGAACACAGCCGACAAAGCCCTGCTCCATGGAGCACCCATCCTAGGAGCATCAGGACCACGTCCAGGAATGCTCCAGAACCAAGAGAGCCTGGGTCCACGTCTCAGCTCCACCACTGACCAGCTGTGTGACCTCAGTCATGTTTCTGAACTTCTCCCGGCTTCCTCTGGTTGTGGTGAGGATTGCATCAGATAACCCAGGTTAAGCACTTCGGCCCAGCGCCAGGTACATGGGAAATACTCAATGAACATATCACTGTGTGTCACTTCCAGACCTGGGGCAGCAAGAACAAAAGCCACTAGGAAGACCCCTGGTTTACTGCAGGGCTCACCATTCCCACTCCCAGTTTGCCCTTCCCATGAGTATGCTTAATTTCCCACGTCCCCACACCACCATTCCCTGGGTCTGGAACAAAAGCCACTAATGTCATGTGATAGCGATAGCCGTTCCCCCCCTCCCCGCCCCGTCTTACCACTGAGCCCATGACAGAGCCCACAAATAGAAAAGCCTGCAAGGGGACACAATTCACCTCTGCACCCAGGACTAAAATCCCCTCTACAAGAAAGGTAGGGTCCCTCTGGTAGTGGGGAACTCATTCCCTTCTAAGCTTTCTTAGCAAGAGAAAATTGTCAACACAAGCCCTAAGGGAGGAGCTGCGGACCACCTCTTAGGGACAGGAATAACAGGATCCCCCAACACCCACTGTCCTCCAAGAGGAGGGAGAAACAGTCATCTGTTACACGGCAGCCATCGTTTTAAATGACACTGCAATTTACATTTGCTTATTCCTGCCACAAGTATTACAAGTGCCCACTCTACCAGCCCGGGTCCAGGCTCTGGGGACAGGGTCGAAAAGCATAACAAAGTCCTTGCCCTCAGAGAGCCTACAGTGTAATGAGAGGAGCTGGTACTGAAGCCGTGACTCGTCTACAAGAGGCCAGGTAGCACTATGAAGAACCGTGGGGCGGGATGGCTGAGGCGCCGCTCTGGACAGGTGACAAGGTGATAGCTGAGCAGAGAGCCGAAGCAAGCAAGAAGACAAGCCAAGGGGGGATCTGGAGGAAGAGCATTCCAGGCAGGGGGACGAGCAGAGGCAAAGCCCTGAAGCTCGAGCAGCTAACTTGGGTACGTTCCAAACCTCCATTTTCCGAGATGCCAACACGATGCTGAGGGTGAAGGCACTTGTCCTGCCCTCAGAGATCACTGGCCAAGCTATTCATTCCCACGGGGACCTCAAGTCCAACCCCACATCGACTCACTGTGCGACCTGATGCTGGTCTCTCAACCTCTCTGATCTTGGTTTCGGCAACAGCTCATCGGGGCTGAGCAGTCTGAAAGCAGTGCCCCTGGGGTCCTCCCCAGTCTGCTGCTCGGTGCAAAATGCACCCACCATTCCCCTCTACCCCATGGCGCCATTCTCACACCCGTGCCAGCAACGCCACGCAGGATTGGTACTCCTGCCAAGATAGCTATTAACCCAGTAGCCAATAATAACACGTTATCCTATCAATTTGCTTCTGAAACGCTGTGTAACTGCAGAACCCGTTTGCCACCTCGGTAGCCTGGTTACGACATAAACAGAAAGAAACTCACCAGTTCCTTCCTGAAGAGAACAAGTGGTTGGCCTCGACACACAGCCGCTTACCGCCGAGGTCCCCCCACCCCACGGGGCCCCCCGGAATCCATCAGGAATCGTGGTCCGGGGATCAACAGTCCAGAGACCCGTCTCCCTGCGCTCTTGGCATGTCCTCTCTGTGCTGGCGAGGAGACCAGAGCCTGGGAGGTGACGGCTCGGGGCCACACTGGCTTTGTGGGTGGCAAGTTTGGGCCCAGAAGCCAGTGCTCCGGCAGCCTCCCCGCTCCCGGCCAAAAACTATAGTGCAAGAGAAGGGGGGCAGACATGAGGGTCGGAGGGGGGAGCCAAGGCGCCTAGGGGTCACACCAGCCCAAGGGGCACACAGACCGTCATGAGAGATATAAGCCAGGCCTCCTCACAGGAGACAGAGAGACCAAGAGGCCACCGAGTTGGGGGGAGGGGGCACTGGGAGAAGAGCAGGGAGAGCAGCGCCAGACCCAGAAAGCAGGGTGCTCCCCAAGGAGCCCCCCAGCCCCCACATGGATCTGAGACCCCACCACCAATGCCTCCTAGGCCCTCACTTTTCCTCGCCCACTCCAGGAAAACAGTTTCCTTCCTTCTGGATTAGATTCCACTCTGAACGAACATTCCGCTTCCCAACAAGCTGGAACCTCTAATGGGACTCTTGGCGGTCAGCGCAGACACCAACTGGCCTGTTTTATTCATTCTTCCCCTCCAACCCCGCCCCTCCGCTTACCTCTCCCCCTGCTCACCAGGGCACCCCAGGACAAGTCGGTCGATGCCCTTGTTCCCGGCACCCAGCGGTGGGGCAGCCGAGGCTGGAGAGGCGCTTCCCACTGCCCCACTGGTGACCTCAGCCCCAGGACGCATCCCCACCCTCGGCCTCAGCCGGGAAAGGACGGGTCGAAAGTGTGCTGCTCCCGCCGCGGCGCTTGGCGGGGCCTCCAGCAAGTGGGGAGAGGAAGGGCCTCGGGGAGGGTGGGGAGGAGGAGGCCGAGGAGGCCAAAGGCTCAGCCACTCAGCCAGATGTTGACCCAGTTGAGGGCCCCAGGCCCCAGGGGCGCCCGGGAAGCTCGGACTCCCCCGCCAGCTCTGGGATTCTTGCGGAGAGGGGGGGTCTGGGACAGCACTGCTCCTCTCCCTGTCCCCGAGGTCAGGGTTAAAGAAGGAACACAGAGAGACGCTCCGGGGCTGCCAGGACAGGGTGGGGGACAGCCCCTCAGAGGTCCCTGGGTGGGGTGGGTGGGGTGCTGTCTGCGGGAAGGAGCTCTCAGCAAATGGAAACCAGGCCTCGGAAACTGGCCGGACCACAGCCACTGCACAGCTTCAGGGGAAACCCCGCTGCTTCTAAAAGGTGCCCCAACCCAGCAAAAGGTGGTGTTCAAAAGGAAAGAGCAGAGAGGGGGCCAGGCAGCATCGGCAAGATTGGGGGGTGGCAACTGGAGGCAGGCACACAGTCCCTCCATTCTGTGCTCGGAGCACCCCTCATTGTTGGCACATTATCCTGCAACGCCCGCTTGCCTGTATGTAAAAAGCCAGCTCACAGAGCAATTTCCCCCCCTGCTTCCCTCCACCGGGCCTTCAGTCAGATTTCCAGCAGCGTTGGGCCTGAGCTGTGTCCCGGCCCCGGGGCTCAGGCTCACCCTCGGCCAGGCGAGCATGAGCTCCCAGCTCCCACAATGTTCACTTTGGGGATCCAGCCCTCAACACTGAATCCTCACCGCACATCAGTGAGGAAGAGAGACGCAGGGATGAGGAGGTGGCCCAGGGACTCATGACAACTGGAGATCTGGGTCCTGACATCTAGAGCCTAGGGTCTAGTAGAGTTGAGGGAGTGCAGACGTCATCCACCCGTTTACTCACTCACTCATTCATTCATTTGATCATTAGGTCACTGGACAGAAATCGATGCCAAGCTTCTGACCCACCAGGCACTCTGGAGCTGGGGGTGCGAGAGAAGAGGCAGGCCCCGCTCTTGCCCTACAGAGGCCTCATGTAAGAGGCAAAGGTCCTGCATCTGTGATCCTTATGACTGGAGAAGCTCATGGGCCAGTGGGGGAATGGGGTTTTGTAGAACGAGCAACCTCGAGAATCAGCCAAGGGAATAAAGCAAGGATGCAAAGAAAGAACCAAGCCCCAGCACAGCACGTGCAAAGGCCCGAGGTGGGACTGATGTCTGTGGCTGCTTCCAACAAACCTCTCTGCCCCTCATCCGGCTCAGCTCCTTGCTCTCAGCAGCAGCAGGCGGCCCAGGACTAGCCGCCCCGCCCCGGCTGACAGGCTCGGGGAGCCCCCCAATGGCACCTCTAGCCACTATGCCCAAATCGGAGCCTGGCTTTCCCAGCCCAAGTTCTTGTTAAAAATGTTTTCATATGTTTATTTTTAAGGGGGGAAGGGAAGAGAAAAGGGGAGTCCTGAAGGTCTTTCTCTTTCCAGAAAAAAAAAATTAATAAATAAATAAAACCCAGGAAAAGGGCATGGAAAGGCCTCTGCATCTGTAACCGCTGAACAAATGAAAATTAGCTCATTTAATCAGCTCCTCATGGCCTGGCTGTCCCGAGTGGGCCCCGGAACACAGCGAACTTCACAGCAGAAACTCGCCAGCCAATGTCAGTTTATCCTACAACAAAGGGATTTTCTAAATAGCGCGATCAAAACGCAATGAAGGCCGCAGAGAACTGGGGAGCCAGAACTCGACCCCCCAGATCCTGGTGGGCCCCCACCTCCCAGCTTCATCCCTTTGAATGGAATTGTTCTTTTGGCTTTTGTTCTAATTATCTAAACATGTGTGTAACTCTGGTCTACAAAGACAGTTTTAACCGGCAAAGAAGGTAATGCTAACCCCCACCACCCCCAGCCCCACAACGTCCACACGTCCCCCTCGCCCATCACCACCCACCTCCAGCACACACATAAACACACAGATGCCCGCACACACCGTGGTTACCACGCATGCACACACGCACAGCATTACACACACACACACACACAATTCTGCACAGTCGTATGTCACGCACAGTCATATACACCACACACAGGCACACGGTGCACACAGCTCTCCAGTTCCTCACAGCTGGAGGTGGGGGAGGTGCAGCTCACCAGACCCCCAGGGAGGGCCGCTGTGCACACACCTGAGGCCCAGGCTGGTAGCAGGGACTCTTATTTCCCTGGAGTACTTTTTCCACGCAACTTGCCACCTGGGCTAAGTCATTAGGGCAATTGAGGAGGGGGGAGCAAAAGGCCAAGGAAGGGGAGCTGGGGGGCTGAGGGGAAAAAAGGCGGGGGGGGTGCACGATGCCAGGGTGAGCATGAGCCAGGGCCACTCCGGGGCTCCACGGTCAATGCTGACCTCACCTTTCCTTCAGGCGGCCTCCAGGCCAGCCAGCTACCCTCTGTGCTCAGTCCCACAGGGAAATGAGCCAGGCTGGGTTCAAATCCCGGCTCCACCGCTCACTAGCGCTGAGCCTTCACCTCCCCCTCTGTCAAATGGGAAACAATAGCAGCCTCACAGAAGGGTCGTGCTGATGACAGTAGAGACAGTAGAGACTGCCCAGAGCAGAACAAAGTGCATACGAGTTTGTGCTGTTTCCGTTTGACCATGTGGGCATGGAGGCCCGAGAGGATGCTCACACAGAAGGTCGGGGACACCACCGGACGACCGCTAGTCTTTGTGTAGCTTTCAGTTTCTTACCCACCCTGAATCCCTAATGTGAAGACAGGGAACTAGAAAAACTGAATCAAGGAAATTAAACAGGGTGTAAGGAGCAACTGACCAGGATGATGGGAACCTCCAGAAGGCTTCTGACGCCGTCTGACAGTATTTTCCAAACCCCTACTCTATCTGATTTTCACAGCAACACCCTGGTAAGTACAACGGTTATCCCCAAGCCACAGATGTGGAAAGGGAGGCTCAGAGGGCTGAGGAGCCCGAGCTGATGTCATGGGGTGGCACCGGCCGAGCGGGCTCACAAAGGAGTCTGCTGGGCTCCAAGCTGCAGGCTCCTGCCCCTGCCAGCTGTATGGCCCCTGCCTGCTCTGCAGACTGCAGGCTTCCCTCTGGAAGGTCTCCTGGGGAGAAGCGGGGAGGCACATGGTGGGGGGTTGCATGGAATAGGACAAAATCCCACGTATGGAGCACTTCCAGTGCACAGGGGGCCTGTGGCTGCCGACAGTTCCCAGGAGTACAAAAGCCACAGACCCAGGAGGGCAGCCCTTTCCCACACAGTAGCTCTCAAAGGCCTCAATACCCCACAGCCCAATGCTGGGGAGGAAACAGGCAAGGACCCTTTCCCATTTCACAGACTTGCAAACTGAGGACCACAGGTGGTAGGAGTAGACGGTTCAACTGGCCACAACCTATGGGCCAGCTCTCAGTGGGAGCTGAGTGTGCAATTCTGGAGTCCTCCCAGGCTGGCAAGCCAGCCAAGACACAGTTGAGTGGCAGGAGACTCAGAGCCAGCTGAGGTAGCCCCGGTATGGGGGGTGGGGTGCCTGGGGAAACAGCTCCTTTGCTAACTCACCAGTGCCTGCAGATCCCACATCCTGCAGGCACCCCCAGCCCTGCCCCCAACAAGCACCAGGCCACCCAGGAGGAAAGAAGAGTAGGCAGTGGAGGTTAAGTGCATGGACTTGGGCTGAGTCTCAACTCTGCTGCATACATGCTGTGTGACCTAGGGAAAACAAGCTCCCCTCTCTGAGCCACAAACCTCACTTGTAACAAGAAGACAGTAACAATAGACGCCTTCCTCCGAGACTTGAAGATTGAAGGGGATGATGTCTGGGAAGGGTTTTACCTTAGTGCCGGCCCCAGCCCTCAAATGGTAGCCCTCAGTAAGCACAGGGAATGAGGCAGGAAGAGTAAAGAATGGTGTCAAATCTACCCTCTCTTGCACACGGGCTTCCCTAGAGGCCCAGGCCATCACACCCAATGGGCAGAATATCTCCTTCTTTCAGACTCAGGAGGACGGTTGCCCGAAGCCTAGCAGACAGCTCAGAGCATGTGGCCTGGCCGGGGAGATCCAGGAGTGTCTGAGCCCAGGAGGAAAGAGCTGGACCTGGAAGCCTCTCAGACAGCCCCAAATTTCACTCTTACTAGAAGGACTCAGAAAAGAGCCACCCCCACATGGGCCATGTCACAGCCTGGTCCTGCTTCCCTGCTGCTAGGCCCTAGCCAGCTCCCTCCTGCTCTGAGCCTCAGTTTCCACTCACTGGGCTCTGATTACCTTGCAGGACTGCAGTGAGGGTCAGAGGACAACATGGCTGTGAAACGCTCTGTAAAGGCAAAGTGCCACAGCCACAGGCAGACTCTGCAGACAACGGGGATGGGAAGGGGTGGAGGCACCCGGGGCAAGCGTGACCTGCCCGCTCACCTAAATTCAGGCAGTGGCCACAAGAAGAGAAGAGGCTCACCCCGGAGCTGGATGTCTCCCCCATGATGGTGGGAGCCCCAAAATGCAGACGGTGACTGCTCCAGCCACTCTCAGCAGCATGGGGGAAGTGCAGCCACCTGACAGGGCACATGGCACATAGTAGGTGTCATCGACTGGCTGACGTCAGTGTTGGCCCAGCCTCTGACCCTCACACAACCTGCAAGACACCAGTGCAGACGCCCACAGGTCACAACCAAAAAAAAAAAAAAAGAAAAGAAAACACTCCTCGAAAAGAAAGCCAATTGCGTCTGTACTTGTCAAGCTCAGGCAGTGGGCCCGGCGAGGCACCAGACCCCACAGGGCCATGGCCCAGGAACGGTGGGAGCAGGGATCTGCCCACTTTGCAAGCCACCAGGGACCGTCCCTACCCGTCTGACCACCTGCCAAGAGCCTCCGTCAGAGGCCTGTGGGAGGCCCAGGGACACAGAGCCAGGGGCCCTGAAGTCCAGTCCTGCCTCACTTCTGCCCCTGTGCCATCCCCAACAAAGGTACTCCTCTGTCTGAGACCCACTTTCCCCCAGTGCTCCCCAGCTCCCTCGGCCCTGAAAGGTAGGAAACCGAGGGAAATGGCACACTGCCTCCTTGTGAGCCCACGCAGGCTACAGTTAATCTGAGGCGGGGATTTTCTTAATTGCAGAGTTTTACAACCCAAACAGAAAAGATAAAGAACAGCTAGCTGAAATGCAGGCTTGAGGCAAGACATTAAAGCATCTTTTGGGGGGGGGGACTCTAAAATGTTGGTGTGGCATGAATAGAATTACCCCTAGAAGACATGGACGGAGCCACTGCCCGGATCAGAGTGTCCGATTCCCTTAGGGAGTCAGGTCAGAAACACTGGGAGGCAAGCATCTCAAAAGGGATGTCTTAATGGGGGTGGGGATATCCACCAATAAATATATAAATAAAGGAAGGCTCGCCTCCAATGTTCCTATCTGCCTTCCTTTCAGGCAGATGCAGTCCCACACCCCACAGCCCCTCTAGAAGATGGTGTCAACAAGATTCCCAGGACCAGAAAGGCCACACATCCCTCACTAGCTGGGCCCGGCCATGCAGGGGGAGCAGAGAAACGGTGTCAGCGGGCACCAGGCAGTGTCCCTCCAACACAAGCGTGACTGCCCCTGGAGAGGCAGAAGGACAACGCGGAGCCCTGCCCTTGTAGGAAGCGACAGACCTGGCAGCAGCCACCTCTGAAACAGATCCAAACCATGGGCATCAATCCCACAGCCGATACCCCAGGGCCGGGCCGGGCATTGGCCCTTCCTCCAAGCCCCAAGCACAGATCAACTTGTGATGGAGCACCCCACCTCCTGCCCAGGGGGAAGGGCACCAGGGGTGAGGGGTGATGGAGGGGTGTGCATGCATGCACAGGCCGAACAGGGACAGCTTAAAAGCAGATGAAGGGCCCCACCCTGTGCAGCCCAGAGCGAGAGGAAGGAAGGAAAAGGCAGTTCGGAGGGGCTGAAGGACAGCTCTACCTAACATCTCCTGAGCATGATGGTGGGACTCCCCCCAGACGCCTTGCATATGCCCAACCACAACCCCTACCCTAAGTCCTCGAAGCCAGATGTGTTCCCAAATTCAGACTTTTTCAGGATCTAGAAAGGTAACACAGTGCATTTCCCGAGTATCTGGGAACACCTCAGAAGCAATCAAGCATATTGATGTATCAGCAGCAAAACAGGGAGATACTCACCAACCTGACTTAAATAAAGACTATAAATAGCTTCACATCAGCCAGGTCAAGTTTTGCTGCCAAATGAGCTACCAAAAAAACAAAAAACAATACAAAAAAATTCAGGTTGCACACTTTCTGAAATTCAGAATTGTCAATAGGGATGTATGGACCTATACTGTCTCCTTTTTTTTTTTAAGATTTTATTTATTTATTTATTTATTTATTTATTTATTTGAGAGAGAGAGAGAGCATGAGGGGGGAGAGGCAGGAGCAGACTCCCTGCTGAGCAGGGAGCCCGATGCAGGACTCGATCCCAGGGTCCTGAGCCAAAGGCAGACGCTTAACCGAATGAGTCACCCAGGTGCACCGGACCTATACTGTCTCCTTCATCTTTTCAGTGACCATTGTGGGGGGGTACAGATGCTACCCCTGCTTTCCAGAAGAGGAAAAGCAGGCACAAAACAGTTAAGAAGTAATTTCTCTGTGTCACACAGCACGTATGTGGCGGCCCCATGGCCATCTGGCCTGAGGGACTGTGGGCTCCAACCCAGGGTGTCCTGTACTGACCCAAATACACAGCCCACCCCACCACGTGTGCAGTATTCAGGCCAACCCCTGCCAGGAGGTGCCCTACCTGGAGGCCACAGGGACCCAGGTGGCATCCCCACACCTGCCTGGGCCCTTTCTGGAGCCCAGAAGCTCAGGGGCGGATCTCCACCAGCAGGTGAGGCTCCCTTCTCCGCCCTGATGCCTGGGTAATGACTCCCCACCTGACACAGTCTGCACGGATCATTTTACCCACAACGAATGTGCTCCACGCACCCCAGCCTGGGAGAACAGGCTAATCTCATTTGACAGAGGCCAGGGCTCCCAGAGGGCGGGACCCCATCTCGTCCAAAAGATGGGAGAGACTCACAGCTCCTCAGATGTAGACCCGGCCATCTACAGTGTTTCTTCCTCGAAGGTTTTCTTAACTCCCAGGAAAGACTGCAGCATAGGCAAAATCCTGATGCCCCATCACCCAACAATTACATGATTGTCTTGTGGGCATTAAGACACCCCCGCCAGCGTGAGCGGCGGTGTCCAGCCCCAGCAGACACCACCCTGGTCCAAGAGCGCTAGTTAAGGAGAAGTCTAGCATTGAGAAAAACCTCCAGCTGCAGGGTTGGACCATTCTGTCACCACTCTGATTTTTTTTTTTTTTAAGATTTTATTTATTTATTCGACAGAAGATAGAGACAGCCAGGGAGAGAGGGAACACAAGCAGGGGGAGTGGGAGAGGAAGAAGCAGGCTCATAGCAGAGGAGCCTGATGTGGGGCTCGATCCCATAACGCCGGGATCACACCCTGAGCCGAAGGCAGACGCTTAACCGCTGTGCCACCCAGGCGCCCCACCACTCTGATTTCTAATTAAAAATTAAAGCAGGTGCCTTTTTTCAGAAACCCAGCGAAGATAGGTACACCAAGCTGATGGACCAAAATGTGGGCACACGTGTGTGTGCACAGCACGTGCCCATACACACACACAGGCATGCACTCTGCTTCCTGCCATGGCTGCAAATCCCAAATCCAGTCATCCAATCAGCACCGGTGAGGACTCACCAAGTTCTGGGCACTATGTGTGGCCAAGAAGGAGAAACCCAGGACTCTGCCTCCCTATTCTCTAGAGGAGGCTAAGAAAAATGCACAAACCAAGGCAGACCATGGGGGGACCATAAAAAAATCCCCATCAGGCCCAGAATGCTCAGTTCTGGCTGGTCTATGCGGGACACCAAGAGGCAGAGACATCTTGTGCTAGGTCTTCATTTATGGTAAAAAATAAAAAGTCAAGGGGAGGGTAGAGAGAACGTTCAGGGCAGAGGAGAGAGCAAGAGCAAAGACAAGAAAAGGCAGCTAACACGAGAATGGAAATTATTCCAGTGGATAGATAATAGGTAAATGTAGATATAATGTGAGTTCTATTGGGTGCACTCTTAGCCTATGTGAAGTTAGCAACGCGTTCAGCAAAAAAGATGGAGATAGATCTATTTAAGCAGTGCCTGTGATTCCCTGATGTTTAAGAGTAGGTGCCCGGGAGGAGTATGAGATGGGAACAGAACTTTGCTCAGCCTTCCACCAGTTCATGCTCCACTGGCCTCTCCTACTGCCTCTCCTACTGTGCAAGTGTCTCAGCACATCTAGGGACTTTCGGTGTGAGCACACACAGTACACAGAGTGTTCCTGGGTGACTGGCAGCTTGGCCTCCATCTCCGACAAGAGTCCGTGATTCTGGCCACGTGCGTATGACGAACCGCAGCTGATATGTAGACAATGCCTTGTCCACTTTACCAGTAAGGAGAATGGGGCTCTGAGACATGATGTCACTCTGCAGACGGAATCACAGAACCGGGAAGGGACACAGCCTACATCTGACCCCAGGCAGGGCGGCCCCAGAGCACACCCCGTGGACCACTAAACAAGAGAGACACGTGAACAGAGCTGTATGTCAGCAAAATAACCAGGCAGGAGCCGCTCCTCGAGGGAAATGGGACAAGAAGAAAGCAAAGTCCCGAGGCCCAGTGAGGCAGCCTCTCCCACATGCCCCTCTGGAGGAGCTAAGGGGTGGACCGTAGCAATGGGCGGCACGCCAAGCCTTGGAACAGAGAGGATGGCATGGCAGGGGCTACCTGGAGGGGAAGTCCAGCATTCCAGAGGTCTCCTTCAGTAACTCCAACCTGTGAGCTCCCAGTGGCCAAGGTGTCTTGGGAAGGGACAGCCCCAGCCCTTCCTGTCCTGCCATCACTACCCCCCCCCCCGCAAGAAGTCCTGGGAAGACCATCTTTCCCACCACCCGGATGGACAGAATGGCAGCTAGACAACGGGAAGAACCACTAGAAGCAGTGGCTGACACACAGCACCTGTGGTGTGCGTATTCATCTGCCCCTGAAATGATGCAATGCATTTCTTCACGCCAGCATCAAAGGTTGTAGACAGAGTACCAGAGACAAAATCAAAATTTCCAACTGGTCTACTAATATGCTGTGTGACCCTGGAGACATCACTTAACCTCTCTGAGCCCTGCTTTCCTCTTTCTGTTGATTCGTCCATGCAACAAACCTATACAGGGGGCCCATGCTGCGCCAGGTGCTAGGCTGAGATAGAGCTCGGTGAGCCACGGCTGCCTGGCTCAGGGGCCCAAAGCCTGCCTGTGTGCATGCGTCAGGAGTTGCGTGCCCCCACCCACGGGCTGGAACCATTACCCTGGCCACCTTCGACTAGGTGGGGAGGAGTCTTGGGAATTCTCGAGAGTTCAGCCACTCCCAGGAGGCCCTCCCTGCTGGGCCTGCCACCCCACCACTCCATGGTGCCATCAGCCAGGACTGAGCATGTGGAAACTCAGAAGCCTGGCTGCCACGGCCTCCGCCACCAAGGCTGCCACCGCCCCGCCCCCCTCCAGCTGCCTTTGAGCCTGCTGCCGCCGCTGCTCATTTCCAGGCAAATGTTCTAGTTAATTAAAACACACCCAAGTGCTCACACGCACATGAAGCCAAGCTACAAAATCTGCTCTACCAACAGCAGCTTCTCTTCTCCAGCCTGGGATCCATACCGGAAAGAGAGGTTTCCCGAGCCATTGTTCCGGGCACCTATGCTCTGCTAGACAACCCTATGGTGCACAGGCTGCACGCAGGCACACGCGTGTGCACACGTATTCATGCACACGTACATGAGTGTTCCGCACAAACACGTGTGCGGGTGTGTGGCACATACACCCGTATGCCTGTGCACACGCACACACAAACATGCATGAACGCACACCACGCCGTGCCCTCCTCTAGGTAATCTTCTCCGGCAACTGTGGCCCTCCAGCTCAGCACCTCGGCCTCGACTAGTAGATAAGCACTCGCAGCACAGGGGAATCAATGAATTAACAAATGAATCCATTGATTACTGATGCCGTCACGGGAAGAGCACAGCTCTGGCCCCGAGCCCCATGTCATATGCTCACTGAATCAGGAGGACAGACTGAATTCCCCAGGGAACAGGAAGTGCAGGTGGGTGGGAACAGGGTCGCCCTCCTGCCCTTCCCTCCACCTATGCCATGGAGCTCGGGCAGGCACGAACTGGGATACACACACCTGCAGGTGTGTGCACACCTGTGATGTGACCCAGCATCTGGACATCCTGAACAACCAGGAGCTGGCAGGTGAGGGCCCTGGGCATCTCAGCCAGGAGACGGAAAGCAATCCCTTTGATGGGACTCAGCTCCCAGAAGGGAAGCGCAGAGGGTCTGGTGGCCCACGGGACCTCTTGGCATTCTTGGCCTAAGTTGGATTCATAGCCATCACAAGGCAGGTGACTCTAGATGATAAAACAGCTGAGACAAAACAGCTCGCCATCCTGCCCCAGCAAGCATTTCTCGCACAGTCCAGGTCCACCAAGACCATCTTGCTGGTAGGAACCACGAACAGTCTTGCTCTTGGCAAGCCCCAGATAGGGCATGGCAAGGATTTCTGTTCATGGAGATGGGGGGAGCTGAGCTGGGCACCTCACGCCACAGCATGGACAACTGACCTTTACCTCATGCCGTCGGGCTGGCAAAGCTCTCTGCAGAGAGCAACGTATGTGGAAAGCACTATCTGGAAGGAAGTGGAATCAGTGCACTCAGAACGGTCCCGGTCACCCACTCAAAACACAGTCTTGCGTCAACACCTCAGCACTGCCTGCGAGTTTAAGAGAAATGCAGAATTTCAGGCCCCACCTGCACCTGCTGACTCAGAATCCACATTTTAACACATTCCATTAGAATGAAATGAAAGTATGTTTCTTCTTTGCATTTCTGTGTTTAATTTTTCAAACAGCCGCTAAGTTGTTAGGACATCCTTCTTCAGTGGGTTGGCCTGACTACATTAACAAAGGTGAGCTGCTAGGTATTTCTTTTGGTTTAGGGGGAGCCAAGAAGAAATCACCAATGAACCAAGAAAGTTGGGAGCCTCTGAACTCTGTATGAGCATGGTCTGGGTGACAGAGACACAGCAGGGAATAAGGCAAAGTCCCTGTCTTCATGGAATTGACAGTCTGGAGAAGGGGCTGGACAGTAACCGATTAATCAATGATTGTTTCAGGTGTCAGGTAACGGGCAGTGAATGAGAAAAACAAAGCAGGGCGAGGCATTTATTGGCCAACCATTGGGTGTGAGCCCTGCACTCCCACTCTCCTCTCCATGTCCCCATGCCAGACACCTTTCCTCCCTTTCACCCCCATATTCAGCTAGTCACCAAGTCCTGTCCACCCTGCCATCAGCCAGGTCTCAAGTCTGTCCATCAGACTCCCCTCCTTCACTGTCATCACCTGAGTTCAAGCCACTGTGGTTGTTTGCTTGGTTGGCTGGTTGGCTGGCTGGCAGGCTGGCTGGCAATTGGTCGGTTGGTCGGTTGGTCAGCTGGCTGGTTGGTTGCTTGGTTGGCTGGTTGGTTGGTTGACTGGCTGGCTGGCTGGTTGGTTGGTTAGTTGGTTGGTTGGTTGACTGGCTGGTTGATTGGCTAACTAGCTTATTGGTTGGCTGACTGGCTGATTGGCTGGCTGACTGGTTGACTGGTTGGTTGGCTGGCTGGCTGGCTGGCTGGCTGGCTGACAGGCTGGCTGGTTGGTTGGTTGACTAGCTGATTGGTTGGCTGACTGGCTGATTGGCTGATTGGCTGGTTGGCTGGTTGGTTGGTTGGTTGGTTGGTTGGTTGGTTGGTTGGTTGGTTTGGACCACTACTGTGGTCTCCTAACATGTTTCCCTATGTCTAGTCTAATCCACACACAGTAGACCAAGGGCGCTTTGCAGAACACAGGACTTTCACATCACTGCCCTGCTTGAAATCCGTTTGAGGCCTTCCCACCATGGCAAGGTAAAGTCCCTGATCGACCCCACAGGCCTGAAGTCATCTTTCCCTTGGGCAACAGGAGACATCTCCAACATTGGAATTGGATTGGATCCACCAGCCTCATTTCTTTTTCCATATTGATTTGTACATATTACTTGCTTTTTACCCATAGCAACCACTGAAAGCCCAGCTCTACAAAGATATGACATCATTCAAAAGAATAGAGAGCAATCTGATGTCGAAATGGTGGACAGCTCTGGGTTAGCAGTTCACCTCATGACCAGCAGAGGCTGAGTACTGCTGTGTTCCCCTTGAAATTTTAAAATATATCACAGAGTGGGCTCCTGAGGGTTAGCTGTAGTGCCCCGTGGCACCCTGACACACAGTTTGGAGACCAATGTCAACTATTTATTGAGTGAATGAATGAAGGAATGAATGAATGAATGAATGAATGAGAAGCATCATGTGAATCTGATGTGAGACATGAAAAATGCTGGCTCAAGAGCACCAGCCCCAAATGCTTCAGAGCCCATTGGGTCTCTCCCTCTGGGTCTTAGTCTCCCCCAGCAGAATTCAGGTCAGGAGCCATCAGTACACAGGTCAGAAGCCATCAGTATATAGGTCAGGAGCTATCAGTAAACAGGTCTTGAGCCATCTGCCACATGTAAAAGCCTTTAAGCCAGACAAGCACCTGTGTTGATCAAGGCCAGTGGGAAGAGATGGGGAGGGGGAATTTTCTAAGGAATGCTCATGTCCCACTGCATGTCCCTCAGCTCCGTCAAACCCCAGAAGTGGGACAACCACATGGGGAACTTGGTAGGGGTCCCAGTAGGAAGGGAGGCGAGAAACAAAGCGTGGGTTTGGGGGTAATGGCCGAGCAGCAAAGGCTTCCTTTGTCCTGAGCAGTAGCGGTGGCTGTGCCAGTTTGTGGAAAATAAAATCCACCAGCGTCCAGACTAAACCACTCCCAAGTTTAAGTGGAAAATGAAACATGGGTTCTCTTTTGGCAGCTTTCTTCCCCCTGGGCAGCAGAGCTTTGGTAATCAAGCACTTCTGAGGGTGGAGAAAGGGGAGAAAAAACTCATGTGTGTGAACATTCAAGTTCACGCCAGCATCAGACTTCCTAAAGTAAGCAGGGCAGACGCACAAACCTTGGCGCTGGAAGTTTGAACAGGGAGATTAAGTGGCAGGGTGTATACAGCAAAGCAGAGGCTAATGAGACCTCAGACCAGAGACCTCAGACCAGATCGTTTTGCCACAAATGTCAGGGACTTCAAAGCGATGGCTCCGGACTGGACTGGTCTGCCAGTGAGGGGAGCCCTCGGCTCGCCCAGCCCCACAGCTTCTGCCACCGCCTCCAAGCGCTTACTCCTAGTTCCCGGAGGCTCACGGTTCCTGGAGGCCTGGGCCTCCACCTTAGCAGACCAGCTTCCAACAGGAGGTTTCCTTCTGCACCTGACACACCCCGCTGTGCACCCCTCCATCTCCCCCTCTCTGGTCTGCTCCCCACCCCACTCTGCTCCTGCTCCCGTTTCCCTTCCACTAATTCCCATCCTGGCTCCCCTCCCCTGTCCTCTTCCCTCTCAGGAACAACCACCTCCCCACCCTGCCACCCTGCTCCCACCCTGGCTTGTCTGTTTGCTCTTCACCCCATTTCCTTTTCTCCTCACCCTCAGGCTGCCTGTCCACCTCCCTGCCTGCTCCCTCCCTCCACTCCCCAATCCTGCCTCTCTTTCTCTCAACCCTCCTGTCCTGCCCCACTCTTCAGGCCCCTCACTCAAACACAAGAGAAAGGAGCCAGTCAGGTTGCTGGGCCTGCTGTGACCCACGGAACTGACCAAGCAAATTCCATCCCACCTGCGTGGGGAGGAGAGGGTAGGCCAGGGGCTCCTCCTGTGCACAGAAGGCCCAGCCACAGGGAAGAGCCTAGGGCTGCCAGACCCTCCCAGGTCATGCACACAAAGCCAGGGTCTGGAGCCAGGAGGAGACCTGGGAATGCCCTTCACCTCCCTCAGTAGCAACTGTCCCGGCCTGGGGTCCCAGGAGGGGCACTGCATCTGGCCAGAACAGAACCTCTGACAGATGGGATGTCGCTGAGCATGGCAGGAGGGCCTGAGAGATAGGAGGGTCAGGGAGAGCAGCCTTGTGGGGGAGCTGAGCTGACAAACATGGCGGAGGTCAGTCATGGAGAGTGTGAACTCTACAGGTGGGCCGCCAGGTGCAAACATTGCCGTCACTTTCTGGCTGCGTGACCGTGGGCATATTATAACCTCCTTAAGCCTCGGTTTCCTCATCTGTAAAATGGGAACGGTGGTCACCATACCCGCCACGAAGGCTGTCATGATGGAACAGGGTGTTACCTGGTGTAAGCAGTCAACAACTCTTACAGCTGTGCCCTGCGTGATGGCTCTGAGCAGGCATCAGGACTTCAACAGAGTGGCTGCCTATGGGCCTCCCACCCTAGGGCGGAGCACCCCTTCCCACCCGGACCGCTGTGTCAGGCAAGGGACCTCAGGGCTGAGGGGGCACCCAGCAGCTTGTCTCCTGTGTTTGACCCTGATAAAGACAGAACCCCTCGGGGCTCCTGGGTGGCTCAGTGGGTTAAGCATCTGACTCTTGGTTTCGGCTCAGGTTGTGATCTCGGGGTCAGGAGAAGACACCTCACGTGGGGCTTCACCCTCAGCGTGGAGTCTGCTTAAGACTCTCTCTCCCACTCTCTCTGCCCCTCCCCACTCAAATAAATAAATAAATATTTTTTTAAAAAGAGAAAAAAGAGGGACCCCTCTCCAACCCACAGAGCTGCAGTGCCCCAAGGACTGAGGAACCGCCCCACCCCCGTCTACTTCCTGACCAATTACGATCTGTAGACTGAAGCAAGGGGAGCCTGGCACCTGCCACTAACCGCACTATCTGACCCCTCCCTCAACAATACTTACTGAGCTCTCTTGCAAGCCACCCCTGGGGCACTCGGCAGCGGCAGTGACTGAGGTGGCCCCTCACAGACCTGACCCTGTCATGCAGGACACGGACCATGATCAGAAATACACCAAATACGTGTAAAATCACCACTAGGTTAAAAGCTACAAGAGGAACTTAATATAAGTATATTCTTGCTACTTACTACTCACACGTGATACAAGAAGATTCCTTCTTTCAGATCCCAAATCTTGGAATGTCAGAGGGGATGAAATCCATCCTCATCTTTAGACGGGGAAACTGACGCCCAGGGAAACAAAGGGCCAAGTTCACTCACAGACAGTCGGGGGCAACGCAGCACTAGGACTCAGGTCTCCCCACCCCAAATTCAGAGCCCCTTCCTCTCGGCCACAAGGCACATTGAGAACAGTCCCCTCGAGAGGCCCAGGGTCCGAGGGAAACTTGGAGAAAGAAAAGCCTCCTGGGAAATTCCTATGTGCCAGGAGTGACGCCAAGCATTTTATCCACATCTCGGGCTGGATCGCCCCGCGGTTGTGAAGAGCAGCTCTACGGACCCGGGACTCGGCAGGCAGGTCAGACCATGACCTCACTGGACAAAAGAGCAGAGTCTACCACATACCCTCTGGTTATAATCCTGTAAACCCACCCACATGTGGGGCCAAGGACCAAGAGAAAGGATATCAATAGGAAAATAGGGTGTTTGGAGAATGAGGATCTTTTTTCCTCAAATTCAACTAACGGTTGTCTTTAATTCATCTATTGAAATCTAAGGTTATAAAACTATAAGAACATGGCCAGATATATCAGGGGTATTTAGATTCTCCCATCGCTCTGGGGGGAACCAACTATCATGAGGAAGTTCATGCCATTAATTAGCTCAAAGGCTGGATGGTGAGAGAAATAGGGCAGAGATGAAAAGACCCCAGGCCACAAGCAAGAAGATCCCCTGTATTAAGTGGTACGTTGGCCTCCCATTGCCAGCCCAGACCCGTCTGTGCCTCTCTTGGCAAGTCTGCTTTGGGGATGAGGATGAAAAAAGAAGCTAGGCGTCTCAAGGTGCTGGTCAGGATATGAGTGGTCCCTTGACATCAGACTCCTTGACTCCAAGTAACAAATTTGGGGAGCTGCCTTGAACCGACAGCAGAAACGCAGCTCATCAAGTGTATGGAGCCCATGGGGGAGCCCTGTCTTCCCAGAAGACTCCATCACCTAGAACCCCTTCCCAACATGAGCCACGTCTAGGCCCCTCCTGGCCAGGTTAAGCAGGGCCCACTTCCACCCCACCCCAACTATACGAGGGAGCTGCTGAAGGCGGTGGGTCCTAAAGGAAGGGGGAGAGCCCAAGCCAGCGGCTCTGCCACACAGCAGCCAAAGCGGATTTTGTGTGCAGTTCAGACAGCAGCTGGAAATACACCTGTCTCCCACATCAGCCCAGAAAGGCACCATCCACCCAGCTACCAGCTATCCCCAGCCCCAGAGGCCGGGTCTGGCCAGCCAAGAGGATTTACAAGGAAGCAAGGAACACTGGACAGGCTGCCTCCCATCTGAGCATCAGGCAGCCCACCAGGTAGACAAGCTCAAGTGCCAGCTGTGGGTGGGGAAGGAGGCAGCCCAGGGCAAGATCTTCAAGGGTCAAGCAGCACCTGGTCCCAACGTGTTTGAACTGCTCTGTGGCCTCCTGGAGCGGGCCCTTTGACACACACTAACTGGGCTCAGCTGGGAACAAAGCAGGGGCAGTCCCAGGCCTCAGGCACTGTGGGATCTTGTGGGGCAGCCCTCAGGTGCTGTGGGATCTCTGGCTCCTTGGATTACACCCCACGGTCCTCACCAGTTCTGCCTCCAGGCCTACCAGAACAGGGGAAGGACTTCACACACGATCCTGCTTCTCGTCCAAGCCTCCCACTTCAGGAAAGTCCTCTCCATTCATCTGCTGCCCAAGCCAGGACCCCAGGAGTCCCCCTAGCACCCCACATTCCCTTCCCCCAGCTTCTAGCTCATCCCCAAGTCCTGTCAATTCTGCTGCCTAGAAAACTCTCGAATATGCCCTTGGTTCTCCACCTCCACCCCTGCACCACCACCTCGGCTTCCCCACGCAGCCCATACCCATCCTCCTCGCCCCCCAGCACCCCTACCTCGGCCCACAAGGCCTTGCAGGGGTCAGTCCTTACTCGTCTCCACAGTGCACGCCCTTGCTCACCACACTCCCCAGCACTGCCCACTGACAGTCCTCCAGCTTCCACATGCCCGCCTGCCCTGGGGTCTTCGAAGCCTCTCTAGACTACCGTCCCCATTATTTCTGTGCATCGTTCCACCTCACTTCCATGTGTGTTCTTCAGACAAAGCTTTGCTTCTCTCTCATGCCTCACGCTCTTCCTTCCAGACACTCACACGTCTCTAATGACATACGCCACAATGTGGTGATTTGTCCGTGGTCCTTCTCCCTTGTGGACCAGGCCGGCCTGCCTTGCTGATCCTTGTAGACTCAGCACCCAGTCTGAGGCCTGATGCACAGTAGGTGCTCAATAAATATCTTCTGAAACATCACTGCCTAAAAATCTTGGTACTTGAGCCTGGGGCGGGTGGGCAGGAAGGCCGACCTCGGACCCTTGCAGGGAACGCACCATCAGCGCTGTCTGAAGAACGAGGCAGTGCTTCCAGGGGCCTGTTCCCATGGTAGCAGGATGTGTCCACGCCCTCACAAACACGCTCAGTGGCAAAGACATGTGGCCTCCGACATCATGGGCAGAACCCTTCCAGCCCAGCGGAGCTCCCTGCCAGGAAGGGCCTCTGCATCCATCTTGGAGCTGGCCACTCTCGCCCGGGCCACCGGCCTTCGGAGTCTGCCCGGTGCAGAGGCTGTGGAATATTGGTCAAGGACCTCCCTGCCTTGCCGCCTGGCTCCACTGTGCTCCTGAACCCCTCACTCTAGCCACCTCCTCTTTCGCCCTCCCCCAGGGCTATCCCACCTCCCAGCCTTTGCCTTCACCGTCTCTGACCAAGAAAGATTTCCACCTCATCTCAACCCGAATTTCAACTCTTGACAACCCGATTTCCTGGTTTCTCTTGGAAGTCTGGAAGCTTGGGTCCAGCCCCCAGCCCGGCACGAGGAGCCGCTGTGCCCCCAGTGGGCACGCCATTTCCATCCCCCAGCCGCCCAGCCCCCACCTCCACCTGAGCTGGACACTCCTGTCTTAGCCACACGCATCCTCATGCCAAGCCTGGGCCGCAGGCCTCTTCTCATCGGGACCCCGTGTTCTCATCTCTGTCCAGCCCATGGGGCCTACGGCTGGGAGGTGGGAGCTGAGGAGCACAGAAGGGTGTGCAGACAGTGACAGCTGCCCTTCTGCCGCCCACCTCGCCCACGTCTGCCCAGCATCTCCATTTCATCCCGGCCACCTCAGTGACTGGCTCATATACTTCCTCCTGTGGCTTGTCCCTTATAGTTTATTACCATCCACTAATAAACAGCACGCAGGCCTCCCACCATGCCACCGAGAGAAGCCCGGCTCCGCGGGCTGGGCCTTCCCTGTCCTGCTCGCTCTCAGCACATCTTTGGCCATGAGGGAACAATTAGGAAAAATTCCCTCCAGGTTATATTTAGAAAGGGGTGGAGGGGAAAACGCTTCCTCTAGTAATTTTCATTCAGTTGCACAGGACTGCCTGTCCCCACCTACCCCCAGGCCAGCGCCACGGGGCAGGCGACCGCCTCTCCCAGAACACGGGTTAAAATCAAGCCCAGCCTCTGCCCAGCCCTGATTATGCCCGTGTTTAAAAATAAGATGTGAAAGATGCATTATGTAAGACCTGTAACACTCTCCTGCCCACCTCCGACTCTGGAATCAAAGATCATCATTGCTACCATCAAACAAGAATGAAAGAAAGGCACGAACAATGAAGATAGCCGCCCGACATGAGCCAGATCAAAGCCACGGGCACAGAAAATGAGGAGCCAGGGGGGTCTTTAATTACTGCCTGCCTCCTCCGAGTCGTGTGGTGAGAGGGGAGAAGAAAAGTTTTGAAGGCCACCAGGTTCTGTCCTGCTGTGGCTCCTGTTTCCACCGCCAGCACCAGTTCCCGACAAACTCGCGCCTTTCATTTCCCTCCCTTTTTTCCCTCCTTTTGCTCGGCCCCCCACATGCCAGACAGGACTCCCGGACTCCCCAGGGCTCGCTGTCCACCAGCGGAGACAGCTCAAAGGGGCTCCTCAGAGACCCCGGGGAAGGGACACGGCACCCCCCCCCCGGAAGGCTGGTGGCTGGAGGGGCTCCAGGGGGGACCCAGGGACCCACCGTGGGAGCCGGCGCCATGGACCATGGTGACTTTTTTTTTTTTTTTTTTTGCAAGTCTCCCTGGTTGAGAGGGGGAAAAAAAAACTTCAAATTCACATTGGGCAGGGCTCCGTGGGGCAGCAGATCAAACCTGAGGACCGGCTGTTTGAGCTCAGCGGCAGAAAAAAGGATTGCCCAGGGACTGAGCTTAAGTAGAAGCTGGATTAAACTTCAAACGCAGACTCCCCCTTCTCCTACACATCAGACAGTCATGGCTAATATTGCAATATGGACGCTAAAAATGCACGACAAATAAGTTACTCTGGACCCAGACTTGGGCCTTTTGTATCGAGGGGAGGAGCTAGGGAGATAATTTCGACGGGGAAGGCACATGGGAGTCCGCCCTCTTTCTCAAGAGTGGAGGGAAGTCCATCGAGTCTTGGGCCCAGGAGGCCAACTGCAGGCCCCACGCGGGAGCCCATTCAGAAGAGGCCTTGCTGGCGGCCCAGGAGGCCTTCCCGGAGGCTGCGGGAGGCGCAGGTCTCCCCCAGTTAGGAGAATCCAGGTGTATGTCATAAATGAGGAAATGCCAGGCCAGGGTGACAAAACAGTGGTACACTGAAAAGGGCTAACGACTTAAATCACTGACGTTCTTAAAACACATACACAAACCATGGGGTGTAACTGTGTTATTCACGTGATAAAGGAGGGACTCAGTGAAGAAGAAAAACTTGCAAATTCCCAGGTGGTGAGCATGGGAGCAGAAGACAAGTTCGAGGCTATAGGATTTTCTTCTTGCAGTGCCTGCGGGGTAATCCTGTGGCTCCTGGGGGTCAGGAGGCCGGGGCTGGAAGCGGTGCCACAGGTACTGGGATGAGCCTGGGCTGGGCTCCCAGGGCCAGCACAGCAGGGACCCAGAGAGATCCTGGCTATGCACACGGGCACAGAGCTGAGGAGCTGGAGGTGTGACTGCAGGACAAGGGCCATGTGTTCCTGCTCGTGCATGGTGGCTCAGGGCACAGGCCCAAGATGGTGTTATATGATAAAGAATTTGGGCATGGACATGCTGCTTTCCTAAAGAATTCTCCTGGAGTGTTTACAGAAATGCTCAGAGCCCACCTCCCTAGGATGACACTTCCCTGCGACCGCCAGAGGCTTGGAAATGCCTGGTGTCCGTCAGATGGAGACGAGGCCTGGCTCCCCTCCCTTCACTCCAGAATATCTGGGAAGAGGCCAGAATTCCCTCATGTGCATATCCACCATGGGGCACATAGCAGGTCCCACTGTGGGGCCATGGCTAGAATCTCCAGCATAGCTTCACAGAGGGCAAGAAGAGGCTGGGTGTCGCCTGGAGGTGGCCTGGCTGGAGACGGGTCTGTGCGGAGCAGCTGGGAGGGCTGTCCTTCCCCAGACAGAGAAATGAGGGGGCTCCTCCCTCACAGTGGCCACATCTCTGGACCCCACTGGCCCCTAAAGGGCTCCCAGGACGGGCCCCAGCTCTGTGACACAAGGTAACTCAACAGTCAAAGCACTGTGGCACCTGTCCCAGGTCCACCGAGGTACTGTAGCCTGGATTGTTCCCTGCTGCTCCCCCGACCACCCACGGGTGAAGGCTCCCTTTTCACGCCCTACCGCACCCCATCGGATCTCTTGGGGGGTGTCCTATTCCATGCCAAAGGAAACAGAACCACCGCTCACACTGACTGCAGCCCCAGTGTGCCAGCCAGTGTGCTGGCCCTTCACACTCACCCCTCTGAATCCCCCATCACCATGCAAACAAGGCTTCGGTGGTCCCATTTCACAGAGGGGTAAACTAAGGCTCACAAAGAGGCTCACTGCTAAAGATCATAGACTTAGGGCAGAGAAAGAATTTGAACACAGAATTGTCAAGGTCCAAGTCATCTCTTCTTTCCATGGTGTGACATCACCTCCCAAGGACCCTCTAGAGCTTCCACCAGATCGATGATAATAATAATAATAATAAATATCTTTGATAACAAGGTACAGACCAGAGAGGTTCCAGAGGAGGCACCAATGAGGTACCGACAGGTTAAGCAAATGAGTTATTCATGCCCCAAAAAGAACCCCAGGCCATCCCTATTGGCACCCCTCCCCAGCACAGGCGCACAGACAGCAGCAGCAAGCAGCGCTCCCAATGAGAACGGGGGTCGGAGGAGGGCGAGAGGGAAACCGTCAACAAGGTGGAGGCCAAAAGACCGTGCCACTTTTCCTCCCTTTCAGAGGACAGGACATGTCAGCCACCAGCTTTCAAAGGAGGAAAATGGAAAATGCAGGGGGGGTCTCCTCCCCACACTGCCCACGCTCCCCACGCTCTCCCCCAAGACTGAAATGTGTGGCCAGGCCCTGGCCCAGAGAAGGCCCAGCAGAAACACAACCAGCTTGAGGGGTGGAAGACAGGCAGCCCCAGGGGTCCGCCCTGGGCAGCACCCCCAGGCTGGAGGTGGCAGGCTGGGGGGTGGAGCCAACGGCTGGGGGGAGGAGGCTCCAGAGAGGGGCCAGGAGGTCTGCGGGCAAACTTAATGAATTCCTGTGAGCTGATTCCTGTCTGGCCAGACGAAGACCCTGGGGAGTGTGTGGAGACAGGAGGGGCGACCTTCTCCAGGAGCCATCGGCTCCAGCCTGAGGCACAAGCATCTGATTGGGGTCATTGATTACTTCCTTCTCAGAAGCAGGCCCACGGCTCCTGACTTTGGGCCCCTGGTCACCATGAGGGGGTCTGCAGTGGCCATTCCTTAGTGGGGAAGGATTTGGCCAGACGAAGACAGGGGTGAATACAGCCCACAAAGATATACTCGGGGTGATTACATATGTATAAAGAGTATGTACAAAGATATACTCTTGTCTACCAGGCTTCTTATCTCTTGGCAATTCTGGTCTCTGAAATTTCTAACTTGTAGAAAGAAAATGCCACCTTCTTTGCCTCTCCCAGCTGGAGAAATGCCAGAGACCGTGCACACCTCACTCTATGGAACAGTACAACTCGGGGACCAAGAACTTGGGATCCATGGTCAGGCAGACATGGGTTTGCCACCAGGCCCTGCCATGTCCTGGCTGGGCAACCTTGAGCAAGTTCCTGAACATCTCTGGGCCTCGGTTTCTTGATAGGTAAAAATAAAGGATCCCCAAAACACATACCTAAGACAGACATAGAGGGCATTAAAGGATGAAGTATCCGCTTTCTCCCAGTGTAAGGAATTGGGCACCACTGCCCCATTTCTTATGCACGGTCCTTCACATGTGAGCATACCCACCATGGGCCAGAAGGGAGAAAATGCGGAGGTTTTCTCCCTCCTCATCCTGTACCCCTTCAGAATCCTGACCTGCATCCTTGGTGCACAGAACAATCCAGCAAGGTCACAGTGGAGCCAGGACCAATGCTTCAAAAGAAAGCAAGCCTCAGTGAAGCCAGGGAATAGGATCCACTGGACCCAGTGGCTCCCACCAAGGACCAATATGGGGACCCAAGCAGGACCTCTGCCTCCTGCAGCCAAAACACAGAAGTCCTGAAGCCACCTCATCCATCTTGCTGGCAGCAAGCACAGAAGCTAAGCAGACCAGCCACACAGGAGGAAGGTTCTAGAAAGGGACACAAGGAAGGGGCTGGGCAAAGCTCAATCCATGGAGTACAAGCCCCAACAGGCAAGCAGATGCCCACCCACTGGCAATATGCTGGATAAAAAGCCACTTCTGGATTTTTCACACACTTCCACACCTTTTCCCTTTATGCAGTCCATGGCAGAGACCATGACTTACTCACTTCTTGTCTGAGTGCAAGAGCTCATGAACAAGTGAATGAATTAGTGAAAACAGCAACAGCTAACATTTATTTAAGTGCTTCCCATGTGCCCAGCATTGCTCAAGGCGCCTCACATGGGTGAACTCATTTGATGCTTACAACAAACCTATGTGGTATGGGGTACCGACTACTGTTTGTTTCATTTGACAGATAAGGAAACTGAGGCACAAAGATAAGGTTTGCCCCACATCACACAGTGGGCACAAAGCAGAACCCAGGCAGTCAGGCTCCAGAGCCCCCGTGACGTGAACAAAGTTCGAAGGATGCTTCCCAATGTCCGAGGTGGAATACACCATGCTTTTCAGCCTGTCCACCACCCATCCCACCATCTGTAAGAGCAGCCCTGTCTTCCCTGACTGAACACTCCTCCCTCTGTGATTCAGACACCCCAGGCCGGGCAGCTAGCCCTGCGTCCCCCAGCTACGAGACCGGTGTGGGGTGGGCACATGACCAGTGTGGGCCAACCGGAGTGAATCCTGAGGCTTTCTCACGAGTCGTCAGAAAAGAGATGCTCTTGCCCAGCAAGGAGGATGTGAGTGTCGGGCCACAGAGGGGAGGGGGACTAACCAGCCCCTCTTCGAAAGAGCCTGGCTGAGAATGAAGCCAACAAAAAGGAAAGCAGAGACAAGAGAACGTGAGAGGTGAACCCCCAAGGATCCCTCCCTGCCTCAAGAGTTATTCTCCACCCAGTTTGAAATGTGTTTTTGTACCTCCGGCTATTTCACAATGCTCTTTTTCTGCCCACATGGTAAAAGCATCCAATCTCGGCTCCTCTGCAAGCAGAGACGGCTGCCCAGGCACTGAGACGTGCTTCACTGCACCTTTCTTCCCACCGTCTTACACCCGTCGGACTTTCAAAGGTTGAATGGCCTATGTCTTCCTCTCCTGCAAAGGGCACTCTGCACACGAGACCCTAGCGGGCCCTGCCCTCCTCCTTCCAGGAAGGACTCTGATGCCTTCTCTCCAAGAGAGGCACCCCCAGGCCTCGGCAAGGGTGAAGGGGACCAGGCAGCCCATTTTTGGTTACCCAACGGCCTCTTGGGATTGTGCGAAAGGGCCTCTGGAAATCCTCATGAGCATTTCCCAGATAAAAAATATGGTCCGGGGCACCTGGGTGGCTCAGTCAGTTAAGCATCTGCCTTCAGATCAGGTCATGATCCCGGGGTCCTGGGATCGAGTCATGCATCGGGCTCCCTGCTGGGCGTGCAATCTGCTTCTCCCTCTCCCTCAGCTCCTCCCCCCCACCCCACCCCCGACTGCTCGTGCTCTCTCACTCACTCTCTCAAATAAATAAAATCTTTAAAAAATATATATGATCCAATATCATGGGAAGAAATGATTCTCTGCAGTTAAGCAAAAGCTGGCAAATTAGGCCCAACACCTACGTGCACCTCACACCTGCTGAAGACCGAAGAGTGTGGCCCTCAGAGGCGCCTCTGGCTCCCATCCCAGCACCCAAGACACCTGCGGCTCAGACCATCTCTATCCCCAATCTGGGCCTCTTCCCCAGCTCTACACCCAGCAGCCTGGAGCAATCATCCCTCAGCAACCTTACAGAGTTTTCTTTTGTTCAGTCTGGAAGCAAAAGGATGCTGGCTCGGAAGCCGAGAAGACCAGGGCCAGACTCCAGACCCACAGACTTCAACGAGAACAGCCACTGTGTGTTGGGCACTGACTGTGCTCACTCGCAGCCCCTGACACGGTATTGCAAGGCATCCTCCCAGCACGCCCACAAGGTAGGTACTGTTAGTGGCCCCATTTTACAGATGAGGAAACTGAGGCACAGGAGTCACAGAGTTTGCAAGTGACAGAGCTGCATGCTCTCGGGCAGCCTTGCTTATCCCCGTGGCATCATCTGTGACATGGGACCACTGCCCCACTGCCTGTGTTATCGTGAGAACGCAGGGGTCTGGAGGAGGAAAGAGCTAAGCTCTGTGCCCCAGGATGGGTCTTTGGCTCCCCTTCCTCCCACCTGAAGGACAGAGGTACGCCTAGACCTGCTCACCCTCCCACCTCAACAAGCGGATAGAAAAGGCACTCGGGAGAGGTGAGTGTACGCTCTGGGCTCAGTGACATGTATGTGTCCTCACATGCCGGTTGCTGCTGCTGTTGTTGTTGTTGTTGCTGTTGTTGTTGATGTGAAAGGCTCTGATTTAAATAACTGGGCCATCTTGAGCTCTGGCTCCAAACAAAGAGCGTGAAACAAGGCTGCCAGAGAAAGACCCCATACCAAGGGCTCCCCGTGGCGCTGGATTCCAAAAACCTGACTCCATGACCATGTTCTCAAGGTGTTTTTCCACCTCCGGTGGCAGCTTTGGGAGCAGGAGGCCAAGGCCCGCCGGGCCCGGGCTGGCCTCTCCCCTCTGCCCCTTTGAAGTGCCCAGCATGGGGTGGGCTGGACGGAAACCCTGGGCCGCAGAGGCCGGCTGTGGCGGCACCTACCCGCCCCCACCCAGCCGCCTCCCCCTCATTGTGCAGCCTGACTGGGCCTTTGTTGCAGGAGCCCAGGCACGGGACAGCCAGGGACCTGGCCTCATTATGTGCCTGACCTCAGGCAAGCCCCCTCCCCCCAGGGTGGAAGGTTAACGTGGCTGCCCGCCATGCAGGCCTGGGCCTCCGGGAGGCCTTCTTCCAGGGACAAAGAACCAGCCCCCTTCCTCCTCTCCAGGCCCCAAAACAGCTGCCGGCCTGCAGAGCCCATTCAGGAGGGGAGCTGAGGGGCCTGGAGGCGTGCTGTCCCAGGCTTTGATGGCTCAGAAGTCACCAGGGGGCCTCCTTTCCAAACCTCCTTCCTCCGACCCTACAGGGGAGACAAAGCACTGGGGGAGCTGGCGAGGGCTGATGCAGGAATGCAGCCAGTCCTGGGGGAGGAAGCTGGCTGGGGAGGGCTGGCCCACACCTCCTTCTCTTTCTCTCTGACCACACTCGGGACCCTGCTTCCATGGAAAGCTAATGTCAGCCCCTCACAAAGGCAGGATGGGATGGACCTGACAGGAGGTCAGATTAAAATCAGAAGCCTCCCAGTCCTGTCCCACTGGATCCCTCTGTCACCTGGCTTCTGTCACCTAGCCAGAGATGGGCTCCCTGAAAGAGGGAAGGCCAGAAAATGTTTGCGAGGGGGAACCAAAATCCCTCTAGCTGATGGCATTACCTTCCAACAGGAGCGCTCCGTTCCTGCCTCACACCAACCAAGAAGGGTCCTGGCGTATATGCCCAACACCAGGTAGAATGGCCTGGAAGACTGCTCCCCATCGCTTCTCTTATACCGTCTCGGGTGATTTGGAGGACTGCACCTCACACGCCAGACTGACACGCCGTTTTACTGCACACTGATTTTAATTTCAAAAGACTCCAGGGAAATTTTTTGGAGTGTGTTATTTGCTTAAGATCCTGGAGTCGACACGGGGGCTCCCTGGGGCACAGCCGGACCCGCTCAGGGACCAGCAAGCCAGGACCGGGCAGAAGAGTGGGTGTGCGGCCCAGAGTTGTGCGCTCACGCGTGTCTGCAAGCAGGTGTGTCCCAGCGTGTGCACAACAAAAGGCCAGCTGAAAGCCTTACCTATGGAGCAGGCAGGCAGCGTGAGCCCGCAGAAACAGCCTGGTCGGCCTATTGTTGAGAAGGGCTGCCTTTCAAGGGACAAAAGGTAGAGGGGGGCAGGACTACACGCGTGCAGGAGAGGCGGGCACATCTGTACACGGCACAAGCATAAACTGCTGGACCATTATCGGCGCAGTCTCCCCGGCAGCACCATGTGGAAGGCGTGGTGCGCATGTGCACGTGTGTGCACGTGCGTGTGCAGGGACTGACCCCACTCACATTGTCCTGCCCAGCCAGGAGACCCAGCGCCCCTGCGCTCTTACAAAGACATCGATTTTCCTCCTTGCCTTCCAGAGCAAGATCAGATGAGCTCCCGGAGTGACACATCCCTAACTTTTCAGTGGGGCTTTCTTTTCTGACTTGTTTGTTTGTACTATATTTAAAAAAAAAAAAAAAAAACTGGTCTCTAATTGTGTCTGTGCCCCGCCACATCTTCCCGGCTCCCGCCCACCAAAGCGAGGAGGACATGCTGATTATCTGAGCGCACAGGCTGCTCACAGGGCATCCTGGGCCCTGAGAATGCCAGGGGGTGAGGAGTTGGGGAGGGGGGGAATTAATTGCCAAGAAAACACAAGGCTGTGTTGTGACTTTGATTCCATCAATTACCATTATCTTTCTCCGCAGGTCCGCCAACCATCCCCCGGAACCGGCCGCGTTTAACTTTCTTTGCCAGTCCTGATACCCGGTCAGATTTCTGGCGGTGCCACGCCGCCCGCCTGGGCTCCTTCTGGGCCCTTATCAGCCGCTCCCAGTCAGCCTGGCCCGGCACAGCTGTTCCAGGCCCTCAGCCCCTCACTTTTATCTGCTCGCGCAGACCTCGGCCTGGCAAGCGGCGGGCCCGGCGCCTGCTCTGCATTCCCCAGGAAGCCGGCTGGGAACGCAGCCGCCCTGCTCCCAGAATCCTCTGGGAGTTCATTACCAGCCAGGGTACCCCAGCCCGGCAGCCAAGGTGCGGGCCGCGCCGCCCAGCCTCGCCGCCGGCATCATTAAAACTCCAACCTTCTGAAGAGAAGAAAGAACAAAACCACAAATTTAGATTAATAAAGCATTTGTTGATTCTACAGCAATTTAGCAGGCCCCTAAGAAACCCACCAGAGACCCGCGGAGCTCCAGTAATTTTCTGTTATATTATCTTTCTTGTAAAATACTTCCCCAGACAGAGTCCCCAAAGGGGCTCAAATATCACTGTGACTAACCAAAATCAATGTGCACTCACCTATTGACATTTTTACATAGTTTTTGGATTTAGTATCCAGCCGAAAACACAATCAGCTCTTCTGCCAAGGAACCGACAGGCACTTAGCTAGTCAGCTATTAGTGTTACAAAGGAAAAAATGCAGGCACCCAGGGGAGCGGGGCGAGGAGGCACTGACGTCAGGGGGTAATTGGGTGTCTGAGAGAAATTGCCAGCGGCTGGCCGGCTCCCCCGGGGCCGCACAAAGCTGAGCTGTAACTCTAATAAAGGAGAGGAAATTCTAGAAAAGGGGGCTTTGCTACAAAGGAGCCCCGGCAGAAGCCAAAAATAGCCCTTTGGAAATAAATAAATAAATGTGGCCAAAGCGTATAGATCTAAAAAATAAAATAAATCACCGCACAGAGGAGGCTTTCTGGCCTCCCCTCCCTGGACATCTGTTTGGGGCTCAAAGACGCCACCTCCCCCCAACCCTTCCTCTCTGGAACCACGTGGATTTTAAACGCTGGAAGGAGGTTTGCCATCTATTTTGGCCAACAGGATGGGTTTTCTAAAGAACCGAAGTTTGCTATCCCCTCTTTCCCAAAAAGGAGGAGGCATTTCTCTTGTTCCCTTTGGGTTGTTTTTATGGCTTGGGTTTCGGTTTTCCCCACCTCCCCCCACCCCCCAAGGAGCAGGAGGCTGATGGGTTGGCTCTTATAATGCCACCTCCATTCAGTGAAAACTGAAGAGGTTCTTGCCACATTGCTGGGGCCTCCCCTGGAAAAAGTCTGTGTCCTTGGAAGTGGGCTGGGTTTTCTTGCTCTTCTGCTCTCCCACCCATCACCGTGGCTCTCACCCCTGAGGCCAGAGGCTCCAAAAGCATCTGGGCGGAATTCACTGCCTCCCCTGAACGAGGCCAAAGTCTCCAGGAGGAAGGAGGACAGGAAAATGGTGACTCCCACCCTGAAGCTCCAGAACAAGGTCCCAGGCTGGGAGACAGCCTCCCGTGGGAGTCTGCAGCCCTCAGAAGACCCGGGGTGGGGGCAGGGAGAGGATGGTCTGAGACCCAGAGGCCACCGGGAAATTCAGGCCCTCTTGGTCAGGCGGGAGAAGGTGGTTTGGGGAAAGAGATGGCAAGAATGGGATTCCTGGGGTCAGATTCTATTTCATCGCTTTGAAAGAAAAAGGGAAAATAGGCCCAGGATTTAAAAAAAGACGAAGAAGAAGAAGAAGAAAGAAAGAAAAAGAAAAAAGCAGAATGCACTCCAACCCAAAGCTACTTGGAAATTGGTCTGAACAAAGGTCTTCAGCTAAAAATGTCAAATCAGCACCACGGGGCTCCTTGCCCTCTCAGCCTTGGAGCCCCTGCTGAAGCCCATGGGGCCCTGCTGCGAGTAGGAAAGTCCCCTCCTGGGGTCTGCCCAGGGCTGTGAGCCCACAGCCCCACCCATCGAGACACCACAGGAGCTGCCGGAGCTTCCTGGCTGGGGGTCGGGCGGCAGGGGGGTGGGGGGGTTGGCGGCTGAGACACAGGGGGCCCCAGTTCCTTTCCTCACCAAGCGCCCAGTGTTGGCAGGAGGAGGAAAATCCGCCTGGAAAAAANGGGAGGGAGGAGGGAGGGTCTTATCAGCAACTTAGAATTTCTTGGCCTTGGCGGCCGCAAGCTCTCTCAATGTTATTTTCTTGTCCCAGTCAATGAGACTGTAATAGAAAGAGAGAGCGAGAGACCTCTTTTCAGCAAGCCAGTGAGTGCCAGATTTAGAAAGGAAAAAAAGCAGCTTAAATTAACCCTAAGGCTTAACATGTGGAAATCTTGTAACTTTTAAAAAAAACAATACTGAAGGTGAGCAAGCAGACAGGAGAGCTCGAACAAGGCACATGCAGAAGCTGGTGTGTGTGTGCGTGTGTGTGTTGAGGGACAGGAGAACATCCCTTCTGTCTTTGCAAGACTTCAGCAACAAAACGCTTGCAAAAAAAAGTAGCCGGCAACCTCCCTATTTCCTATTCTGATGGCCCCGACTGGGAGAGAGGGTTTGAAACCAGTTCGCACGGGAGGGTTGGACCCTCTCCAAGGTTGATTTTCTCATCTTTAATGCACAGAAGGGAGGGGAGGGGAGGGGAGGACAGTGAGCGGGCCAATATCTCAAACCGACCCCAAACGGTTAATGATAATGAGCCGGCGCGCGCCCCAGGAGTTTAACAGCTCTAAGGAAGAGGGGAGACCCCGGGAGAGGGGGGCATGGCAGAGGTGTTTTCAATTACCAAAAAGAAAAATAATTTATTTTTAAACAATACCCCCTCGACACTGGGTGTTTAAAGAGAATATGCCCCGGCCCCTAAAATATCAAAGTGAGATTTAAAAATAGAAAAGTCATTTCCCCCCTTCCCCGTTGCAGATTTTACTGTAGCGTTCTAGAAGGCAGATTAAATGAAGGGAGCTCAAACACACTCAATTTTGTCCTTTAGCAAATTCTTCTCTTTCACTCTTGCATGAAGAAAAAAAATCTCCCCACAGAGTTTTTCTCTTCTTCCTGGTGTGGATCTGGGCCCCTGCAGTGCCCTGTGTAATTTCCAGTTCCTCAGAATTCAGGTATTAATAAAGACCCCATGGGGACTTCCAACAATATAACCCTACATTTTGAGGCATTATGAAAGGAAACCCCCAGGGGTCTGTGGCTCAAATTTCTGAAATGTAGGCATTGTAAAAGGCACCCCAGGGGATGCCCGCAATAGAAATCTGCTGAATTCAAAGCATTTTGGAAGTCCTGGTGGGAGTCATTACTCCCACTGGAAGCTTTTTACAAAACATGTGTTGCTGACATGTTGACAGATTGCTCAGTGAAGTGTTTAGGTGCATGCACAAGGCGGGCCTTTGGAGACGCTCGGCGCTGCCAGCAAGTCTCCCAACGCTGGAACCGGTACCATCCATATTTCATAACAGGGGAGGCCGAGGCAGCCGGGGACAGGAGGAGTGTTCTCCGAACCAGCAGCGAGCCTCGCACCCCTCCGCCACCGCGCCACTTCCAGTGGGCCGGCCCCGTCCTCGCCTTTGGAAGCGGGTCTGTGCGGCACAGCTGTGATGGCCCTTGTATCCCTGCCAAGGGCTTTACTGAAGGAATCTGGAGGCGACCTCGCTGATCACTGCGAGGCGACGGGCAGACCGGACAGAGGAGGGGGCTGGGGGGCGGGTCGGGGGNGCCGGGTAGGGGGGGCTGGCGGGACCCTCACCTCGACCCCCCCCAGCCCTCCAGGAGAGGCAGCATGGCGGGGAGGGGTTGGAACTGGGGCGCGCTGGTCTTGACAGTGTTAAGCTCGGGAAAGTGATCTGTGACTTTAATAAGGCAGAGGGGCTCAGAGGAATTAGCTGCCTAGGTGATGGGGGCCGGAGATGGATGGAAATGTATTCATGGCCTGGTGGGCCAAGGGCCAGGCTGGGGCCCCAGGGAGGGCGGCTCACCCACAGCCCCACAGCCCCACGCGCTCCGAGGCGCTCTCTCCAAAAGACTTTCTCAGCCGCTCCAGGAGCGGAGCAAGCGCCAAGCAGGCCTGCCTGTGCATGTACACACGTACACACACACACACACACACACACACACACACTCACACTCTGTGGCAGGATAATGCACCATATGCCCGTGTTCATAAAATTTTAAAGGTAAAAGCAGATGTAATGTGATAAATGTGTACATGTGTTGATAGGAACACACACACCAATACATAGGCATGCACATTCCAACGCGGGGTCTTTTCCTTCCTCCGAAGCTCCATGTTTGCCCTCAGGGCCCTCCTTCATGTGCACTGGAATGAGACAGGCGACCTCCCTCAACCATGCCATGGCCACTGGAACGCACAAAGAAATCTATAGAAATTTTGGTTGCTTCTTTCAAGATTCTCTTTGTACTACTGTACTATGACGTGGCGGGCTTGGGGTTGTCCTTCGTTGATTATTTTTAAAGCATGCTAAGAAATCACCATCATTTCTGCTGGGCACAGAGCATTCAGAATCAGGGGTGAGGGGGATCATGGGGGATGGTAACCCCATGTCCAGGCCAGGCCTACATTTTCCCAGGACCTCACCTCCATGCTAGAAACTGACTTTGGAGTTGGCCTGTAGGAAACACATTCTCACCCTGGTGGCCTTCCTCTTCTTTCTCCTCCTTTCAAAAGCAAACTGCATTTCCATAGACAAATGGCTTTTCCAAGAGAAGGGTACAAGATTCCATTCTCCCAAGCCCCCCATGGCCTTCTGGGGACAATGGCTCTAGAGAGGTACCTGCCAAAGGAGCCTCCCCCCTGGGTGTCAGCCCTCAGGGAGGCCCCCTGTGGGACAGATAAGGCTCTACTGACTTAACGCAGTCCTTCCCACCAGCACCTGTAAGTGCGAAAGCTACTTCTGGAGCTGGCCGGCTTGGAGACGGCTCTCAAGGCGCTGGGCTGGGAGGGGATTTCTATCTGCCATTTCCTAAGTGCCCAGCTCAGGGATCAGTGCATCACAAAGGCACGGAATAGATGGTCCGCGTTGAGTGAAGAAGTAAATGCAGACATGGGTGAACAATAAGTTCAAGTCAAGGACGAGGCCGTCAAGAGTCGACCCCAGGAGATACTGTGACTTGGAAAACATAAATTGATAACAATCTCCCAGTTCCAGAGGAGGAAGGACAGGTTTCCCCTTCAGAGCCGACTTTGGGGAACCCTCTTCCTCAAAAAGAAAACCCTGGTCTTGGAGGCTGGTAGAGGCAACGGAAGCCAGACCCCAGGCATGCACTTTCCAGAGGGCTGCTTGGCCCCAGCACCTAGCGATGCTGTGTCCAGAGAGGGACCACCGGGCTGGGGAGAGTGACATGAGGAACTGAGAGAGACAGGGGAAGAATCTTTGGTAGAAACTATTTCCAGGGATAGCATAGCTCCATGTAAAGCTCCCACTAGGCGTGCCAGCCCTGTCACATGAGATCCCTCCTTGAGTCCATCTCTCCACAGCCCTGCCCATCCCCCTCCTTCCATCCTACCTGCAGCACCTCCTTGGATGACAGTAATCTCTGTTTACGTCTGACTAGGGTGACTAGCTTGTCCCACTTTGTCTGGGACTTTCCCAGTTTTAGCAAGGAAAATCCTATGTCCCAGGAAGCCTCTTGGCCTAGGGCAAACTGGGACAGTTGGTCACCCTGTACCCTTACCCCTCAACTGTAGGGCTCCTTGAGGGCAGGGACCAGCATAGAGCCTGCTACAGAAGAGATGTGTAATAATGTTTAATCCATGCATGAACAAATTAAGGCTTTTGGTCCTAGGCTCCAGGAGGCCTAAGGGGGTACAACGGTTGCTCTGCTCCCAGGTAACCACAGAGTGTGTACACCAGGCACCCAGGGCAGCATCAGGCCTGCCCTGGAGGCCTCCACACGTGGCTGCTGGAGCTGGAAGGTGGCAGGGACCTTTGCACCCCACCGCAGTTCCTCCCGCCCACAACCAGCAGTGGTCCCTGGGCCCCTCTTGAGCACAGAACCCTCCAGGCCTGGAAGCCACTCAGGAGTAGGCAGCATTGCCACTGACCTTTAGGCAGCTCTCCGTCCGCCCACCCCCAGCCCAACCCCTCCAGCCTCTCTGGTGTCCAAGCCTTTGGGCTTGACTCTTACAGGTGCAACAACAGCAGACTGGGTTATAGAGTGCTCTTTCTGGGAGAAGGCGGGAGGATACCTGGAGTGAGAAAAGCAAAAGGCCCAAAGTACAAGCTTCATTAGCTCTGGCCATGATGGGAGAAGGAACACCATTCTGGACCATTCGTTCATCCAGCAAACACATCCCATGAACCCTCCAGCCAAATGCCAGCCCCTGGGCGAACACAGGTGAAAATGCAAGGTCCTGCCCTTCAGAAGCCCCGTGGTTGGGCTGCTGGGACGGCTGTGTCCCCTCTGGCCAAGGGGACAGCAATACCCACCTGAATGCCGCCAGACAATGGAACACGATAAGGCCGATTCATGGAAGCTTTAGGAAAGTATTTAATGATATGATAAGCTGTTTACAATCTATAGGTACATGGGAAAAAGTAGATTGCAGCACCGGAATCAGGAAGGATAAACGCCAAGACAATTGCCCTGGATCTCTGGACTACGGCTAGGTTTTATCTTCTTCCTTCGGCTTGTCTTCACATAATAGATGTTCTACAACAAATTCATCTAATAAGCACGAAGCAAGAAAAATGTATTTGGTAAACAAGGGCCTGCTGTCTGCTCAGGGGTCAGGGGAGGCTTCCCGGGGAGGCAGGAAGGAAGGCTCTGGCTTTGCCAAGGAAGTAAACTGCGGAAGGCGGGGTCCAGGCAGAGAGAATGGCACAGACAAGCCAACGATGGACATCAAGGACAGCGGCCAGGTCGGGAGCAGTAATTCAGGCTGGAAAACAGGGACAGACCCCACCACCCATGGCCACTTGAGTAAAGAGCCGAATTTTGGTCTCATGGGCATTGGAGGCTGGCATCCCTCAGAGTCCTGACCCACGACCGCTCCACATCAAATGTGAGGCCACATTTGCCTTGGAAGAACTGGTTTCCATCAGTTGGTGAACAAGATGGGCGGGGTGGGGCAGCAGTCCCAAATGAGGAGGCTTCGCGCTCTCACCTCCAAGCCAGCCGTTGCTACGGAGTCTGACCACACAGGCACGCTGGAACCAGTCCCGGCCCATCCAGCAGGCATTGAACCTGCGGCCCCACGTCGGAAGGGATCTGGCTGTCTTATGAGGGCTGGAGCCACTGTCTCAGCTGCTCTGTTCCCGACAGAGCCTGGTGTGAACGGGCCCGGGGCCCCACCGCCTGGAGGTAGACTTCCAGCTGCTGGAGGGACAGCTGCCACCGAACGCAGGGTCCAGGTGTCAAGAGGAAATTAAAACAAATGACCCTGCGCATTTTTTATTATCCATTCATAAAAAATACAAGAGCGAGATGGGAGAAAAATAGGTCACTTCAGTGAGATTTACAGTGACTTAGAAATCTAAACATCACCCGAAGGTCTTTGGACTCCATCTGGCTTCTGAAGGCCAGGTCTGCCTGACCCAGAAAGGGAAGAGAGAGCCCACAAGTGCAAAGCGGAGTGGGGTTATGATCTGTGCACCAATGACGCAATGGCACCTTCAAACTCACAGCACAAGTGGCTCCAGGCCACATGACTGCTGGCCCTGCAGGAAAAACCCACCAGCCACCCCCCAGAATGACCCACGGGTGAGTTTACTCTCCACATGGCAGCCACACCCCCAATCATGTCACTCCTTGGCTTATCCCCCCAGTGGCATCCCGGGCCCTGTATTACCTGGCCCCAAAAGACTCTCAGCCCAATCCTACACCCTCAAGTCACTGCTCTCTGGGTCCCTACATTCCTGGCCTCCTCGGTCTTCCAACATTTTGTAGCACCCCTGCTTCCCCAGGACCTTTGCATACACTCTTCTTTCTGTCTGCTGCACTCTCCTCTGGAGACTTTACCCACTATCTCTTACTCATTCCAGATCCAGCGCCAAGGCTCTTAGAGGCCCTGCACATAGATAAGAGTATGCTCTACACTCGCGTGATTCGAACGAAACAGAACAAAACCCACTACACTAAAAAATAAGAGTAATGAAGTCTGGCCAAAATTTTTATTGATTCATTTAGCTGTGCAACCTCTAAAGCTTTTTTAAAAATACTTTAAATCAAATTCTTGCAAAAGAGCTTCTTTCTCCAGTGGGAGCGGCCCTGCCTCTACCGATACCCTGAAGCACTAACTTGGACGCGATACGGTTCAGATCTCAGCCCCAATTTCACCACCTCCAGGAAGCCCTCCATGACATCTTACCGCTACCAGCCCCACCACAAAGACCAGATGCAGAGGCCCCTCTCAGCATTCTCCCAGCACCACGCATCTTCCCCTACAAGCCTGTGATTTTCCCATTGTCTGTATGATTCTCCAAGCACACCATCAGCTCCACAATGAGAACAGTGCCCACCTTGCTCACCTCATGCCCTGCCTAGAACATAGCATGTGCTCAAGAAAGAGCTGTTGAACAAATAAAGAGAACAACAACAGCATGGATAAATCAGGGAGGACGACTCGCATTACAAACCAATCATGAAAGTACCACGAGGAGCCACCACTGAGCTTCTGAGATGAGCCAAGTGCCCTAGGGAATTCAAACCGTTCTTCCAGCAAACATTGGCAAGACACCTACTATGTGCCAGGCCTCGAGGACACAGGATGAAAAAGACAAACCTTCTCCTCCAGCCTCTCTGCCCAGAACAGACAGATACGTCAAAAACCTGTGAGAAAAGGGAGCCTCAAAGTGCTGGGGGGAAGCTAAGGAGACAGAGATGAACTTGAGAATGTTCCCTCACTTCCGTGTCTTGTGTCCTCACGCAAATGCTCGGGTCAGGATGCTGCTGTGGGGGCCACAGTATGGCTTTTCCTTGAAGCACACAGGATTATTAGAATTTCCACTCCCCTTAGCGCCCAGCATGCTATGTTCTTTAATGCAAGCTCCTACTCCACGCCAGGCATGGTGCCAGCTTCTAGGGACGTGAAGACCAGGCCATGGTCCCTGCCCTCAACAAGGGCCATGTGCGGCTTGATGGCTCTCAACCACGTGTGGCAACATCTCCCTTTGGGGGCATCTTTTCAAGTGTTACAATAATCAGGGAGGTTGCTACTGGCATCTAGTGGGCAAGACCAGGGGTGCCGAATGTCCCATAAAGCAAGGGACAGTCCCTCAGAATGATGAATTACCCTCGTCAAATGCCACCCCAAGGTTGGAAATTCTAGCACAAATCTATCAGCTGTAAGCAAACCAACAAATTCTCCCTCGACTTGGATACCATTGCTGGAGACTGGTGTACCCAAAGTGCAAAGTCAAAGGATTTATAATCCCCCAAAGTGAGATCTGCCGGGTGTGTCCAGCTTCGGCCCCTGGAAAAACCCCAGCTCCCACTAAAATGCTCCTCGCCCTCCTTCCCAGGTCCTCCCTGCCTCCACAGTTTGCTTAGTGATCCCAAAGTCCTTGCTACTCCAAGTGTGGTCCAGGTTCCAGCAGGAACTGCATCCCAAGAGCTGGTAGCAAATGCCAAACCTTGCTCCTCCCCCGCCCCAGACCTGCCAAATTAGAACCTGCATTTTCACAAGATCCCAAGTGATCCATTTGCACTGAAAAGTTAGAAAGCACTGCTGAAGGCCTCTTCAGGACAGCCTCTCTGGCACTTTCTGTTCACAAATTCTCCGGGGCAGAGCTGGAGTGAGGGGCTCCAACCACTTCTGTCACCTCCACCCCCCCACCCCATGTTTCCTGCATCCTCGATGAGAGATGCCATAGAACCTTCATGGACAGACCAGGTGTCAAGGGACAGGTAGCAGTTCTTTTCTCCCCACTCAGCTCAAAAGGGGGTAAACAAGAGAGGGACCTTGCCCCCAGAACAGTCTGAATGCATGCCTTAAGAACACAACTGGGAAAGATTCACACTCAGGCCCAGATAAGTCAAGGGGTGACATGTGTCGGTGCAAGGGCACACTTTTTTTTGTTCCTAAGGGGTTTGCTGCCCCTGAGAGGAACCAGAATGAGTATAAAATGAGGGCTGAAATGCCTTCCTCAGAACCATACCAACACCTGTGCTCCTACCCCAGGCTGAACTTGGACATGCTCTGGAACTCCGATCCAAGACCCATTTCATGCCTACTCTCCCAGGTAGACTATAAGTTCCCAGGGGCAGGATCTGACTCCCTTTTGGACACCTCAAGCCACAAAACTGATCCAGGCACAGTATCTGATACCAAATAAGTACTCGGGTTATAGCTGAAGGACAGGGTGGGATGGATGGAATGGAATGAGATGGTGTGGGATGGGATGGAGTGGGATGGATGGAGTGGGAAGGGATGGGGTGGGATGAGATGGGATGGATGGGATAGGATGGGGATGGGATGAATGGGATGGGGTGGGATGGATGGGATGGGATGGGATGGAATAGAACATATGGAAGATAATGGGATGCAAGAAAGGTTGGGCCCAGCAATGCCCCTTTGAGCCATGGAAAAAGTGCTCCTATAGGGAGACATGTACAAGGATGTTTACTACAGCCAACAATTAGAAACAACCTAAATGCCTATCACCAGGGACCAGTGGCATAAACCATGGTACATTCATCTATGCAATGCCACGCAGCAGTTAATAAGGAATAAGGGAGGTCTATATACCAATGTGCACAACTCTCCAAGGCATAGTATTGTGGGGGGGGGGGAATCCATTATAGAATGATAGATCCAATATGGTATCATTTACTTTTTTAATAAAAAATCAATATGACATTGTTTCTACGGATACACAGATACCATATTTCATCACATGTAAGACCCCATGGGCTGTAAAAGGCACCACTATTTTACGCACCACTAAAAAAGAAAAAGAAAAAAAAAAAAAAAAAAAGCCCTGTCAATGAAACCATGACCAGCCACTAACTGTAGGATTCATCTAGACCAGAGAAACATTAAAGTGTGTCTCGGAATCTATGAAATGCGGTATCACACAAATTTGGAGTAGAAGGTCTAGAAGTACACCAGCCAAACTCGTGACTGCAAGTTAACACGGGGTGGGGGTGGGCAGGATGGAGACTTTAGCCTTTTGCCTCTGGGACTTCTACACGTGGAATACGTTTATATGTCCGTGCTATTCAATAAACTCTAAAAATATTTTTGAAATAAAGAGTAAGGAAAGGCTCCTCTGCCCCTCACTGAGAGGTGCGGCGACGCTGATCGTGCGGATGGGTCCGTGAGTCACCACAGAGACCGGGACTTTCCAGGGCGCTAGGCCAGGGTGGGGCCCGGGAGGGTGGGCGAGCGGGACGCGCCAAGCTCTGGGAAGAGCAGAAGGAAGCGCTTCTGAAGGTCCGGTGGGGACGTGTCATGGAAAAAAAGAAACAACAGGAAGGGAATTTGATTTGGAGAAACAATTCGCAATCGACTCACAGACTCACATGAGGCTACTTGGGGGGCCCGGGGTTGCCCCCCAAAACGGCTCCTTCATCTACCCTTGCTGCTCTCCGCAGAAAATGCCTGGAAAGTCATAATGCCATCCTGAATGCATCACTCACAAGGGATCTCCTTGGACTCAAGCTTCTAATTCCGCCTTAATATCCAATTCTGCGTGTCAGGGAGAGCTGAACCTCGGCCTGCAGCAGCCGCGTCACCTTGCCCTGCGCACAAATAAAAATAGCTTTGGTGCTCAGAGCACAGGTTCCCTTGCCTTATCCTCTGGGGGTCCCGGGAGTGGTGCAGCCAGCGAATGGAAACCACGCGCAGTATAAATACATAATGAACAAAGAGGCTCTGCAGAAGCATCCTTGACCTTCCTGCTTTCCTTGACTTCTCCCCTGCCATTGTCCCCAGTGAAGCCATAAATGGAATGACACCGTTGAGGGGGGTGACGGCCACAGAGTGCCTTCCTTGCCAATTTCTCCAGTAGTTAAGCAGTAAATGGTGTTAATCGAAACGATAGCCTAGTCCATTCTCCATGTATGCAAATAGCAAAGTTTTGGCAGCTCGGGCCATGATTTGAACAGCTCTACCTGCCAAGAGCCAGGCCTCGCGGCCGACAAATCTGCTCCTCTGTTCCCATAATCTGACTCCCATAATGTGACACGAGACCGAGTCACACATTAGTACCACGTCCCGGGGAAAGAGAAAACCAAAATCCAGAAGCCCCAAGGCAACCTGACAAAGCCCCAAGCTCCAAGACAAACACGTGCCTCCAACGCCCCCAAACAGATTCCCATGGTAAAGCTTCTCCTTTTACAAACTGGGGTTCAGCTCCAGAAGTTGACCTCTCAGCAGCATCCAAGCGAGCCCCAGGGGCAGGGGTGATGCAGAGAGCACTGGTCATCAGCCCCTCCGGATATAGCAGGTCCCTGTCCCCTTCTCCGCCCTGCTCTGTGCCTCAGGAAGCTGACCAACAGGCTTCTATGCTTTGGGGCTCCTGTTAGGTTCAGTCCATGGTTCCGGCGGAGACTGGAGGGTAGGAGGAGACAGAGTCGGGGTATCTACTCTCCTGGCATGCTCCCTGGCTTGTCACAGGTCGCCTGTCACCAGGAAGTTCTCCAAAGGGGCAGCCTTCTCTGGGTTCCAGCAAAAGCCCTCCCCGTGCCCCATTAGGTTCCCCAACATCGCCAGGATGTCCCGAAAATGCTCCCCCATCCCTGGTGGCCTCCCTTCGACATACCCACCTCTGTAAAGGGCCCTTATTAAATGCTCTTCAATTACCTCATCTGAATGTGCCATCTGTTTTCTGTTGGGACCCTGACTAAGGGGGTATCTTTTAAACAATTTTTAAGTAAATGTGTCGACACAAGGTGTTTGTGAAGATGGTGATAAAAAGCCGTTCGAGGATGCAGTGTAAAATATGTCATCAGTCAGAGTGACAAGAGATTAACAAAAAAACAAAAACAAAATCAGTGATGAGGCAAGTGGCTCGTGGCAAAGGTGGTCAGAGGGCAAAGCCTCCTTCAGTACCTGCTCCCCTTCCACCCCGGACTCCCCGGACCCTTCCCTCGGGGACTCGACACATCTCCCTGCAACTCTGCCACCCCCTACATGGGGAACACAAACCACCCTGGCCGGGCCCCACGAGATGCACACATTTCCCTGGTACTCCTCAACTCCCACCCCAGGGACCTTAGGGTCTCCTCGCGCTCCCATGCGTATCCCACGGCTCGTGATGCATTTGTCCATCGACCTCTTTGTTACCTATCTCCCCCGCCGGAACAAAAGCTTCCCGAGGGCAGGGACCTGCTATATCCACCAGCTACTGGGGTGTGGCACATAGTAGGGACTTCATAAAAAACTAGAGGTCCGGCATGCAAAACATCCCTATCCCCTGCAAGAGCAGCATACACCCTCTGGTTTGATTCACGGTCCCAGGAAGCAGCTGGGAAGAAGGGTTTCTCAGGCAGGAAGGGAAGTACGTGGCTTGGTGGCATTTGAGAGGAAGTAGGCTTCTCTCCAGCCCACAGGAGACTGTCCGCAAGAATTCCTAGGCCTTAGCCATCCACGGGAGTGACAAATAGAACAGGCTAGTGCCACGTCCAACGAGTCATTCAATAAATATTCCTGAGCACCTACTATGTGCTAGGCCCTGTGTTAGGCCAGAGACAGATACAGGCATGAGAAAGATAGAGCACACCACTGTTCTCAAGAGGGTCACATTCTAATAGCAAAGCCAAAACTGCAAATCAAAAAGAAAAATGTGTGTTAGAAAGAGCTGCCAGAAAGGAAATCAAAGGGGATGATTGGATAAATGGTGAAGGAGAGTAACTCTGGCTGGAGAGTGGGGGCGTCAAAGAGGGCCTCTCTGTGCAGGGGACACTGGAGCCAAGCCCCATGAGGAAGCAAAGGAGTGATCCTTGTGAAACCCTAAAAGAGCATCCAGGTGGAGAGGAGAGGTGGAGCAAAGGCCCTGGGGCAGGACTAAGCAGTCTCAAGAGGAGGAACCCACTGGGAGTAAGAGAGGCCAGGAGAGGCAGGCCCAGGTCTGTGAAATGGATGCATTCTAAGTGCACCAGGAGAGCGGCAGAGTCAGGTTGAAGCTGCCCTGGGAACAGATGCTGAGAAGCAGCTGGAAGGCCACAGACAGATGCCAACCATCTCTCCTCTCCAGTCTCCCTACCCCCTGCCCTCCACCACCTTCTTGCCACCTCCTCACCACTCAGCTCCAGGAGATCTGGCCTTGTCACCCTCTGCCACTTGGCAGTGCTGACACACACAGCCAACCACTTGGCCAGGCCAAGACTTCTGGCATCCAGGGTGGTGGGGGGGGGCCCAGGTGTGTGTGCTCCCCCCAGGCCTGTGGCCACCCCCCCCACCTGCACAGCTGCCCCACAGTCCCAGTCTTCCCAGATGCCCCCCTCCCCAGAGCAATGATGTCATTTCCAAAGGCAGCCAAATTCTAGCCAGTCAACTCCAGAATAAAACTGTTTAACACAAAATGAAGCATTTTATAATCCCCTGTACATTTTTTCCCTGAGCTGGCAAACACAGTGTTTAAAAACACTGCCAAAACACTCAACCAATAGTTCAGCTTTATTTTAGACCAGTCCCAGAGTGAAATTTCGGATTTCCTTGCTCCTTTCCCAGTCCGGAAACCCCCCACCACCCATAACCCTCGACCTGCCCCCACCCGCACCCCCAGCCCCACCAAGCCTTTGCCACATATCACAAGAACTTGCTAACTCCCTCTCCACGGCCAGGCCAGGCCGGTCCCCTGCTGGCTGTGCTCCTTGAACCACACGCCCTAGCCAGCAGGAGATAAATTTGGTTGATTTCTCATTCTGTTTGGGGATGTTCTTTATTTTCCTGTGTTTAGTGTGTCATTTGAGGGATGCCAATCACAGGATCTCAAGGTTCAGAGGAACCTAAGCACTCAACCAGTGCGGGCCCCTTGAGTCCTGCCCCCACATCCCACTCCCTACCCCTGCTGCCATCTGATGGGTCATCTCCAGCCTTTGAAAGTCGCTTGCCCCCAGGAAGTTGCTCTTTATATGTGGGCCAAAGTGGCCGCTTGAATCAGTCTTCGTTCTGTCCCTTAGAGCACCAAGATTAATGGAGAGAGGGGTTGGGGTATCTCACCCTTACTCCCCCAGTGCTGTGAGGCACAGCTTTGACCAGAGCTCCCACTGCTCGGCCCCGTCCATCCACACATTTTTATCCAGAAGTGATAGTAAAGATACCAAGCACTGGATCACCACCATAGGGACGGAAGGCGGCCGCACTGGTGGGACTGGTCGTGCTTATCCCTACCCCTGAGGTCAGGTCACCTTCTCTGGACTCTGGTTAAATGGCATAAGCTCCTTCCCCCTTTGGGCTGATGCTGCCTCACAGCATCCACCCCCCCACACACACACCCCGTTCTTCTGCTGGCAGCACCCTGATTTCCTCTGGAAAACATCTCTGGGTCTGCTATGTGGAGCCCTCCAATCGGCCTGAGCCGAAAGCCAACATACATTCATCAGCACCAGGAGATGCAGGAAGACCGGGTTCTGAAGCCTTCGCCAGGGTCCCTGGATTTAGCTGCACCTGAAGCTAGTGCTAACTACATCTGGATTTTCTAGTTACCGCAGCCGCTAAATTCCCCTACTTGATTGAAGCAATGTAGGCTTGAGTTTTCCAGCACCAGCCACCGAGAAGCCTAACTTCCCAAACTACAAGCATGGCTTTGAGGACCGCCCCCCTCGCTGTGCTCCCCTGAACCCGCCCCGGCCCCGGTCTCTCCAGGAACATGCAGAACTGAGCTCTCGCCTCCTCGTCCTGCTTCTGCGGACACAGCCTCCGAGCACACTAACCGTTCTGGCAGGGAACCTGCTACTTGTTTTCCCCGTTCATACTGCTCACATGGGCCTTGGCCGGCACTCAGCTATACCACCGAGGGAACCAGGCGCTTCTTTAGAACAAAATAACTGCATACAGGTCAGTTTAAGAATCTCGTGGCCAAAGCCAGCAAGGGCCTAGGTGCTATAAAAGGTAAGTTCCTGAAGTCCAGAACCTACGGTCCGTTTCACTCACTACTCTATCCCCCATGTCTAAAATCATTCCAAGCTCATAGTAGGTGCTTTAAAAAGTCACCCTATAAATGAATACATACATAGCAGTGAGTGTTGTGGTTCTAAAGAACACATTTTTCTTTTGACCAGCAGTTTGCTTTCTTCTTTTGGGCAATGGGAGTTGTAGCCTAAGCAAGGGACATGGGAAGAGACCATCGATAGCTTTCAGCTCTAATAAAGGACTTGGAGAACAATACTTTCTAGTTGCCCCTTGTACCCCAAAACCAGGTCAGGATCCAGCTTGAGGCTATTCCGATCTTCACCGACCAGAATTTCTCAAAGCTTCTCGAACCTCAAATTGGAGGAAACCAAGACTGATGACTCGGGAAACACAACTGTCAGGTCTTGATGCCCAAGAGATTAAGGAATCCACATGCACCTCCAGGAGAAAGCACCAGGGCCTCTCCGAGGGGCTCTGGTCCCTGTGTATCCTGACCATCAGTGATGGGGGACAGGCAGGAGCAAGGAGGGCTGGACTGATGAAACTATAGTCTTGACGGGAAAGGGATTGACCAGAGTGCCACATAACTGGCCCTGGGTTTGCTCAGTGAGATTTTGGAGCTATTTATGTATCCACTGTGGGAAAACACTTATTACTGAAATATGTATAGAATAAAGAAAAACATCTTGTTATTGCGACTTTGGAATACTTTATCTGTCCCCCTCCTTCCCCCTGAAGCTGACGGTGGATGATGTGACTTGGGGTCACTCTGGTGACCCTGGGTCCCTCAGGAGCCGGCACAGCAGACTGATTTCATAGCTACCCCTCCACACCAGCTGGGCACCTGAGCCACTCAAGCCTCAAGGTCAGACCAACCTGATGGCTGCCCAGCCTCTCTCCAGCCTGGGTCCGAGGCCTGGACACAATGTCCCAGAGGCCCAGCAGCCAGGGGATGCCACCAGGGCATGACCTGCTTCTCCCAGAACTCAGCCCCCAAAGGGCCAAGAGGCAGAGAATCAGGGACGGGAGGGTGGGCCAGCTTCCGTTCCCACTTCCACGAAGTTTATAAGAATTCAAGCGTCCAAGTCACTCCTCCGCAAGAAGCAAACAAAGAAAAAGTCCAGTCCAAATGATGTGACGTTTGTGGGTCCAGTACCAGTCCCCTGCACTGCCTCCCAAGTATTACCAGCCACTTCCTGGGGGAAGGGGGGGCACCCAAGAAGTCACCACCTCCCTGTGTGACCTTGGACAAGTCCTAGCTCACTGAAGAGCCTGGCCCAGTCCAGGCTTTCAGACGGCCTGAGGGGCTCCAGGGCAGGCTGAGCGGGCAGGAGGAGAGATGTAGGCAGAGCTCAGATTCCGCAACACCCTGTAACAGAATGTTCTGCATTTACCGGCTTTATATACCAGCTATGTTGAGAATAAGGGTTTGAGAATAAGGTTAGAAGGCACTGAGCTAGGGGATCTTTAAGGAACCAGCCTCCCTAAAATTCTGAGACGAGATGGCTAGATCCCATCAAGAGCAAAGTGAATGGACTTGACCATCAATACTTGGCTATCCGGCATTGGATTCAACGATTGTCCTCCTCTGTATTTGCGTGCATATCACTCCTTCCTCCTACAGAAGACATCCTGGGAGCCCCCTCCCCAGTTCTCAGTCCCAGTGGTCTGTATGGAGGTGCCCCTGATTTCCACCACCCTGAGCCTCACTATTACACACATCTGTGTTGTCCCCCACGCCCCGCCCCGCCCTGTCTCAGGGACACCTGCGGGGATGAGCCTTGGTCATGGCTGCCCCACTAGGAGTCAGCCTCAGGCCTTCTGTCCTGGCGATCAGAAAGAGGCTGCTCTTTCTGGGGTGGGATCCTGGAGGCGACACCCCTGCCACTGAACACCTGGGGATGGGGTTTGTAGAGACAGCCTTGGAGCATGTCCGTGGAGGGTCATACTTGAAGCCAGCCTTACTTCTCAGTTTCTTGAGCTGATGAATCCGTTTTTTGTTTTTTTTTTTTTTGCTTGTCAGCTGGAGTTGAATATGCAGACAGCATGTTAATTGAGGACCTACTGTGTGTCAGGCAACCCAAAGGATCATGGCAACTTCACTTTCCAGCTAGATTATACATTGCTTGTTAACAGAAACATTTTCTCTCTATCTCACTCTTTCACAAACACACAGATGTGCACACACACACACACACACGCACACACACACAGCCCCAGGCTCACAGTAGGTATGGTATCACAACTTGCTAGCGCAACATGTGCCTTCTGGAAACTTCCAAGCTGAAATGGATGACAGCAGTCTGGACCCAGAAATACACATGCAACCAGCCTGAAGGCCAGCTCAGGGTTTGTCTTTTCCTCCCAGGACCTTGAGGTCCCGCTGGGTGTACATCCTGGCCCTAACAACAGGAAGCCAGTGGAAGGTTTTGCTGCTGCCAGCAAAGGAGAGGAAGCCAGGACCCAGACTGGGCCAGTCCCAGGCCAGTCCCCTTCACTCTCCCAAGGCTTTTCCAGGTCCCCTCACTGAGGCTCATCCCAGAGGGGGGTTTGCAGCCGACGCCAACCCCATGTCAGGCACCACACCTGAATTCCACTCTGGCCCACTCCCAGACACAAACAAACCCACCCTTAGGCACAATGATTCAGAAACCCATCAAGGTAGTAGAAAGAAAAGATCCTCTCCACTTTGGAGAGCCCTCAGAAACCTCAGAACACGCCCACGGACACAGTGTTTCCCATGGAAACCAAGAGACACGTGGATTCTTCCCACCTTGACCCCAGCCTTCTATATGGTTGATGTGGTGTCCAATTTTTGGAAAGATCTGCAGGCCCCACAGTGTGATAGCAGACGGCACAATGTGACCCGCTCCCCGCAATCAAGTCAAGAGGGACACATTCCACAAGCCTGCGGGCTTCACAGGAGGTAAACAATCACGCCAGCATCTGAAAAACAACTCCCCCTCGCTATAAGCATCAGGCGCGAGGGCACTGCTGTCTGAGCCCAGCGAGAACCAGGGCCCGTGCAGCCGTGCAGCCTGCCAGCTTCCCAGGCACCTTCTGTGGGGAACTCGGGGGGCACAGAGCAGGCCAGTTAGGGAAGGTTCTGATCTCACCACGGGCCAGGCAGGCCCAGACTGGCCAGTGGCTCACCCTGGCCATCTGCCTCCCTCCAAAATGGCAGCGCACTCACGACAGCACATGCAATCGGCATCCTCTCAGAGAGCTGTGGGGCACGACATCTCTGCCCATGGAACCATCTTTTATTTCTTTACGTATTTGAGAAAGAGAGAGAGCGTGCACACAAGCAGCGGTGGAGGGAGGGGCAGAGGGAGAGAGAGAATCTCCAGCACACTTCGTGCTCTGCATGGAGCCCGATGCAGGGCTCCATCTCATGACCCTGAAATCATGACCTGAGCCAAAACCGAGAGCTGGACGCTTAACCGACTGCACCACCCAGGCGCGCCTAGAAGCATCTTTTAAAGGCCCTGGGAAAGCCAGCTATTTAAAGGCCACCCAGGGCACGTCATCTTACAAGTCACAGATGCTTCTGTGAAGTGAATACCTTCTCCATTGAGTTACCTTTTATTTAAATAGACAGCTCCTACATCCCCAGCACCCAGAAGGGTCCCTACACATGGCACATGCTCAATACTTGTTCAATGAGTAAATCATCTCTTCCTTCTATAACCCCCTCTTCCGATGATTTATTAATTGAAGACCTACTATGTCCAGGCACGGTTCCTGGAGCCTTTCCTTTATAACCTCAAGCCTAAAAGCCCTTTACCCATGGCATGGCCACTGACTGCCTTATTGCTGACAGCTCTTAACTCATGGAGCCTGTGGCCTCCCTGGGGACAAGAGCAACAAACTTTTCTTGAGCACCTACTATGTGTTCTAGCTATAGGCCGAGGCTACCCTGGGGACAGAGAGGAGAACAAGATCCTTGGCATCAAGGATATATGTCCTTGGGGCGCCTGGGTGGCACAGCGGTTAAGCATCTGCCTTCGGCTCAGGGCGTGATCCCGGCGTTACGGGATCGAGCCCCACATCAGGCTCCTGTGCTATGAGCCTGCTTCTTCCTCTCCCACTCCCCCTGCTTGTGTTCCCTCTCTCGCTGGCTGTCTCTATCTCTGTCGAATAAATAAATAAATAAATCTTAAAAAAAAAAAAAAGGATATATGTCCTCACCAGCACAATGGGCTGGTAAACATTTTGGTCTTTGCCAATCTAGTAGGTTAAGAATGGTAGGTAGCTTCTTGTGGTTTCAATTAACAGTTCTTGGGGCGCCTGGGTGACTCAGTCAGTTAAGTGTCCAAGTCTTGATTTTGGCTCAGGTCATGATCTCAGGGTTGTGAGATGGAGCCCCACGTCGGGTTCTGCACGGAGTCCCCTTGAGATTCTCTCTCCCTCTGCCTCTGCCCCTCCTTCCACCCCTGTTCCCCCACCCCTGCTCTCACTCTGTCAAGCTCTCTCTCTCTCTCAAATGAAAAAAATTCTTTTTTTAATTTATGGTTCTCCTATTCTAAAGAAGGTTCCTTCCTCAACGTGTAAGATCTCACTAGTATATCTTTTTCTGGTTCTACTTCTGTCCTTTACACACTGGAGATATTCAAAATAGCTGGAGACCAGTGTGGCACCAACCATTCTGAGCAGGTGCTGGCCTCAGGCAGCCCAGACTTTGCCCTGCTTTCCTGCTGATTTATTGGTTATTTTCTTAGCGTTGGTAGGAGTTTCTTACACCTTAAGGAAAAATATCTTTTGCCCATGATCTGTGTCTTTGGGTTGATTTTTTGTGGTTTTGGCTATGCAGAAATGTTTTATTTTTATGTGGTTGAATATTTGCCTTTTGTTTTATGGCTTCTGGGTTTACGGTTATATTTAGAAAAGGCTTCCCCATTCCGATCCTATCATATTCTTTAAAAACCCACTTATGTTTCCTTTTCGTATTTTCAAGTTTTCTTTTTCTGTTTAGATTTCTGATCCATTTGGGATTTGTTTTGGCTTTCAGAGGAGAGGGATCCAATTTCCTTTCTCTGCGATGGCTACACATCTCCCCAGTCCCGGTTACTGAGAGATCCATCTGTGCTCCACGGAGAAGCAGTGACACCTCTCTCATACGCTACATTTCCAGCTCTGTCACGTTCCTTCCTCCTCTCTTTTCCGGGCCCTCATCTGTCCCACACCACTTAGATTCCTACGGCTTCAGAACGTGTTTTAAAATCGTTACCAGCCTTTCCCATCGCTCCTCTTGTTCAGAATTTTCCTTCCTCTCCCTGCATGCTGATCTTTCCTAATGAACTTTAGAATCGCTAGAATTTTAGAATTACTAAAACTTTAGAATCGTCTGTTTCTAAACCAGTCCCCTTGTTACTTTCCCAGGCTAACATAAAGTTAACAGGCTCATGGAGGGGAAATGGACCTATTTACGATACTGAATCTTTCCAGCCAAGAAGAAGGTTTAGTGAAGTCTCTTTTGTGTCCCTCCATCACTGATTTTGCTGGTCCGTTTGTCGTCTCCAAACATCTGAATGCGATTTCCTGGGTCTGTTGCCTGGTCTTTGTACATTCTGGGACTACGGGTGAGCAGGATCTGTCCTTGCTCTGTGTTTTCTAGCTGGATGCTGTTTACATGCAGGAAAGATCTTGATGTGGGGTATTAATTGTGCTCGAGCCCCCAGGCCTTTTGCACTGCGAGACGCCGGCTGACACCAAGGCGCAGTGCACGCTCCCCATGGGCAGAAGGAACTCGCGCCCTGCACCTGTGCACTTGGCAGTGCGCTGCCCAGAGGCTGCCCATGCCGGCGCCTCTCTGCCCAAATGGAACCGGTACGAGGGGCGCCCCAAGCAATAAGGCAGGGAGGGCCCCCACCCATGCTGTCAGAGCGAGAAAGGGCCTGAGCTGGCACACAAAGGCAAGATCCCACCAGCCGGCGGACAGGAACAAGGCTGGCAAAGGTGCCAGCCTTCACGCAGCCCCAGCCCTGTAATTAGGGCCCACAGGTCACTCTGGCCACAGCTGAACAAACCAGGGTGTAATTAACTTTCCACCCGGCTTTTTACACAGCAGCATTTCACCTTCGCCAGAAAAGGCGGGTCTGCCTTTCCGAAGGGGCTGGGGAAACACTCCTCCGGTCCCAGTCCTCAGGAAGTGGGGGGCAGCCGAAGCGGGAGCATCAAAATTAACCCACAGGGAGCTGTTTTTTTTTTTTTTTTTTTTTTTTTTTGCTGTTGGTATTTGAATAAATCCCTCTCCGTCTCCATCATTTTTTTTTTTAAGTTGAGCATTCAAAAAAGCCATGTCTGTCTGCAGTTTAGCTGGAAATCATTCACTGTCCCCAGTCTGTGTTCTCTGTGTGAGCTGTTCAGACCTCGAATCTTAGCTCGAGCTCTGTCACCTTCACCAAGATCCCCTAAAACTCTCTGAGCCTCAGCTGCCCAATGTGTAAAATGGGGATGAACCGTGAAAAATGGGATCTCCCCGCTGGGACCGTAAGGAGAACTAGGTGGGATCATTCCTTCATCCAACAAGCACGTATTAAGCATCACCGTGTGCCAGGCGCTGGGCTAACGCGTAACGGGGAACAAAACGGACACGGCTCTTATCCTCATAAAGCTCAAAAGTAGTGGGGAAGACTGGCGATAAACACACTAAAAACTACCGCAGAGGGGCCGCCTGGGGGGCTCAGTCAGTGAAGCGTCTGCCTTCGGCTCAGCTCACGATCTCCGGGTCTGCTCAGTTGCAGAGTCTGCTTCTCCCTCTCCCTCTGCCCCTCCCCACTGCTCATTCACTCTCTCTCAAATAAATAAAATCTTGCGGGAAAAAAAAAACTATTGCAGAATACCCACAGAATCTGACCCGTGTTGTGCACTGTGTCGGGGGTAGGGCTGTGGGGAGAGCAATCAGGGAGGCTGTGGCCCACGTGTGGAGCCCTGGGGAGTGGCAGGGACCCCAAGTGCTTCAAGGATGCCTCTCTGTGCCCAGTGAGGAGCCTGGTTTGCGTTGGAGATCACGGAATGGTGCCTGGAGGAAGAAACCAATGCTTGGCTCCAACCTGGTCCTGAAGACAATTTCTACTCTACAGAGCAAGTGCCTGGACAGGCCCAGAGTTAGAAACCTCAGTCTGTCTAAAGAGACTCCATCTGCCTCTCCCTACCTATGATGAAAACCCACATCACACCAGTGGTGCCTTTAGCAAAGAGGCTAGGGATCTCCAAAAGCTGTCAGGTGCTCCAGCCCTGGGGACCTGCCATGTGCCAGGACTGGCACAGTGCACAGCCCTGCTGACAGTTCTGACACGAGGAGGAGTGTCCCTACAAGAGTGGGATCTAAAGCATTACAACAGCACAGATTCAGCACCCAAATGTCCTCGGGCAGTCAGCCTCATTAATTTGGGCCAAAGCGGCAGTCAGTCTAAATCACAGAGTCTCCTTAAAAGGTAGTCTTCGTACCAGAAAGCTGTAAAACATTCCACCTGAATCCAGACTGAAGGTCCACAGCTGACCTGCTTCAATGAGCACATAAAAAATTGGAATCAGCCCCTGGGTAAATCAAACCTCTCGTACCTGCTTCCATGGTGCCCCAGGAAGTTCCCAGAGATACTTTCTAAAGCAATTGAAGTCCTCTGGGCTTCTAGAACATGATGAAAAACACCCCCTGCCACCGTTTATAGGGTCCACACGTGCTTGGCCAACACTTCACAAACTGGGTCAACGTAAACTTCAGCTCACTCCTGTTCTGACATCATTCCAGTTAGCGGGGCCCGAAGTAAGGGGGACTTTCTAACATCAGTTCAGAGAGCCGCCAAATGCTCTAGCCATTTCCTCATCCGGGGCCCGCAAATGATGCTCCATGAGGCACAGACAAGCCCATCACAGGCATCAAGTCAGCCTTTGTCCACCCTGTTGTAGAAATCCTCATCTCCTGGTGGACCGTTCTAAATTTAATATTTTTGTGGTAGAAGGACACAGGACCAGCAACCCAAGCTTTATCTGCTTGAATGCTGCTGTCTTAATAAAAGAGGGATCCCCCAAAAAAGGGGTAATGGAGAAGACCATGTCGCAGCATGGGAATCCATTCAGAAAATGTTCAGTAACAAAGGCAGAATACAAAATGGCATGTGCCCCCAACGCCAAGCCCGTACACATGTCACCCTGTGGGCCGAGTCTGGAAGAGAACAAGCTTCCGTGGGGAGCCTCCCACCACCCGAGAAAATCTCCAAACCTCAGCGACTCCCCAGATTCTGATGGAACGAGGCACTGCCCAGCCTCTCCCCAAGGGCCACAGAAAGACACGGGAAGAGCCAAGAGGTCACCCTCCTAAAGCAGTTTCAGAAAAGAACCACATTCAAAATGGTGCCCCACAAACACGCCCCCACCTCCCAGGACACACCCGCCTGGCGAGGGGTGTGCAGTCTCCACATTCCGGCGGTGACTGCCCCCAGCAGGGGATGAGTGGGGGTGAGTGTGGTTCACACCCAAGGCCTAATTCCAATTCCAGGAGGAGCAGACAGAGGGACTGACAGGTGGCACTCTCCTGAGGCCCCAAAATCTCAAAAGCAGAGAGGGCCCCGCCTTCCCTTCAAACAAGACTTGTTTGTTCCCTCAGAAACATCCGCTGAGCACCCAGAGCCTGCCCAGCCTCAGCAGAGCGTGGCCCTCTCTGAAATGGTCTTTGTCGGGCTGTTGAGATCCACCTTTCCCTCCGGGTGACAGCGTGGCCACACTGCCCACCTGCCTCATCCCTAGCACAGCGGCTGGATGACCAAGGGTGAGCATCCAGCAGCCCCCAGAGCCTGGCCTGGGAGGACTTGCTATTTACTGCATTTTTGCACCATTTCCAAGTTTCACACATCTTATGCTAAAGCCGAATACATAAAAGACTTTTTAATGAGGACAGCTCTGACTAGAGTGGGTATCAGAGCCCCCTCAGTCAGACAGGCACCAATGCCCACCCCAATAGTTCCAGAAACATCTCTGGGGACACAGTGGGAAACCACTGCAGATCAGAGAGTGTGCAGGCCGCCGAGGTAGGGACCTGCTTTGAATAATATGCACACAATTCCCAATGGGTTATCCTGTCACTGGGTAATCCTCAGAACCTAAGACCCGGGGGAAAATCACTCCTGACATTTTTCTTCCATGTCAGGGAGACTCTCCCAGACTGGGTCACACCTTTACTGGGCGGTAATGAATTTCTCAGGGATGCTATTAGGCAAGGTCGTTTCCCATACTCCTTTAAGGAATTTCTGACTCCCTTCCGTTGCTCCAGGGCTTGGGGATTCCTGGCTCCCACGTCCCTGTGGAGGTCGTTAGTGGGGTCCTGTTAGGAAGCAGGCAGGAGCGTCGGTGGCTGAAGACCCTGCAGACGGAGCTACCATGATGTCAGCCAGGCTGCAGCCATGGAGAGAAGAGAAAACCACTGGGAAAAGCAGCTGCCCGGGACCGAAGCACAATCAGCTCCTACTTCCAGCAAAGAACCCCGATATTCAGCCTCAAAGCCTCACGTTGGCCCTTCATCACCTGGAAACACCACCATTCACGAAAGTGTGGAGAGAGACAAGAGGAGCTCCTTGGTTCTGAAGAACTGAGTAATGTCGGGGATGGGGCCTCGCTCCAAGAGCCACAGAGACTCAATGCAGCATCACTTCACAGGAGTCCGAAGGGGCCCTGGGCTAATGCGAAGCGAGCCCCGCGTGTTCTCTTACACTTAGAAAATAAAGAGAATCACTTTTAATTACAAGAGCAATTCATTGATTGTTTTCCAGTCAGGGACAATATTTCATTCCCATATCATGAAGATTCCACTCATTTCTGGGCTAAATCAAGAAATACACAGGCCATCTACTGTTTTCCCAAGCACAATAAGAGTACACAGCTCAGGGTCCTGGAGAGGTCCTGGCTCAGCCACCAAATCCCTAGGTAACCTCGGTCAATCACCGCCCCCTCTCATGCCTCAGTATTTCCCCTCAGGAAATGGGGGGGTCTGAAAAGCCAACCCCATACATCCCTTCCAATTCTGATCCTAAGCTTCTAAGTTGGCCATGACCTCTGCCTGTGGTTGAAATAGCACAAATTCCAAATGACTGGGGTTTGGTTTGCTGAGCCCTCCAAAGGTCCAAAACTATAAGTGTCCTCTTGGGTCCACTGTTTTTGGTTATCTGTTTCCTGCAGAGGTTGAGAACAGGGGACTTGGTCTAAACCAAGGCTGTGCAGGTACAGCCGTCACTAGAGGGAAAGTCATAGTTCCCCTAACACTTGGCTTTCAAACTTCTTAGAAGGTACAAAAAGTAGAAGCAGCTACAGTTTTGAGTCCCAACCTGCTTCCTACCAGCAAAGTTCCCCCAAAACACAGGAGACAGGTCCCCTTTGGAATACTGGTCTAAGGTTTTAGTTCCTCTCCCCACAAACCAGCACCCGAAGCTTGCATCAACAGCCACGGTAGAGAGAGATGTCAGACCACAGATGCTCTGGACTCCCTGCTTGGGGTCTGAAAATATGTTGGCTCCTGGCGCTATAAGCATGGCTGCCACACCCCAGGCAACATACAGGCCTCCATTCTCCCACTCCATCCGCCCCACAGGACCCAGACACAGACACACATGACTCATGATGTCTTAAATCGCTCCTGTAAAACCGTGCACTTGGCCCCCTTCTCTGAGGCTGCCAGGAAACAGGAAACAGGGCTATAGTCGGGTTTGGCAGAACAGCTCCTAGCCACCCCTCTCCTCCTCAAAGAAGCAGGAGGCTGAGCACAAAGCTGGAACCAGGTCTCTTTCTGCATGGGCTCTTATTGGCCTTTGAAATTCTCCCCGTCCCATCCACACCCTGCCTCAGAGCTCACTCCTTCACGCGCCTTTCCACACTTAAGCTACTTAACTTTGCACTAACAACCTCCTCATTGCTGGGTTTCCAAAAGGCCTTGCAGAAATCCAGCGTGCAGACCCTACCCACTTAGGGCCCACATTCTAGAGATGGCAGTTTTGGGGGAAGCAGTGATGGGGTGCCTCCACCGAATCCCTGCCTGCCAGAAAGCTGTTGCTTTTATTTTTAATTTTATTTAAAAGGCGGATACAGGGTACCCAAGACACCACAATAAAATGACATTAACTGTAAAATTACATTATTAATTCTTTAATCTCACTTGAGGCTTCAAGCTGTTGCTATGTCCAATTATCCGTATAACCACCTGTCAGAATCCCGGCGCTATTTAGCATTACCTCCAGGACAGCGGTGGGCCCGGTGGTCCGTCAGGTCTGCCAGACACTCGAAGTCCTGCTGACAGTGATCGCAGGTGTAAATTGACTCATCCTCCATGTCTTCATCGTCCTCATTTCTCTCCTCTTGACTTGTCACGCTGTTCCTGTCTTCTAGCGCACGGCTGGTTTTCCGATCACACTCCGGCTCTCCTTCCAGGCCTCCTGCCAACAGGAAGAATACAGTCCACGTCAGCTGACGGGGTCTTGGGAAAGGGTTTTAAAAGAATCGCCCAGCATTTATTAAGATACATTTAATTACTCTACCTCCCAGGGTCCATTATTCTTGACACCTCTCAGTATATTAATATATGGGGTTTTTTTGTAGCGTGTGGTGCCATAATTCTCAACTAGATTCTTTAATTCTTGGTGCAAATCTTCTAGGGGGATTTCCTGTCATCCTCCCCCTGTGCATGGATGCTGGGGGTTGTGACCCATCACAGAGGTGAAAATGCCTTTGCATTTTGTCTCCTGAAAACCCAGTTCTCTTACACACTTCTCCAGAGCCTCCGTTGGCTGCTCCTAAGGCACCTAAATGTTTCGTTTCCCCCCAACGCCTTGCAATTTAAGAGCAAGGGAGATCTCTTAGCCAAGTTCACCGTCCACACAGCACGCCTCCCAATGTGGTGATGTTGACTCAGTTCTTTGCAAAGATGTCCTGATTCTGGAATCAAGGAAGCATGTGGGTTTGTAAGACCACGGATAGTCAAATCACAAGCTAAAATGCATCTGAGTCCTCACTCATGCCCTGGGATCAGCCTAGACGGTAAGAACCAGCTTTGGAATCACTCGACCAATTTCTGTAAAATAAATTACCTATTCTGCGCGTAGCACTATGCAGACAAGTGGCTAAACTGTACAGGAAAGTGCGTTAATGATCATGATAATGATGTCTTGCATTTCACGTAGTGTGCCACACACTTTTTCAAAGCCCCAATTACATATGCATAGCCCCATTTCCCAGGCTTACACATCCTAGAGTTAAGAGGGGACTCAAGCAATCATGCGGTCCTGCCCCTGCCCACAGAGAGGGGCAGGCTTGTTATTCCCATTTCATAGGTAAGGCACCTGGCATCAGGCAGGGGGACACAATCTCCCCAGCACCTGGCAGACATTTAACTCGACATCCTAACTCCTGTCTACTGCACTTCCCTGCACAGCTGGGGGAAATGGAGCACAGCCTCAATCTGAGAGATTAATAGGGCACATCAAGAACTTGTAAATCAAAGTGCAAAAAAAGCATCATAAATATAACACACAGAATATATTAGTAATCCCAATAAATGTCAGTGGATTAAACTTCCTCATTAAAATACAGAGACTCAAACTGGAAAATCCAAGTGCATGTTACGTTTTCCATGGTCTGTCCTGGAAAACAATCTACCCATCCAGTAATTAGCACTGATGTGAACTAAAGAGAGAAATCTCTGTTACATGGAAGGACATTAATGCAAACATACACGCATATGTAAAGAGGTGTGTGTGCCCACATACGTGCACACATGTATGTCACATATAACAGTGCAGTTACAGCAAAAGCCTTCAGCCCACAACCTTTAAACCCCCGAGGACTAGTTGCCAAAGCAAGAAAGAGAAACGAAGCAAAGAATGCATTCGATTCAAGGTGAAAGCCACAGTCCTATAAATATTTCAATTTAGAAACAGATCATGTTATAAGGGCTCTATTTCTCCCATCTGCACAAAACACACACTTGCAAGCACCCGACATCAAGAACCTGCGAACACAAATCAGCTCATCGGAGAGCCAGCTGCCGCCTTCCGTGGTGGGGAACGTGGCATGACACGCTGCTTGCAACTGCTCGGAGGCAGTAAAAATCAATGTTTCCATTTGTGGCCCATCAAAACATCTCTCCTCTTACCAATTAAGGGATGTACAATTTTTAGGTTCTTTTATTATCAGAACACGCCAACTCCCGGCAATACAGAAATCCCATTAAAAGCCAGGCAGCATATTTATCTCAGGAAATCTGATCGGCTGCTGCCGTGGCGACAAGAAATAGAAAGCAAAGAAATGAGAAATATCATTTGGAGCCTTCCATATTATAAGTCATCACACAACCACAGTTACACAGTCAAGCGCCCGTCTCTGAAATTCCTAGTTTACAGTCTCTTTCCTTAATAAAAAAAAAAATGTTCTGGGTGGGGGGAAGAGCCGTCGTTCCAGCTTTATCTACTCCACGAACTCCCCAGATAATAAGTCACGTTCGGCACCACGCTTGTGCTACTGTACTTAACACACAATTTAATAGACGTATTTAAATTTTCCCCTTGTTTCTTTTTTTTTTTTTTTTTTTGCCATATTTACTTGGCAGCACTTTCCATAATAGCTCATCTAATCCACTACTGGAACCACAAACATTACAATGCATTTGATCTCTTTAAATCTGGTATATCCTGTTGACTCAGGAGTAGATAAATCAGAATGTCAACTCTTGGGTTTTTATAAGGCAAAAACCCATAAAGTCATCCAAGAGTATAAATCTGTTTTAAGGAACTGTCACCTTCCCTGCCACTGTCTACTAATGGGAAGGCAAGGTGTCTGTGCACAAAGGGGCGGAGGAGGGGAGGTGAGCAAAGGTGGGGGGCTGCCCCATCTTCTGAGGTCTCAGGGGGTCACACGGCCGGCCAGCCTGCCCCTCGGGAAGCCAGAGAGGGAAGACTGGTGGCCTGAACAAGTTGCGGAGAAGGACCCCCGGAAGACCCAGTCCTGGAGGGGCCTTCTGCTGCATCAGCAAATCGGGACCTCAAAACAGGAAGCCCTCCATCCGGCTCCGGCTTTACTCCCTGCAAGGCACTTTCATTGCCTGCAGTCTCTGAACCTCACACAAGGGGAAAAGAGTAAATGGTGCTATTTTTCCATTTGCAGATGAAGAAACAGAGGCTCCAGGGGGTCATCCAAAGCCAGGCGGGGGAGTTCTGACGTTAAGCAGCACGTCCTTCCCCCAGGCCTGGGGCCTGTTGGAGCCCTAAGCTCTCCAAGGCCCGGGAGGGGAGAGTTCTGAGGGTGCCATCCCCCAGGAGCATTCTTGGGGTCTCCTCATTCCCAGGCCCTCCTAGAGCAGCTACTCAGGAAGCCCCTGGAGATCAGATGAATGGACTTTCCCTCCTCCGTGGACCCAGCTCTAGGTAGCCAGGGGAAGCCCTGCCCATCCCAGGTCCTGCCTTCATCCAGCCCTGCGAGTCCTTGCCTGAGTGAGCACAGAGAAGGCAAGAGCTCGGAGACCACCACCAGCCCTGAGTCCCCAGCCAAAGTGCGGCCTCGAGTTTCTGACACTGTGACCTAAACGACAGGTGACCCACTGCTCTCCCCCCCACCCTACCCCACCCCGGAAGAAGCAAAGTCAGCAGGCTGAGGAACTCATTCTTTTCCACGCAGGCCTCCAGGACTGGGAAGGACTTCCCAAAAACAAGCCCTGGAGCCTTTCCCTCCCTCCGCTCCACCCCAGTCCTCCCAGGGGGCTGCCTGGAGCGATCAGAAACTGCACCCTGGAAAGGCTGGAGCTGAGCGGCTGTGAACAGGGCCTTCTCCCTGAGGGTCACCGAGCCCGTGGACAAAACTCCCCACATCCCCAGCCTCACATTCCCCACTGGACAACTCACAGCCTCATTGCTCTCCGACGTGCACACCTCTGGACACACCGATGTGCACGTGGGCACTCCTTTGGCCAGGAGTCCACCAAGAGCGGCTAGCATTTACAGAGCACATGCCACATGCCAGGAAACTTCTGTGAGGACACTGGGGCAAAGCAAGGCCACCAACGGCAGGTTTCAAACACGGTTGTGTCTGACGCATACCCACCCTGCTACACGGGCTCCCCACAGTAGACACTCGAGAAATTTTTAAGGAATCTGTAAACCCTTCACAATCACACGTAGGATCCTTGTCCTGGCCCCGAAGGTCCAGTAAGGGCCCTGCCGACCTCACTGACTTATCACTTACCCCGCAGCCACACAGACTTTCTTTCAATCCCTTCCACTGAAAGTTTATCCCGCCAAGGGCTTCACAGTCTTGCTCCCCCGGGACTCTTCCCCCAGCTAACGGGGCTCCCAACAGGCCTGAGCGCCACTGTCACGTGGCTCCCCAGCACTCCTTCCCCATGGTGCCTTTCCCTTGGCCACCAGTGCCTTTGCCACAATATTCACTCACGCATTCATAGGTTAACTTTCTTCCTCCCTGCCTCTCTGTGGCACCCTGCATTTTCCAAAGACAGCAACAGCAACACCTCCCGTCCCACGTGCTCTTCTGTAGTGAGACCCTGCACTCACCCATCACGAAGAGGGATCTAATTCCCCTCCATAATTGCCCTCTTGGCCCGGCTGGCCGCAGCGAGTCCCTTGACGTTAGAATGTAACAGAAGCAATGTTCGGGGATTTCTGAGGCTAGGTCAGAAGGATGGCAGCTTCCACGGGGTCTTCTGGGCTCTTGGGACACTACCTAGTAGAACCCAGCTGCCATAGCACAAGAAGCCGAAGCCACATGGAGAGAGTGTAGTTGCTCCAGTGGACAGCTCCAGCAGAGCCCCCAGCTGTACCAACTGCCAGCCATGGGAGTGCGCCATCTTGGACACCCAAGCCCGACGAGCCTTCAGATTCAACCCACTCGGCAACTACATGAGAAATGTCAAGTGGGACCCCCCCAACCAAGTCCACTCAGCCCACAGAGCTGTGTGAAATAATAATCATTGCTTTAGGCCACTGAATTTTGGGGTGGCTTGTTATAGAGCAACAGACAGCTGGAATGCTCCCCCACCAGACCACAAGCTCCATGAGGCCGGGAGCTCTGTTTGTGCTCGGTACTGTCTCCCCAGCCCCTGGTACAGACAGACACATGGGGGGGGGGTCTCAGTCAATGTTCAATTGAATGAAAAGATTGGTTTCAAAGAAACATGTCTCCAAATATCAATACAGGAAATGATAAGTATTATTAGGTTGAACCACACGAAGTTGCCATCTTCATGGGTCAAAGAAGTCGAATATTGGCCACCTCAAATGGTTCAGCCTAACGTATGATGGGGCCACTCTGTCCTGCAAGCTTCGTCCTCAAAGGAGGAAGGGGATATACCTAGACTGGTGGACCCCACTACACCACACCCATACACCCCACAGTCCCTGAGCCCAAGATACGGGTCTGCGGAAATTTCTATGAGCAGAGAGAGGAGTAACAAGACCCTCTTGATTCACCGCTTTTCATTAGAAAGCGGTGCATTGCCCCACCCAAGGCCTAAGCAGCCCCACTGAACCACTGCCCATGAGAAAGGGCTTTCATTAGAGATGATAATCCAAGAAGGCCAGTGGGACCCTACAGAAAGGGTGCGCTGCAAGAGACACGTAGCAAGAAAAGTGGGCCCTCCATCCTCTTGCGGGAAGAGGTAGTAGAAACCGAGGCAGGGATAGAGGGAGGCGGCTCAGGCAGCCCTTCTCCCCACCCCCACACCCTGAGTGAAGCTGACCATAGTAGGGAGCACTTCCTGGCACCATTCTACACTCACATCCCATGCCCTCATCGTTGCCACCCTATGCACAAGGTACGGTCGGTATCCCCGCTCTGCAGGTGGGGAGGTCAAGACTCAGGACCACACACAAGTCACACACACCAGGAAGAGCAGAGGCTGGCCTCAAACCCAGGCCTCCTGACGACAGATCCCGACTCCTAACCACCGCATGGGAGGGCAAAAAGGGGATATCTGTGAAAGGGCCAAGTAAAGGACAGCTGGCTGAGCCCAGTGCCAGGAGAAAGGGAAAGGGGATCAGCCCCAGGGGGGGTGAAGGCAGGCTGCCCGCAGGCCGCCAGGTCTGGGAACTGAGCATTTCCTACCTTCCCAGCGAGGCTTCTGGAGCTCATGAGTCAGGGCTGGTGGGGCCTCACCACTCCCAAGGGCCAGCGGAGGGAGGCTCAGTCTGCGAACACCAGGGAGGGTCTCCTCCCTCTGGCCCCAGCCCCCAGCCAGCAGGAGAGCCAACAGGGACCTCAGTGAGAAGGCCGCCCCTTCTCTTCCTGGGAGGAACCATAGGGGTCCCTCCCCCAGCTAGCAGGGAGCCCTGGGAACCCTGAGAACCAACCAGGGACCACTGGGGGTCCCACCTCTGGGGCCCCAGGACTGAGTACCTGCCCAGTGGAGGCAGGAAGCTGGGAGAGGCCCCGTAAGTCCAGTAAAGTGAAAACAAGGGCAGAGCTCGAGAGGCACGAGATATACGAGTGCCAAAAATCATCATGGTCATTCATTCTTTCCTTCATTCATCCCACAAACATGTATTGAGTATCCACTGAGTGCCAGACATAACATGCACACATTTGCTACAACATACAGGATGCTACCCAGTCTTATTCATCTTGGGGGCCTCAAAGCCCACACAAAAGCTAGCACAGAACAGCGCTCAACAAATACGGGCTTGGTGAATGAGCGAAGGAATGTATGAATCCATGAATGCCGAAAGGGAGTTACAGGTGGGAAGTGCCGGCAGCCTGGGCCAGCGTCAGTTAGGGGCCCAGCTCCCAGTCTTCACTCCAGTACCCCCACAACACCCCATGAGTGACCTTGAGCAAGTCCCTTCCCCTGCCTGACACTGGTTTCTTATTGTCAGTAAAGAGCTTGATGCTGAGAGACAGGACAGGTGGAGGTGAGGCTTACCCGAATGGATGGCCATGGACGCAAGGATTACGTGTGAGGCCAGGAGCCTTGTGGGGTCTGGAAGAGCCCAGAGCAGGCTGGGGCTGGGCAGGCAGGAAGAAGCAAAGGGGCACGACAAGGGTGCAGGGGAGCAGAGAGCAAAGCAGAAGCAAAGAACAGTGCCAGGGGACGGTGGGGAGGCAGGCGAGTCAGCCCCCAGAGGACAGAGAGTACCCCCCTCCGCCCCCCTCCACTTCTCCTCTCTCCCACTCGGACTCCAACACCATCCACCCCCACACACATCAGAACCACTGGACAGTGAACTCAAGGTGCGTCCAGGGCTCGGCCAGGGAGCCCAACGGTACAGGAAGCGCGGAGCACAGCAGTGCAGGGGTCCAGTGGGGCTGACGGGGCCAAGCTGCTGCAGGAAAGACTCTCTTCAAGGGAGGACACACACCAGCGCAGACACCCAGAGTCACGCTCCAGGGACTGTCGGGATGACAGACAAAGAACGGAAAGGAATCACAGACTGTGGAGCCGACCTGTCTGGGTTCAAATCCACATGCCACCACCTCACAGCTGGGGGACCTTAGACAAGTCCCTTACCCTGTCAGAGAAAAATCTGAGGAAGGTCAATTATTGTAATGAGCTAATATCATACAAAGCCTGATACCGGGCCTGCAATAAAACTTGAGAAAAGCATAGCCACGATCACGGTCTTACTGGTGCTGTTACCATTCAAAGCAGTGCGTGCGGCACCATGACTTACACAGCAGCTGGAGACACAGGGGGTTCTAGGGAGCCTCAGAGGCCCCTAAGGATGGCGAATGTCAGGGCCCCGGGCCACCCAAAGGCACAAGAATGTCCACACAGACAAGAAACCCCCTGGAGCAGGACAGGACCGTCCTGGGCTCAAGTCCAGGCTCCCCCTTCACGCCCTGTGACCTTGAGTAAGTGAAAAGCCTACCTACCTCCTCCCGGAATCAGCGTGACCTCCACCAGGTCTCTGTCCCAGCCAACGCCCAGGGCCGACAGTGTAGACATGTTTACAATTCGCAAGCCCGTTTTCCTGCGCACTCCCCCTGTATGTAGTTGGGGGGCTCCCCATAGAATTCCTAGTCGAGGAAGGTGTCTACCATTGCCAAAGCGTTTTTCCTAGAGCAACATTTTTCTTTAATAGAGAACGCATACTCCATCCTAACAGCCTGCCTAGTTCCTAAAAAAAAAAGGGGGGGGTTTACTAGCAGTGTGTTCCCCAGGGCCGAAGGGGGAGGAAGTGCTTCCAGAACCTGGGCACTAGGTCGAACCCCTGGCTTCACCTGAGCTCGCTGTCTGGGCTCTGCCTGGGGAGAAGGACACAGTCTCCATGAGCACTTTCTCACGCACGTCTGGGCTGGGGGGATGGAGGCCGGGAGGGGCTGGGCCGGGGCTGGGCCAGGAGCCTGCCAACCCCAATTAGCCACTCTGCTTGTGCATCTAGTGCTGGCCCCAAATTCCACGAGGCAGCCACTATTTATCTTCGGATTTAAAGTATCTGCAGTGCAGACAGCGGGGTAACATTTAACACTCAGCCTAAAGGGTCCCCTTGGCAGAAGAGCTGTAGGCAAATATTTTAACACATAATTTGCTGTCCAAGTTCTGCTTCTTAAATAAGGAAGCAACTTCCGGATGGCTGTCTGGGGGGGCGGGGGGGGCGCCTGTTGCTCCCCTGTCAGTGCTGACAGCTCTGTGAATGGAATTTCAAAGTCACGGTCAGCCAGACGCTGAACCTGACTCGGCTGCACCACACAAGCCTTGCTGGGATGCCCCACCCTGGCTGACGACGCAGGATCCAGTACTGGGCCTCCCTCTCCGCAGGCCCATGGCTGAGCACAGAAATGACTAGACTCTTCCAGAGGGTGTCTTTAGTTGCCAGGAATTCTAGAACCTGAGCCCAAAATGATTAGCAGCATAGAGAATGGTAATCACTTCCCTCAGACCAGACCCTGTAATTCATTGGCATCCCTTACCCAGTGATCCGTGGCCCCACAAGGGAGATGTTACCATTACACCCATTTTACAGAAGGCAAAACTGAGGTTCAAATGGGGGAGTGAGTGTCCCCTCCCCCATCACTCAGCCCATGAATGGACCAAAGCTCCCAACTCCAGTGCCCTCTACTGTTGTACAAATGAGTAGATCAGGTGGGGGAGACTGGCGCAGACAGACACCCACCCAAGGGGGGTGGCCCCTGCTCAAATGCTCTATCTACATGGTCACCCTATGGAAAAGTGATGCCCAGTGCAGATCCATCAGCTGACTTCTGTTGGTTTGTTTGTTTGTTTTTAAGAAGGAAATCCATATTTTTATGTGACATCCCTGGATTTTTAAATGTTGCCTTCAAGTTTTAGGAAGCAAGACGTGGACCAAACAATAGGCCTTGGAGGGCTGGATGCAGTCTGGGGCCCTTGCCATGAAGGATGGCCAGCAGAAGCCGCAGGCGCCCAGAGCCCAGGGCGCTCTGCTCCTCCCTCTCCGGACAGGAAGCCCGTTAGCTGGGTGGCCATGGAAACGTCCCTTCTTTGGAGACTAAGAAGTCTTAGTCCACTCCCGTGTGACCTTGGTGGCTTACACTTCTGGGAGTTCAAGTCCACTCCCATGTGACCTTGGTGACTTACACTTCTGGGCCTCGCTCTCCTCACCTAAAAAATGAGGATGATATCACCTCCTTCTGCTCATGTCGCCCCATGTCTTTGCCACCAGGGGCCCCGGCGGGCAGCAAGCTCCCCCAAGAGCTGGAACACAAACGCCGCACACATCAAGTCAGTCAACAAATGTTTACTGAGCGCCTACTGCGCGCCAGCCCTTATTCTCGGTGCCGTCCGTGCAGCAAAGACCAAAAGCACAGCTGCTGAACCAGGTGAGGTCGACATTCTATCAACAGCACCTTGCCCTTTGGGGGTCCACACCTGCAGGACGCATGCATGACGACCCTCCCAGAGGGTGTTCAAGTGCTGAGCCCAACCCCCAAGGCAGAGAGAGGCGGCGGCTGCAGCTGCCCCCAGACCCAGCTCCCAGATTCTACGGGCAAGAGAAGGAGCAGAAAGAAAAGGTGGTAGGTGAGGAGGGAACGAGAGAAGGACAGAGCAGGAAGGGGAGAAAAAGCAATCACAGGCACTCCCACCAAAAGGGGGGTGGATTATATTTTTCCAGCAAGTCGTTAACAGTGTCGCCCCTCCGAGCCTCACCATCTTAATAAAACTGATCTCGCCGCATGCAGTAATGAAGAGCGGTCGGACAAAGCCACCCTGGAACCATGAAAATTGTGCGCCCTGACCTCCTGAGGCTGTGACCACTCTGCCCTCTCCTTGCTGTCATGTTTAGTCTCCAACGGCTGCTGGGAAGGAGGAGATGGGAGTAGCGGGGCTGGAGGTAGGCAGGGGAGGGAAGGCAGCGGGGCAGCATGGGGAGCTCGATAAATCCAGCTAATTTGTGGCCAACGCCGTGGCCTGGCGCTCCTAATTGCTCCCGGTCCTGAAGCAAGATTCAAGGCAAGGACGCTGAGGCACAAATCACCCCCTGGCGGCCAGGACAGAAAGAGGAGCCCCTTGTGAAGAGAAGGGGGCAGGGAAGGGCTGTGTACCCCAAAGACTGCTCCAGTGGCCAGGCTGAGCGAGTGACTCAGGGTCAAAGGCAAACACAAGCGGTGCAGACGGAGCCCAGAGCCCTGGGGCCAGGTGCACCTTAGTGACTCATCCCTGTGCGCGGGGGGGGGGGGGGGGGGGGGGGCCGAGGGCATCAAAGGAAGCCCACTCTGTCCACTTTAGACTCTGGGACCCACAAGGCGGTGCTTTCTGGGAGTTCCCCTGCAAAACCAGAACAGGTACAAAAGTTCCCCCAGCCAACACCCCCTCACCATCCACGGCCCAGCTCAATGAACCTTCACCCCCACAGGGCTGGCCACTCATGAGCTCGGGACACTCCCTGGGCACCTCTGCTCCTTGCTCTGGTCACAACAGCCACAGCCCTTTCTTCGCAGGACACCTGACCATCTCCTGTGTTGGTGAGCCGACTCCAGGCAGGCAAGGTCAACAAGAGTCTTGCTCACCTCGCTCCCCCTCCCCCCACCCCCGGCACCCAGTACAGGGCCGGGTACATAGCAGGTGCTCAATAAATATCTGTGGAGTGAAGCCGTGAACAAAACCACCTGGAAGGACCCTTCCTACTCTGACACTCAGAGATCCAGCCACAGGTCTGGGCATCTCTGGGGAGTGTCAAAAACGGGCACAAATCCAGGAAGAGGCCCCTGGTCCTGCCCGCCGCCCCAAGACGCAGAGGGTGGTAAGGATTCCCTGCCCCTGGTCCTCAGGAACCCCCCACCCTGGCTCCCGGGCTGCCACTGTAACCCAGAGGCTGCCGCCCGCCCCTCCCCTGTGACTCCTCAACCCCAGTCTCCCATCCGGGCCCAGGAGCCCAGGAGCCACAGTGGAAAAGCCGTGTAAAGCCTTTAAAAATCAACAGGTTTCTGGGCATGGAGACAGCCTGGTGTGCAGCGACATTCCAGGGAATACTAAAGCAGCGCCTGGAGAACGGGGAGCGTGTCTGATGGAGTGGTTCTCACCATGTTGTTGCTACTGAGGGAGAAGCCAAATGGTGGCACACTCAGCCTGCAAGCAGCCCGTTCCCACTGAACCCCCCCGTCCAGGCCCCCCACTCTTCCAAGGGCCCATGAGAGCAGTGGGCTTCTCCAGGAGACCACGAAGGTCCCTCCCCGCTTAACCTCACCCACTCGCTAAGGCCTGCCAGCTTTCCACGGATTTCCCTGCGGCCCACAGAAGGGTGTCAAGTCCCACACGCAGGCTGTAAGACATTCCAGAAGTTTCCAAAAAAACCTAGATCCTAAGACAGCTGATAGAAGAAAGCCAACGGCCCACACAACACATGTGAGGGGCCAACCCTCAGGCAGGGCGCCCCCTTCCCAGGAGATGAATTTAAATGGGCAGTGCGCTGGGCCTATACCCGCCAAAGCAAAGCAGAGCCTGCTTTCGGGGACACATTCCCACACAATGAGGAACGGAGAGACCTGGAGAGAATTAACCACAGATCAAAGGTCAAGTGGGCAGCGCAAAGGAAACTTCCAGAACCACCCCAGGGGCCTGGCTGCCTCCTCCGCGACGGCCAATATTCGGGTGATCTATATGCATGCACACACCCGCACCCCATCACCGCCCCCCGCTCATCCTCAAACTGTCACTTAACTCGGATTTCAAACTGCTTGCGATGTTCTTTAGTCAACATGAAGCAGAAACCTTTTATTAAATGCTGCTAATTTTTTATTGATCACACTGTGAATCATTTCATTTTCCATTACCGCAAATGTCTCCTATCAGGGCTCCACGATTATGCTTCTTTATTCCGTCTCAAGCAACTTGTCACTTTTAATCAGTTTTCAGTTTCAGTATAGCTCAAAAATTAGAAAGCGGGCTCTCTGTATCATGACTGCTTTTGTTTAAAAAAAAAAAGTTTCCATACAGGAAAGGTTATTATACTTGGAATAAATATACATGAATCAAATTCAAATGAAATTCCTCCCTGACTCTAACCAATTTTAGCATTAGCTTTTATAATTTTTTTAGGTTTATTTTCACGGGAAGACTGTTCATAATTATTGCTCGTGCTCTCCCAAAACACTTATGTTACTAAAGTGTGAAATGTCTTCTAACACAAAGACAGATCTCTGGGAAGTAATTACAGAAATGCATTCAGGGGCAATAATTCTATATTAGCTGTCAGCAGCAGACATCCTCTGAAAGGCACTTGTTATGAGGGAATTATTTGTGTTACCATTGAAGGCATGGCAGGCAGGCCCAAACTGAAAGACTGCGTCTGACCAGAAACACGGGCTTCCTCATCAAGGGTCAAATTAAGTTTAAATCATTACCTTGAAGCCAAGCAAACGCGTACCTGACTGTCTATTGTGGAGACGTTTTTGAGACGCACTCAAGCACAACGTGGCCTTCCCGTTCCCAGCGTGGTGCAATTACCCTGAGTCTCAAAAGGATTCTGCCAGGAGCTTGTCACAATAGGGAGAAAGGAGGTGGCAGGGTGTCTATTAAATGCTAACTCATGTCACCAAACAGAATTTTCAAGAATTATAAATTGCCGAGATGCCTCGCAGCTGACCCCCTCGCGTTAAGAAGAGCCCAGAATATTATCAGGAAAGTGCAAGAATTTGCATCAAAGGCAGGAAAGGACTCTCTGTGGGGAGCCCAAGGGGATGCAGCTGAGGGGATGGGGACCGGTGAACTAACTCCTTGCCCCGTGGAGGGTACAGGTGGGGTCTGGGCAGCTAGGCCGGTGCCATCTGGGGCAGAGAAACAAGGCTACGATGAGGACAGGTGGAAGCAGCATTGGCGGGAACTAAGAAGATGGCCTGCATTGTTCTCTGACTTTTGTCCCTAAAAGTAGGGGTGACCTTGGGCCAGTCCAGTCATCTCCCATCTCTGAGCCTGAGCCTCGCCACCTGTAAGAGCATCCTGCATCGAGCCTGTATCGAGGATACTAGATGAACAACTAGGAACAAAGAAGGGGCAGCATTAGCCCCTCCTGCTACAGGCCTGGTCCTTCCACCTATAAAAGGGCAGGATTCATTCTAGGAGCCATTCAAGGAACCGCCTGGCCCCTGAGAGCCGGGAGAAAGCTTCAGGAGAAGAGCAGAGTATCTTCCCGGGTCCAATGGGTCCCACAGACACCTCTGGGAATCTACTGAGACCCCAAGAAGCCTCAGTTTCCCACCTTTAAAAAGCACACACAGATCACTGCCCTAGGTGGTACTCATAAATCAAAGAGGAAGACAGAGACATGAGGCTCTTTCATCTGCTCATTCACTGTTGTTCCAAAGAGACTGGCACTTTCTAAGACTGCTCAGGGCAAAAGGCAGGAGAACCACTTCCTCGAACAGCATGGGGCCGGGCTACCCTGGGCAGGGGCAGTGGTTAGCCCCCTGAGCCTGGCCACCCACCCTGCCTTGCCCTGCGGCCAGCCTTCCCATTCTTCCTTGGAGGCTCACTGGGAGCTGGATGTCCCCCCCCCTCGCCCCACCCCGAGTTCCAGGGTCAGGCCCATGACCCAGACCTGGCCAATCGGGGACAGACACATGACCCAAGCGGGGCTACTAAGACAACACAAAGCCACGGCATTTTCTGGAACCACGGGGAAAGGAGTCACCTAACATGACAACGGGGAGAGCAGAGCTGATGGGTGGATGGGGAAGCGGGGCCAAAGGTGTGTGCGCCATGCCCTTGGACCCAGTCACTCTGCGTCAAGTTTCTATGCTAGAAACTCCTGTACCTAAGTTCACTGTGAGGCTATCCACCTCAGAATGGTTGAGAATAGCCAAAGAATGAGACAGCATCTACACTCCCACGAAGAAGATGGATGATACAGCAAGGGCAGTACATTCACGGAGTGGACCCCATGCCGCAATTAAACATGTATCAGCAAGGACTCGTCTTCCAAACAAGACTTCGAGAGAGAATGAAAGCGAGTTGCTTAAGATCAACTATGGTAAGCAAGTAAGTAAATAAACAAACAAACAAACAAAATAAAGATAAGCTATGATAATATGGTAAAAGACGACAACGTTTACAGAAAGTTTAAAACATGCGCCAAGAGCATTGATATACCATTCAGACGTATTTCAAGAAGAAAGCCATACAGGGAAATGGTAAATGCCGAGCCCCAGACAGAGGGAAAAAAGCACAATTGGGAGCTCCATTGGTGACCCACGGTGTCCTGTCCCTCAAACAGAAGGGTACAGCCTGGGTGGTTGTTACTTTCTTTTACGTATCTGAAATATGGTATAATAACTAAAAAAAAAAAAAAAAAAACAACTATTGCTGCATAGTTGTTCAGATGGTGAATCAAGTGGGGAATTTTTGATAGAGAAGGCTGGCAAAGAAGTCAATGCCATCCAGAACTTTTGCAGACTGTAACACCCACGGCATTGTTTCCGGGTCACGTGGCAGGTTAGTGGCAGTGCCGCAGCTATTCCTCAGGTGTGCGGGTCCTGCCTCAGCCCTCTGCTCCTTCCCTGAATCCAGGGTGATGCGGGGGGAGGACGGAGTTTACAGCTTGAGGGAATAAATGGCACGTAAGGACTTGGTTCTCCCGGGGCGGGAACTTCTGTCTGTCTGATTCACTATAGAATCCCAGCACTTAGACCAGCGCCCGACACATAGTAGGTGCACAGTAACTATTTGCCAAGTGAATGAATGAATGAATGAATGAACGAACGAACGAACGAACACAGGGCTGAATGAAATTTGTGCACCTTAAATCAGACCCTCTTGGACTAGACCAGTTGGCTGGACAAACACCAAGTTAGTCATTTTTAAGCAAATGCAGATTTTTCCACCTTCGTGTCAAAAAAACAAAACAAAACAAAAATCAATGCTCCAACTCTGACTTCTCACCAATTTGCTGACCCTCCTATGGGGAGGCTGAAATTGTGAGTCACAGCTGAGTCTGGAAAACCACCTTTGGGGAGATGAGAATGGAAAACAGTCTAATTTAAGGAGGAGCCAGGTACTGCCTAAAATGCATCCCTGGCCCCCTTCCATGAGCACAGATCGCATGGAAAAAATTACTCAAACTGTCTCTATAGGAGAGCGTCTGATGGCTGGGCCGACCAAAAGGAGCTGGTTGCTAAGAAATCACACCAGGCAACGTCAGATGATCACTTGCTACAGTCAAGATACGGTCAGGGTCAGAGTTCAAAAGCGTGTCTGGAAATCTTTCCAGAAAAGCCCCTTTTCTGTGCAGGGAGAAGAGAAAACAAAGCCGTCTTGGTGGGCACCCACGGTGACCTCTGCCCTACAAGGTAGGTACTATTCCAGCCTGAGTTACAGATGGGGAAACTGAGACCCAGAGAGGAGAAGGTCACAGCTAGTGGGTGGCAGAGCAGGGATTCCAATTTCCAAGAGATGGGCGCTCCATCTGAGCACGTACAGGCTTCCCCCATGCCGGCTTCTGAGATGGCCCCCATGCCGGCTTCTGAGATGGCCGGTTCCCGTGCAGAACAGGGTGAGCAGTGAAGTCTATGCCACGGCTTGACCAGCCTGTGGGGACAATGCTGTTTCCATATGGTCCAGATGCTGCCATCCCAGCTCCATTGCATTAAATTAAGAGACGAGGCAGGTGGATTGCCACCTCCCTCTTAAGCCAAGGCACCCGCCAGACGGGTGACCCGTAGCACAAAGACCCACCGAAGACACGGACACCAGGGAGTGGGACCTCAAAGAGACCTCAGCTAAGCTGGGCACAGGGACCCCAACGTGGAGGCAGGGAAGACCCTACCCAGAAATGCCCCCAAGCTGGGGGGCTCTGCCCAGACGTCCCATAGGAACCCACATTCCCCAACCTCAGGGCTAATGCCAGGAGGGTATCAGCCCAGCCAGGGCTCCCACCGGCTTTCTCCCCAGAACCACTTCTGCATTTCTGAGTCTCCTTCCTTCCCACAAATAGGAAGCTTTGCTCTTATTGCTGATGACAAAGACAACAGCAACCAATGTCGGACAGACAAGCATCAAGAAAACAGTCACCATCCCCTGTGATCTCACCACCCAGAGGTCCGCACGGTGACCACTCTGACGAAGAAGGTATGCCATTCACAGACACACGCGGCAAACACCTCGGAAGACCAGGATCCCCAGCCGCACGCCGCGTGTGACCTTCTTAAACGCTGTCCCACTGAACCCCACGCCACGGCCAGCTCTTCCAGGACAGCTTTTAGAGTCTGCCTTTAAAGCTTCACCTAGAAGGAACCGCGAAGGGTCCTGGCTCCTCATGAAATACGAACAAGTCCCAGTAAATGAACCGGAGGGGGGGGTGGCTTTTTCTTAGAAAAGACTTCCTTGCTCTGCAAATCTGCGAATAGGTTCACCCCGCGAATTTGCATCAGAAGATTCTACAACTGTGCACGGGTTTCTGGAGGTGCAGGTCAAAGGGCCACCTGGGTTGGCATCACCTGGAGGGAGGGCCTGTGAAAATGCAGATAACACACCAGCAGCCACTCTCCGAATATGGGGTTCAGAACTCTGTATTTTAAAAATTTTTTTTTAAGATTTTTTAATTTATTTATTCGACAGAGATAGAGACAGCCAGCGAGAGAGGGAACACAAGCAGGGGGAGTGGGAGAGGAAGAAGCAGGCTCATAGAGGAAGAGCCTGATGTGGGGCTCGATCCCATAACGCCGGGATCACGCCCTGAGCCGAAGGCAGACGCTTAGCCGCTGTGCCACCCAGGCACCCCAGAACTCTGTATTTTAAACAGCCGCAGTATGTCCCTCACTAAGGACTGTCCAAGTGTATTTAAAATGGAGCAGAAATAATACTGATTCTCCAATATAATTTCTCAATCACCATACTGGACCAGAAGGCCAACTCCCCACGAAAAGAACGCGCTCTGGGCCTCAGCGTGGAGTCAGGTCTGCGGGACGGCACGGTCCCTGGGCTTGGCCTTCTTCTCTTCAAAACCTTCCAGGCCCCGCACTTCCCACTGCACCTGTGCAGGGGACAAGGGGCGGGCAGTGGACAGTGTGGGCAGCCAAGCTTGAAGGGAAGGCTGCCCTCAGCCCGTGACCCTGCAAAGGGACCCGAGAGCCCCGTCCGGCTGTCACTCACACGTGCGCGCGTGCACACGCACACACACACACACACTCCGTTGCTCCGGGAGAGTCCAGCCGGGGCCTCTTCCTCACACCCACTGATCCCAGGAAAGACTAGCAAATGCCTACTCCGGGAATTCTCAGTTGGCGGCTTCCTCTCCTCGCCTCCACCAACCAGCAAAGAGGTTTTCCCTCTCCTAGGCATGAAACCAGGAAGGTTCCTGGCTTTTGTCACTCACAGCTAAGCCCTGGGCCCAAGTCATTCCCACCCTCCAGGGGCCAAGCCAGGAGGAGTTTCCGGGAAGCTCCTCATTGTCCTGTCCTTGGAGGAGCCCAGGTGGGGGAAGTGAGCTGGATGTTTCTGGGAAGCAAGCTCCTCGGGGAGTCACCTTCCACTCTCTCTGCCAGCTGCCGGCCCTGAATCACAGAAGGACAGCGCCGGCACCTGCGGCCACAGGAAGAAGGCCGTGGACCTCGGGGCCAGCTTCCTGCTCCTCTCCAGCAGAGACTCATAGGACCATTTAAGATACATCCATTTATGCACAAAACATTTCCCAAGACCTATGATGTGCCAATGGTGTGTCACTGTCCCCAAACACAGCAGGGAAGGAGGAAGACATGCGCTCCATTGGGAGGAAGACGACAGATAACAGAGACACAAGCCCTTCCTCCCGCGATGAGCACTTTGAAGGAAATAAAGAAATGGGACGGGACAGGGAGAGGCCAGCTCTAGCGGAGTGAAGGGCCTTGCTGAGGGGGGCAGGAGCTGAGCTGCCAGGGATGAGAAGGAACCAGCCCCTCCATACACAGAGACGAGCATTCTGAGGCAAAGGAGCATGGAGCCCAAAGGGGCCGGCGGTGATAGAGAATCGGGTCCATTCCAAGAACCAAAAGGAGGCCGGTGTACCGAGAGTGCACACTCAGGAGAGCAGCCCTAGGCCCGGGGAAGGCCCAGGACATGCCATCAAGTCCTGGATCAGACCGTGACTGGGAAAGAGCCCAGAACCAGTGCTAATATCTCGATTCGGGACAAACAGGAAACATCCAGACTGAAGACAGACTGAAGGTGAATATACACGTGAAAGACTGAGACCCTCCACGCTAGAATTCAACCTGACCCTATCTCGTTGGCAAACATGTCACACATCAGAGTGCCGTGTTAGCAGGGCACACTCCGTGCAGGCTGTGAAGTCAGAGGTCGTTTCGAAACCCACCGTTACCACAGCCAGCTGAGTTTTCTGGTTTATCAAAGACAGGATTATACTGAAAACCACGCTGGCATTCCAAGGGTCAGGAGAGAAAGTGGCAGCACCACACACACATGGCCTCTGCTTACCAAGATAATGATGGGATCGGCAGCAAAAGCCCAGCTCTGCCACGCCCGGGGGCGGCAGGTGCCTATCCAGGCAGGCCCCGGAGTCACGATCTTGGAACTCTTCAACTACTGACTTTAGCCTTGGAAAGATCAAAGCACCACCCAAGGGGGACACTGAAGGTTTCTACAGCCCCTGGGGGCAAGGATCTTAGCCAAGAAGCCACAGCAAGTAGGTAGCAAATGAATAGCAATGGGCTCAGCTCAGGACCCCTAGTCCTGCCCAGTCAAGCTCTCAGAGATCAAGCCCCTGAAGAAGAACACAGGGCTGAGGGGCCACACCTGTGTGACAAAGCCACCCACGATGCATCAGCCTGGGAATCCAAGAACTTGGACCGCGTGGCAGTGATGCAGCCCAGGAGGGCACTTGAAACAGGTGGCCTGGTGCGTCATCTGGCTTCCACGGACCCCAAGCCAACAATAGCATGCCACGGGGGACCCCGGGATCAGGCCTGGAGGCGGGGGGCATTCAGCAGCCCCCCATGACAGAGCTGCAGTGTTCTCTCCTGCCCGCACAGCCAGCTCTGGACTTCCAGCCTCAGCACCAGCTGTTTGACTGATTGAGGGGTCCAGGGGTTCCCACCTCTGACAATGGCAACATCACCAGAGAATTCTAGTTCTGGCTCTCTCTCTCTGAGCATCCTGTCTTTTGAAAAGAAGGGAGCAGGGAGGAAGGCAGGAAAACTGTCTACAGACACTGAGGCTCTGAGCAAGCAGGCTTGTCCTGGAGAATGACAGGCACAGAACCCAAACTTGTGGGGCTGACTAGGTTGAGAACCTGTGTCAAGTCATCTCGAGGCCAGAGCACACGGGTTTCACCGTAGATGAGGCAGCCCTGTGTCATAGTTAACGAGCTGCGTAACTGCAGCTATATAACCTCTCCGAACCTCAGTTTCTTCCTCTGTAAAATGGGAGAACAACAGTCCGGAAGGTGTGGTGAGGATGATGGGAGAGAGCTCTGGGCCTCAGCCGCTCCACAGTTCATAACTGTGGGCCTACTGTGTGCCACGCCAGGCAGTGTCCTTGGGCTGGGGACACAGCAGTCAACAGCACCGACAAAATCCACTAGGTAACAAGGGAGAGAATCTCAGGTGGTGATAAATGCAAAGTGGAGAAATGAAACAGGGCCGATGGGGTAGCAAGTGATGACAGGCCAAAAGGCAACTTCACCATGGGCGTGACAAAGGCCTCTGGGGACCGGTATTTGAGTAAATGCTTACATGGCACAAAAAAGTCAGGCAATGGAAAGGTGGAGGGAGGAAGCCACAGCAAGTGCCAAAGTCCTGGGGCTAGCAAGCTGGGAGGGTCAAGGAACAGAAAGGTCAGCATGAGTGGGTGAGGGCCAGGTCCAGCAGGGTTATATATATAAAGACAGAGCAAGAGTTTGGGTTTAATACCTCCTCCCTGTCCAAACAGGACAGCAACACTGCACACCGCAGCCCATCACCCTAACTACTCGTAGTTTCCAGAAGCACTCACAACCTTATGCATTTGTTTATTGTCTCCTGACACCCAATCCAATGTAAGCCCCAGGACGGCAGGAATCTCCACCAGGGGTCATTGAGCAATCCTTACTGCCTGGCCTAGAGGAGGGTCTCAACAATGTCAGTTTAATTAAGTCATTATTGGCACTCAGTAAGTGCTCAATAAATATGCTGATTGAGGCTGCCACGAGGGTCCCAGCTGCTTTGCAAGGAGATGAGCTTCTCATCCCTGGAGGCATTCAAGCAGAGCCTGGAAGAACACGTGTTGGGGACCCTTGGCACCAGGAGGGGCTTGGATGGTGGGGTCTCCAGGTTCTCTCCCCTTCCAAGAGCTGCCAGATCTGCCCTCTGCCCAGTACCCGGGAGCAGCCAGGTCCTGTTGCCGTGAGACAGCCAGAGACAGACATCGTCTGAGTGGCTGGGACGTACGTGAAAGAGCTAGGGCAGCACCTTGATTTCTGGATCACCCAAGGTTTACTAGCACCATCGAGTGCAGTCCTGTATGCTGCTTAATGAGAGAGAGAATTATTATGGCGGCCAGGATGAGAAGGAAAGAAAAACTTTCTTTTCCCAACATTGTGCATTGAGTGCCAGGTGGAATGGACTTAAATTCTCCCTCAAAGGCCACCCCCCTCCACCGTGCCGTCCCGGGGAAGGGCGCTTCCTGCAGACAATTGGAACTTGGCCTGTAGGGTTCGACTTCCTTTGTGTCAACTAATTTCTGACTCGGGGTTTTCAGCTATTTATTTCTAGAACAATACACTCACTAAACAGCCGTCCAGTGAGGCAGTCTTCCTGGCGGTGACAGCGCGCTCTCCCCCTGCTTTTCTCCTCGGCAGGAGGGGGAGGGAGGTGTGAAAAGCCATCTGAAAGAGGTGGGTAGAAGTGGTCAAGCCTGCCCCCCTCCCAGGGCAAGTCTCATTTTCGGCTCTCTGGAGCCAGCCAGCCGGAATGCAGGTGAGCACCCCACAAGGGTCTTGGAGACCCGAGATTTTGGGGCAGGCAAGTGGCAATGGGGGAAAAAGGGGTTTGGCCCCCACAAGGAGCTCTTCCTCCACACGGTAATTAATCGAGGCTCCCAACACCCTTCCTTGGCTCGCCCGCCTGCTTGTCCCCTCTCTAATATTTTTCTAATTTGCGTTGCCGCTTCCTGCTTCCTCCAAGCCACCTTAATTGGAAACTCTGTAGTTCACACGGAAAGTTCCTCTCTGCTCTCTGAGGACACCTATCGAGGGTAGAACCGGGCTCTTCACAATAATTCTTACCAGACACAGCTAATAATGACCCTCTTTCGCTAATGAAAAAAACACACACATGCACACATTGTGGCTGCTGTAATTAAGCTTGTGACGAGTTGAGTTGGAGGGAAATTAGATTTATTTACACGCTGTTCTGTCGCTGATGAACCGCTAGCTATCGGGAAGACTTCTAATTAACCCTCGTTTAGAGGGTGTGCTCTTTGTGTCTCATTCCCTCCCTTTGTAAATTGCAGTTGGTTAAAAAATAATAATAATAATAATTAGCCATTCTTAGAGTTGAGTTCTCTCCTGTAACTCGGGTTAATCCTCGAGCTGCATTGCCCGGATGCTGACGGTCATAAAATGCCTGAAAGCCTCCAGTTCTGAGCTACGGTCCCATCAATTCACCCCGCCAACGAGTGTGGCCAAAGGGCCTGCCACTGGCCAGGCCCTGTCCTAGGCACCCAGCCAGTGGAAAGCAGAGCGAGAGCCAGCCCTGCCTCCGAAGAGATTAGGACGATCATCAAGGAACCGGGTAAATGGCCAGTTGAGGCAGAAGTGATGGCCAGGCTGGAAGTAGGCTGCATTCAGGCTTGGTGGGAAGCACTGGGGGTGCGGGGGTGCACTGAAGGGTTTGTAAGGGAAGGAGGAAAAGCAAATGCAGGATTTAAGCAAGATCAGGGCAGAGCCCACAGAGGCGACTGGAAGGTCTCAATGTCCGGGGTTTTCAGAACAGATTTGCTGTCCATGGCTGACTGCCTCCTCCGTCTGTGTGTGCACAGCTGTGTCTGGGAAAAAAGCAGGCCCAGGATGCCACAGCTATGAGCACACAGGTCCAGGGCTAGGTGTTCTCCTCCTGGGAGCCCTGCATTCTTCAAACCTGGTGCCCAGGAGGCAGCGGGCATCGGACGGCGGTGCCCATCCCCAGTTACCACAGCCCCTGGGGTCTGAGAGACTGCAAACGCAGGACACCCACCAACTCAATGCCAGCGTGTTCTGGGGGGGAGGGGGCAGTCATTGCATTAGACAGATGCATAGACACAAGGTTACTCAGTTTCAGAAATGTTGGATTCCAACAAAATGCACATCTCAGAAGCAAAACAACACAAGATGATCAAGTCTTAGGAGGACAGCCAGCCTCGGGGAGGCCAGACCCTGCGTGAAATCTACAGAATCAGGCAAGCTCCCCGCGTCCCGTAGATGGCCAAGGCAAGGAGCATCCGAGCCGTCACAGCCGAATCTATGGCGCTGCCGTCTCTCAGGGTCACCTTCCCCGCCAGCCATATGGCTCGAGTGGTCCCAGCTCATCCCGTAAGGCACCGAGGAAAGCCTCCGGTTGGAAGGGACGTGATCTCGCCAGTCACCGCCTCCCAGGGCACCGCCAGGCCAGGGAATCTGATGCGGGAAAGGGGGCACGGGCAGGATGGGCACACGGGGACAACACCCATCTTGAGTTTGGATGCTTGCGAGCGCCTCTGGTGACAACAGGGGATGTGGGGAGGGTTGACACGCACACGAATGGGCTTCAGAAGCCACATCCACAGTGCCCCATGATTATTTGTGGTTTCTCCTAAAGCACGTGGGACTTTTTAAAAGCCTATGTCCTGCTGAAAGACCTCACAGCTCTAGACTCCAGAGGAAGGCCGCAGAGACGTCTCATCCCGTGTCACCACACACAAGAAACTACATGACATTTGCCCTTAGACTGTGCAACACCGGGCCAGGCACACGTGGTCCCTTGAGAAGAGGGGCCTGATCCAGAGCGCTGCACCCTCCATGCCAAAGACAAAATAGATGTTCCAACAATGTGCGTGGTCTGTGAAGCCAAAGATTTCCAATCTCACAAATCCTATTTTTCTCACCTTTGACTATTATATTGGGGATTCCATGGGTTTCTAACGCTTGCCACTCACTCAACTTAATAACTGGCTATATTAATATCTCCCCTATTCTCCTTCTATTTACTCTCACTTGGGAGTTAATGAACTTGTAGCAAAGGGAATCCTCTAACATGCTCACATAATCACGGCCGCCTCCCCTGCCCCAGGGAAGGGGCTTCATATATGCCTGTGAGGTGAACGAGAAGACCAGCCCCGCCAGCTCCGGCTAAAAGGGTAGCATTGTCGTCCACCTGCTTGAAGCAAGTTTCCAGGACAGCAGGAGCCCCTGAGTGTGAAGGACTGCACGGCCCCCACCAAAGGGTAACGCTGTTTAATTACCCAGCATTTTAAAATCACCATGTCCCAATCACCTAGAACTCATCTGCCAGTATTTCTAGAATTCGACACATTTCTGCAGGTTACTGGGGCTCCTGGGAACTTGAACCAAGCCAGACATGTGGCGACCTGCCTGTGGATCCCCTCCCCTTGGGTGGAGGGGTGAGGAGCCCAACTCAGCGAGAAACACCCCCTTGCCATCCATTCTGAAGAAGAACGGCCTCAAAGCACACACGTGCACCCTGGACAGCCCCAAAAGCAAACTCAGGTTTACCTGTCACAGCAGGTGCAGGGAGATTAATTTCCCAAAATGCTCTGAAGGGGAAATACGTCACAAACGACAAGTCAGAGAAAGGATCATGTACAGCTCAGAAAATGCATCAGCTCCTCCCCTCCACACCGTTGGTCCCTTCCAGCCACCATCACCCTGGTTCGGGACTGGGCCACCTCTTCCCCCGATGACTGTACAGCCTCACTGGCCCTCCAGTTACTTGTCAAACCCTGAGCGGATGCCTCCCGTGTGTTAAGCGCTAGAAGGTCCTTCTTGTCCCACCTTCACCTGCCAACGGTGGAAAATGGTTTATCCAAGAACCTCAATGTCAGAACAATCCACTTCAGGGATTTGTTTTAAGGGATTTTTAAAATAATCATCCTTTAAAAAAAAATATGTTACTCCCTCATACTCCTTAAAGAATGACACTCCAAGACTAAAGTATAACGGCAAGGAACGCACATATGGGTGACAGAACTTTAAAGAAATGCAAAGAAGTGACTGCCATAAAAGTCAGGCGAGTGGTTCCTTCTGGAAGGAGGAAGGGGGCCATGACCGGATGGGGCTTCTGGGGTAGATGGCAAAGTTCCATCTCCAGACGCAACTTAGAAGAACTCCCTCAGTCCTAAACTGGTTTGTGGGGCATCTGTAGCTGTTTTTCATTTTACAAAAAAACAGCTCACCCCTTAGCCCTGTTCTCTTTCACTGTGCTGAGCCTACAAAGAGAGATTTCTGGGGACACCTGGGTGGCTCAGTCGGTTAGGTGTCTGCCTTCAGCCCACGTCATGATCCCAGGGTCCTGGGATCAAGTCCCGCACCAGACTCCCTGCTCAGCAAGGAGTCTGCTTCTCCCTCTGCCTGCCACTCCCCCTGCTTGTGCGCTCTTTCTCCCGCGCGCACGCTCTCTCTCTCTGACAAATAAATAAAATCTTCAAAAAAAAGTTTTTAAATAAAAAAATTAAGTCTCTAGTCAAATATTTAAAAAAGAGAGAGAGAGAGATTTCTGGTCACGGACACCCCTACTGGGCTGTAAGCTCTATGCGGGCCCAGATCACATCCGACTTGCTTACACTACAAGCCCAGTGCCTCATGTTGCTGAATGAAGGAGTGAATGAATGAATGAATGAGCCTTCCACAAGAGCTGTCCTCTCCAGACTACACTCCAGGGATCAGGGACCACACGTGCCCTACTTACCATACAACCAGGGGTGCCGAAGCCAGGGCTCGGCACACAGAAGACCATCAATACATTTTTATAAAATAAGTCAGTGAAAGAAACCCAACTACGTCGGGTATGGGGCCACAAAAATGACCAGGACATGGTCTCCCCATCAAGGACCTCCTCATCTAGCAAGGAGAGGCACAAACCAGACCATGTGATGGAGGCAAAAGAGGAAAATGCACAGGGGGTGATGTAAGCACCATGAGGGGGAATCGGGAAGGGCTTCTCGGAAGAGAGGATGCGGAGCTGATTCTTGAAGGAAAAGCCAGAAAGTCCCTCCGCTGGGAAGCAGGACAAGCACCTCCCGGGAGGCACTCGGGGTCTCCCCAGCCCTCTCGACTTCTCCCCCAAACCATCTGCCATCTGTGCTACTTCTGCGACGAGTCATCTCCCGAAATTCCCCAAGTCATGCCGTTACCACTACCTCCCTTGAAGCGTGCATGTGTGTGTGCACACCCACACCCACACCCACACACACTGAGAAAGTGCCTCCCACATACAGTGTGACCTGGGACACATTACTTGTGCACATTTCCCAACCACTCTGTGAGGCTGTCCCTGAACCCAGACTGGAGGACAGAGGCTCACAGGGGTCAAACAATTCGCCTGAGACCAGGCTGGGAAAGCATAGAAAAGAGGGACATAAGAACACCTGAATCCCACTTTCCATGCATGGAGAGTGAGGGGCTCACAGCCCCTCCCCATCCCACTGTCACTCAGAACATCAAAATGACATTTCGGAGTCCCCCAACACGCTGCACTCTCAGGAACTGCGAGTACTGACCTCTGTTTCTTTTTTTTCCTTTTTTTTTGGTAAGATTTTATTTACTAATTTGTCAGAGAGAAAGAGAGAGCAAAGCAGGGGGAGCAGCAGGCAGAGGGAGAAGCAGGCTCCCCACCAAGCAGAGAGCCCAACGCACGACTCGATCCCAGGACCCTGGAATCATGACCTGAGCCGAAGGCAGAAGCTCAACCGACTGAGCCACCCAGGCATCCCTGACCTCTGTTTCTTATCTTCCGCACCAGTTTGGAATGCTGGCAGGGCCAAGCCCAAGACTGGCCCTGGGACACATTCCTCTAATAATTTCGGAGGAAAGGAGCTCAGTAAAGACCCACAACCCCCGCCCCCACCTCTGAAATGAAAGCTTTGCTTCTGTGCTTCTTTTCATGTCCCTTTTCTACTGAGATTTAACTTAACTGCTGTAAAGGGCCCAAATCTCTTTTTTTTTAGATTTTATTTTTAAGTAATCTCTACACCCAACATGGGGCTTGAACTCACAACCCCGAGATCAAGAGTCTCAGGTTCTACTGACCAAACCAGGCAGGCGCCCGCTTGAGGGGCTCAGATTTTAAGAGATGTGGGTGGCGAGTTTTTCCAGAACGTTCCCAGCACCCTCAGGCCCCATGTGCCCCTCCCAGCCATGCCTTCCAAGGGCAGTCACTGCCCAACCTCTTCCCTGACGCGGCTTTGCGCAACTCAGCGTCACATACACAGTCGCACTCCGTCTGTCCTCTTTTCTGCCTGACTTCTCTCACTCAGCCTTAGGTCTGGGAGATCCATCCCATCTCTGGGTGTGGCCGTGGGGAGCTCGTCTTCATTGCTGTGTTCCTGTTTTTCTTTTCATTTTTGCTCTCGCGAAGGTTGAGTCCAATCCAATCCTTTTTTCCCATCGGTATCACTGAGTACGCACAGATATTAGATCACAGGACCCACTCATCCCGTGTTTCTGTTCCGTCATTTGTGCGGTTGCTGGCGTGAGGCGTAAAGCATTTCTATTCCTGTGGTTGGCAACCAAACTTGACTGCACAGAGCTCCCTCTCCTCTCCAAGAGCCTCTGCTGCTCGGGCTCAAGGGGCTGGAGGGAGGCAGGGAAGAGGCTGTGTCTATGGGTCTCCCAATCCCAGGGCCCAACTGTGGCAGGAAGGAAACCGAGGGGACTTGTCTCAGCCAGAGCCTCACCACACCCTGGCCCAGGCCCAGCCTCAGAGAACCTAGAAGACACACCCGACAAGCCTCGGGCTCTGGCCACGGGGGTCCTTCACCCAAGTCAAGACAGGAAAAGACCACACCCCCCAGGTTCCTTCTCATTCTGCCAGCAGACAAAGCTCTACGTGAAAGGTTGTAAAATGGTGCAGCCACTGTGGGAAACAGCATGGAGGGTCCGCAGGACATCAAGCAACCCAGGCATCCATCATCAGGTGAGTGGAGAACAAAATCAGTCAGTCCATATGAGGGAATATCATTCAGCCTTCAAAAGGAAGGACATTCTAACACCTGCTTCACCACGGACGACCCTCGAGGACGTGATGCTGAGTGACATGAGCCACTGACAACAGGACCGACCCTGTATGATTCCACTTCTGTGCAATATCTAGAGTGGTCGGATTTAAAGACCAAGTCAGATGGAGGCTTCAGGGGCTGGGGGACAGGGAAATGTGGAGTTGGTATTCAGTGGGGACAGAGTTTTAGTTGGGGGAAAATGAAGAGGTTCTGGAGACGGATGGTGGTGCTGGTCACACAACAGTGTGCACGAGCTTAGCACCACCAAACGGTGCACCAGAAAATGGTGAAGACGCACATTTTTTGTTAGATGCATCTTATCACAATGTTTTTAAAGTTTTCATGGGAAAACAGGTCAAATGCTGAGAAAGAGTATAGCAGGCAGATGCAAGAGAAAGCAAAAGAGAAGTCATGATATTAATATAAGACAAAAATGCAATTCATAGCCAAATACTGTTAAATGAGAATAGTTTCCGAATTTTTTTTTAGAGAGGGAGCAATGGGGTGGGAGGGGCAGAGGGAGACGGAGAGAATCTAAAGCAGGCTCTGCCCAGCTCGGCGCCCAACTCAGGACTCGATCTCACAACCCTAAGATCATGACCTGAGCCGAAATCAAGAGTCAGACGCTTAACCGACTAAGCCACCCAGGCACCCCTCAGAATTCTTTTTTTTTTTAAGTGACGTCTGCAGCCATGGTAAGTCCAAAAAGAGAGCAAGATGAAGAAGAGAGCAGAATCTCCAACCAGAGAGGAAAAGGACAGTACCAGGCTCCCGTCTTCTCTCTTGCCTGCTCCCCACATCCCGGCCAGAGAAAGCAAGACTTGAGGTGGGCAAAACACGCCAGCTTCCGTCAGACACAGCAAGACCTGACGTGGAGTCAGTGAGACCCCCTCCTTTGGACAAGGTCATCCTCACATCTCTCAAGCCTTAGAATCTTTAGAGCAAGACCCAGGCTCTGAATGACTCCTCTTCCTATGGCTTCTTTAAAAGGAGGTTTTGTCCCCGGAAGGGCCCAGGATCCTCAAAACACTGCAGGTCTGAGCCTGACTCACGGGGAGGCTGCCAGCCTCCAATCGAGGACACCTCTGGAACGAACACAGATTCCTCTAATTCTTAGCAGTAAGAGCAGCAGCCCCTGGCACGGCAAAGTTAAGCCCCCTCCCTCAGAGCCCAGGCTCGTTATGGCGCTCCCCCCACCTCACAGCAGTGCTAGGAGCCAGGGGCCACAGCTCCATTTTACAGAGGGGAAAACCAAGGCTTAGGGAAGTTAAGGAACTAAGCTGAGGTCCCAAGCACAAAGCAGAGCTGGGATTCACTGTGGGATCTGACAGCCCACTTCTTAACCGAGAGACAATTGTGTCCTTCCAAGACATTCAAACAACCTGGGGGATTTCACAGGCTGGAAACCAGAATTCAGAGTGGGCCGAGGCTGAATCAGGTCACCGAGACCAAACCACCCCTTAGCAATGCTATCGATTCACACGGATGGCTTGTGAGTTTTCAAATCAGGTCTAAGAACCCATTTGACCCAACAGATCAGTGAGGAACTAGGAGAGGATCTGCTGTCCCCCACGATGGATACGAAACACTCTGAGGAATGACCAGAGAGGCGCGTGAGCAATCAAAAGTCACACAGCAAGCTCCCAGGGAACCGGGCCTCATCTGGAGATAGTCACCCCACTAGGCGCCCCCAGGAAGGCCCCCTCAGACACAACATTCCGGCAGGCACCGGGATACAGATGGAATTCTCTGAAGTCCAGGCAGCCTTTCTGCCAGGCCACCACACGCTGCCTGCCTGCCAGTCTGACGCGCTGCCCTCCGTTTTTCATTGCTAATTAATTTGGATGGAGATGTCTTTAAACCGAGACTTACGTCGGGTCCTCCCCACTGTCTGTGAACCAATTTCATTACAACAGAAACCGTGTTGCCAAAATGAGAAATCCCCTCCTTTTCAGGCCTGTGCCCTTGAAGGCATCTTATTAGAAAAGACCATTTCTTAATTAACATTTTTGATCTTTAATCCATTACACATCCCTCTAATCCTGTACGGAGGTGCGGCTGGCCCACTTCCGCGGGCTGGCTCTGGGCTGCGCGAGGATGGCAATTTGAGCGCTGAGGGCTCGCTCACAGCTGGACTCCGCCGCGGACAGTCTGCCGCTCCCAGACACCACCTCTGGTCCAGCCGCGGGTGCCGTTCCCGAGCGGAAGCCAGGGAGGGGGGCCTGGCGCTGACACCCCCGGATGGGCCAGTCTGCAGACGAGAGTTCATTTCATTAACCCCTGAACCCCATCTCTTCTCGCCCCAGAACGGTTTCTAGCAAAGGCTGTTTTCGCAGCTCTGGCTCCCGCCAAGCGTGAGGGCTGCCAGGCTGGTCTTCCTTCCCATTTGCACGAATCTCAAGCAACCCGACCACACCTACACAGAGAGCTGGTCCCATCAAGGTCAGAGGGCCCCACTTCGGAAAGCTTCGGACCTGCCCGCTGACTCCCTCCTTCCTGACTTTCTTCATTCGTTTTGGGGGCCCCGTCTTGCCCTCAATGCTGATGCCTCTCTGGACAAAGACCTCGACTCTATCCTGCCTGAGCTCACTCCCAGCTCTAAGTGCCAGCGACACACTCGAGACCCAAATACGTCCCCGGGCCCCTCCTCCCTTAGCACCAGACCATACATTCAAGGCCCACTCAGCCTCCAAGAGGCACCCCCTAACTCATGGCCAAAACCGAGCTCTAGAGCACCACGCCCACCAGCATATCAGAGCTCCTCCCCGGGGCACCCAGAGGCCCAGCTGCTCACCTCCAGCCACCCTTGGCCTTGGAGCCTCGGAGTCATCCTCGCTTCCTCTCCCTTCCTCACCCCGACATCCAACCAGCGACACATTCTGTGGGACCTACCTCCAAAAGAAATTCCTAATCTGATGTCTTCTCACCTGCCGGCCTGGGTCCCAGCCCCCATCATCTCCCACCTGGGCAAGGGCTTTGGTCCCCTTCCCTCTTGCCCACACGCAACTGAAGGGATCCCTTCTGCCCTTCTGCCCCCAGCCTCCCATCAACTCAGAGTAAAATCCAGTGTCCACCAAGACTCAAGGCCTGCCTGTCTCCCTCCCACTCCCCCCTACCTCCCCTCCCCTTCCTCACCTCCCTGGCCTCACCTCCTCCCCCCACCCCTCTGGCCTCACCTCTTGCCCCTCTTTCCCTGGCTCACTCTACTCCAGCCACAGGGACGTTCTTTCTGTCCTTCACCAGGCCCAGCCCATCCCCACAGCGGAGAACATCTGGAATGCTGCTCCCACCCTTCGGCATGGTTCATACCCTCTCTGGCTCAAGCACCCCTCTTGGGCAAAGAGGCCTCTCTGCCCGCCCTCCAGATGCCCCCTCCTCCCCACCACCCCATCACTCTCTAACCGACCACCCTGCTGGTCATGTCCCAGAGAAACACATTCTATATTTGTTCAGACTTTGCTGGCATCACGCCCCACACTAGAACGCCGGCGCCGTGCACATCAGGGACTCTGTTGGCCCTGTTCACCACGTAGGACAGTGCCCAGCACTTGTTAGGTGCTCAGTCACACCTGTGACTGGAAGGATGCAAGCTGTCTGGATCCGGCCAGTGGGGACGCAGGCTCCCAGCCCATCACTGGCCGTCACAGGGCGGTCCTGCAACACCAACGCTGATGCTCATCCAGGAGCAACTGGGAAGGTGGGTAGACATTCAATAGGACTTCCCGGGGCTGTACATTCTGAGAAACTGCCCATCATTGAACACAGCAGAGACCGAGCCCTGCACTGGATTACTAGGGAGGGGAGGGAGGGAGAAAAAGCGGTCCACAGTGGCAAGGGAGATGGAGCCTGTGAACAGTTAAGGAACAGGGACAGGCCGGCACTTGGTCCTTCAGAGACTCCGAAGGACAGGACGGGGTTTCGTGGAAATGGGAGGCACACACGCGAAGGTTGCACAGAGGGCAAGGATGGGGCTGGGCCGGGAAGGACTCTGGCATGGGGTGGGGGCATTCCAGGAGGGGGACACAGCCCAAGCGGAGACGTAGGCTAGAGTGAGGACGGAGAGCACAGGACAAAACTCCTGCAAGGGGCCACTTTGGGACTTGGGGAGTCCCCCCACCCACACCCCAACTCTTGGGCTACATGTAGTAATGAGACCCCACCGGGAACCCCCTGCCTCAGGGCACCAGGACCTCCCAAGGCTGCTGATGGCCCCCGAGCCTAGCCAGCCTCAGAGCTGGGCCCAGAGCACGGGGCTCCGGACTCCTGGCCTAGTGCTCCTGCCGTCACACCACTGTCTAGGCTCGCTCTTTGCCCGCTGCTCCAGCTACCAGCCCAGACCTTGACCTGAGCCCTGAAGGCCACTGTGCTGCAAAGCCTGAGGTCAAGGGCCCTTCCCCCCAGCAGCACTAGGTCAAGGCGCTCTGTCCACTCCCCCAGGCCGGAGATGGAGGGGTGCTGCCGGAGGAGCCATGGGGCTGGGTGTGGTGGAGCTGACGGCCAATCTCCTCGACACCAGATAGGCTCCTTTTAGGGAAACTCTGCCTCAGCCAGAACAGGCATTCCCCAGGGGGTCTGCCCTGGGATCTGGGCTGGGGGTGGTGCCAGGAGGAGGCCCAAGAAGAACACCCATGACGGGGACCATTCAGCACCCGCCACACACCCCTGCCCCTGCACATGGACCCACACGCCACCCTTCAGAATCTGTGCATCAGATCCCAGTGTGGGGTCCCATTGTGGGGGTGGGGCCCGGGGGGGGGGGACATGCCACGTTCTAAAGTCAGCCTATGAGGCAATAATGTCACTGCCCTGAGATTCGGCGGCCGTGGCTTGGGATACACACATGAGGATAACGGCCAAGAGGTGCCTGGCTCCTACGTCGGGCGTGAGGGAGGAAGACACACATCTTAGAAACCCAGAGTGGCAGGGGTGCCTGAGGGGCCGCACACACCAATGGCCCCTGAGGGAGCAGCAGCGTCTCACCCACCTCTCACGCTCACTCAGGCAGCCCCTGCAACTGCAACTGGAAACTCGCTTCAAATTGTTATTGCCTTCTTTATCAGGCGAATGTGCATCTTAACTAGGAGAAGTTGAATGAACTAGTAATGACCCATAATAAGTCTGCACACAGGCTGTCAACAAGGTAGGGAGGTGGGGTTAGGTGCACCGTGCTGCAGACTTGCTGTGTGACTCTGGGCAAGACTCCTACCCTCTCTGAGGCGCAATGGCTGCATATGGGAAATACGCCTGAGAACACTACCTGTGGTCAAATGCTATTTCAGGGGTTCAGAGAGATCATGCCTGAGGAAATGTCCACTGCAGGGAGGTGAGAGGACACGGTGACAAGCACACAGGCCTTGGGGATAGAACGAGCCAGATTCAAATCCTAGCCAGGCACCAGTCTCTGGAGGAGAGCGCACACAAACTCCAGGCCAGAGCCACAGGGACACGTGGCAGCCGGCCACCAAAATGACTCTTCCCTAAGGGGGTGGGTCCCCGGCAGTCCCGCCCCAAGCCCCTTGGGGTCCCCAGGCTCCATGGCTTTGCAAGAGTCAGGGGCTCTGGCTGGAATCCCAGGCTGGCTGTCTCTTTCTCTCTCCACATTTGGGGAAGGCATTTCCTCCTTCTCGGGGCCTGCGGGTCAGGTTTCCACCCAGATGGAAAGTCCCACCCAGGGGCCCCCAAAGGAGAACTCACCATGGAAACTCCATGGGGTGCCTGCCAGACACAGGGGCAAGTGGCCACTGGAGGGCCTTCCTGGGGCCAAGCCCACAGTCCTGCCAGCCGGAGAAGGAAGGGCCAGGAGGGGGCTCCAGCTGGACTTCAGAGCTCAGGCCCAGAACGATGTCCATATACAAAAAGTGGGTAAGTATGAGTGAGTCTGGGTATGCAGATATGCATTTAGGCATGTGTCTACAGAGAGACCCCAAATGACCAAATGAGCCCCACCCCTGAGTCCTCCTAACACCCCCCCCACCAGTGGCCAGATTCTACTCAAATAAGATGAACAAATACAAAATCCCAAGAAAGGGAACAAAGGATGGGGACTGCTGGGTGGAACCCGGGCAGCAAGTCCACAAACCACAGCCACAGTACAGTCTGGGCAGAGGGACCACGGTGGGTGACGCGTCTCCCGAGCCACTGAACTCAAAACCTAAGGATGCAAACAGAGCTTCCCAAACTGTCCCACGACTGCAAGAGCGGGGGTGCCTGGGCGGCTCAGTCGGTTAAGCATCTGACTCTCGGTTCCGGCTCAGGTCTTGGTCTCAGTGTTGTGAGATAGAGCCCCACATCGGGCTCCAACCTTGGGGACGTCTGCTTGGGATTCTCACCCTCTGAGCCTCCCCCAGAGAGCACGCACACTCTCTCTCGCTCTCTCCTTCGCGCTCTCTCTCAAATAAAATCAATAAATCTTTAAAAAAAAAAAAAAAAGACTTCATGAGCTGGGGATAGGTGATCCTCAAAAACAGGTAGTGGCTAGTTTCTGAAGTCAAAAGTTTGAGGAGCCCCCCGCCCCAAAGACTGCCCGCAACCATGGGCACGTCAAGGAATCTTCAAGGTCCTGCACTGAAGAACCCCGCTCAATTGCATTGAACCAGGCACTCAGGCCAGTAACCTGAGCAGCTGTCCCAGGATGCTGCCTGGCTTTGCCCAGCCCCCTCCAGGCGGCTCCACATGTCAGCTCACGGCCACGGTGTGCACTCAGGCCCCGAGCATTCTTCCGGGGTCAATTTAAGAGAGAACTCTAGGAAAGTTGTTTCTGTATTGTGTGCCAAATTGTTACTGAGACAGTGGCTGCTGTTTGTTCAATGATTAATGAGGCTCTGCACAGTAAATTCCTCAGCATTGAGTGCCAGAGAAAAACATTTGTCCGTCCCCAGTGCGTCAATCAGAAAGAGGCGGCCAATCTGCCCTTCATCTGATTTCTCTTTTGGCCTGAGCTGCCAGGAAGCTCCCCTGCACAGAGACCCCTACCTGAGGCTTCGGGCATAATTAGTTCTTTCATCTATTTTTTTCATCCACTGACCTTCGGGCCACCTCACCTTGTTTCATTAATAATACCCAGAGCCGGCGTTGAGTACTTGCTGTATGCTGGGCACCGCGCTGAGCACGTGACATCTACGTTCTCATTCATCCTTGCAAGGGTGCCACATGCTAGGGCTTTGGTATCCCCACTTTACAGAGTAGGAGACTGAGTCCTGAGAAGGTGAATAACTTAGTCAAGTGCAACCTCACAGCTAAGAAGTGAAGGGTGCTGCTTTGTGTCCTCATTCTAGAATGTGAGCCCTGGAGAGCCCGGACACTGCTGCATCCTTGCCTAGTATGGCCCAAACAGACACCTGCTAATTAGGTGCTGAACAAATGGGTGGGGGACCCAGCACTGAGACAAAGATCTGTTTGCTTCAAAATCCATGCTGTGATTCCAGGTTTGGGGTTTTTTTTAGTCTTTAGGGCTTGGCCAAGCTAACCCTGACCTTAGCCTGAAACATAACCCCAACCCCAACCTTAGGCTGAAACATACCCCTAACTACGGTACTAAATCTCGGCCAGCTTCTAGCACAAGCCCAGATGAATTAATTAACATTAACAACCAATACAAAGCTCCCTGCCCGGCCTTGTCCTCGGTTCTGTGGGGCGAGCCCTCTGGCCACAAAGGCTAGGGGTGGCAGAAACTCGGTTTCCAGAGCAGATGGTGGGAGCATGTGGGGTCTGCAGCAGGGAGAGGTCAGCAGAGCCGGGGGTCGGGTTTCCCCTCCTGGGAGGCCCGGGCAGACCTGAGGAGGGCAGGCTCAGCCACGCAGGCCTGGCAGGCCTGGAGCAGCAGCCCGTGCCGGCCCCCTGCTCCCAGAAGCGGCTACTCTGGCCTAGGAGGGCCAGCCCAGCGGGTGGGGAGGAGATGCCCTGCCCCGCTTCCTGCCCATTTGTGGCTGGCCAGGAGCCCCGCAGCCAGCACAGGAAATAACAGGGGCCCCCAGAGGCCGCCCATGCAGGCCCTGCTCCGAGGCCGCCCAGGGAGGGAAGGAGGCCATTGTCGCTCTTTGTTTCGGTTTCCTCAGCATTGCCTGGGCTCCAAGAGGCCCCTGGGAGCTAACAAAGCTTCCCCCCAACCCGCAGCTGTCCAGCCTCCCTCAGCCCGACCCTGGGGACAGGCCCACCAGGCCCCTGGACTCTTAAAGTGGCAGGTGCAGGGTGGAAATGAAGTCATGTCCAAGTCGGGGCTGGGGGGGTGCCTGTGGGCCAGAGCGGGCCAGGCAGGCGAGTAGACAGATGGGCACTGGGGTCCGTGTCTGCACGCGGGTCAGCCCAGCACCAGGCCCAACAGCAGGGGTTTGAATCTTTGGACGGAAAGTATGTCTAAGGCACCAAGGGCACAACAAAGAAACCAAAGAAAAGAAAAGCAAGCAAGCAGAGAGCACAAAGACAACCTGGGCATCTTGAACAGCCGCACGGTCCCCATCCTTGAAGAGACACAGCCCAGAACCAGGATTTTCTGCTCATTTGCAAGCCTAGGGGCGTGCTGCATGCGTGTGCATGTGTCTCTCTGTACACGTTTTAAGCGTGCACTCATGTCCACTGTGTACATGTGAGCACATGTTCCTGCACTCATATGCGTATGCATGTGTGTGCATGCATACTTGTGTCTGAGCACGTGTGTGCGTGCTGGGGCACACGGGAGGTGCGGAGCCACATATATGAATGTGTGTGGACCCGGGGGGGTGGAGGAGTAACATGTGAATATATGTGTCTATACACATGTGTTGCAGGTAAAGGTGTGTGTGCAAGCGTGTGCGTGTGAAGGTGTGTGCGCATGTGTCTGTGAGCATGTGAACGTGTGTGTTGTGCATGCACACACCTGCACCCACAATGGTTGGGGAGTCAACAAGTCGCTGTTGAAGAGCAGGTCAGGCTTGTGCCCACCAGCAGTCACTTGCTCCTACCCTGGCCCTGGGAGCCCCCTCCCCACGGTATGTCACTACAGAGACTTCATTAGGGCTCTTAGCACATCCCCTCATGTGTCCCCACAAGCACACAGTACATCTCCACGGAGTCCCGGTCACTGAATTAAGCATGACAGAAGGCGGCCCTGGACTCAGATAAAACCAACCCAGGCTCCAATCCCTGCTCTGTCCCACAAGCTCTGAAAGCCTGCACCAGGCTCTCAACCCCTCTGAGCCTCAGTGGCTCCTCTGTGAGATGGAGATGGTGGCACTTCCTACCAGCTGTTGTTAAGGAGGGTTAAATGAGACCCTGTGTGCTGGAGCCCAGCCTCAATGCCTGGCACCACTGACTAATAGCAAGATGGTTATTATTTTTATCGTTACTGTCACTACAGCTGCTGGTAGCCGTAGCTAGCTGCTGAAGATACAACAGTGAGCAAAACGGGCACTGCCCCTGCCTCCCCAAGCTTGAGGGGTTTGCAAAGTGTTTAGCCATAAGAAGCAGAGAAGCAGAAGCAAAAAAGTGTCCTATTTACTGGATCAGCATCCCTCTAATGTACTAACTACCACCAAGTATGGCCAGCAGCCATCAATTAAAGCAATCGACCACAACGAAGGAGAAAAGAATTATCAGTGTGGGCAAAATAATGGTTTTTCAAACCAGACAGGCATCAGTTAGCCAGGTTCAGACTAATACACACATGGACTGGTGCGTGTGTGTGTGTGTGTGTGTGTGTGTGTGTGTGTGTGTGTGTGTCACGCCTGCCTGCACACTCAAGGATTTTAGGAGAATGTCAGCTGAGAGGACAGCAGCCTAACCCCGTGGGCCACCCACAGCCTACAGCAGGATGCTGGCTGACACTGTGCTGGCCATCCCCGACCCAGGAGCTGGGCTCTGCAGAGTGCCCGCCCAGGAAGCCAGGAGCAGCCAGGCAGCATGACTGGGCTGACCTTGGCCATTTCCTACTGGGCACTGACCCACGACTGCACAGTTGGTGCGTCAAGCCCTGCCCAGGGAAGGAGTCTGATCATATGACATCCTCACAGCCTTTGCCTTTCAGCGCAGACCCTGCCCACCAACCCCAGGATCGGTACCCAACCCCACCAAAGCCGTCTCCACGTATGAAACGAGCAATGCCCCACCAACCAGGGTCAGCATGAGTGAGGATTCAGTCCTAACCCAGCCCTGCCCACTGTGGTAATTGCTAGAGACTGCCAGTCAAGACATTGGGGCAGGGGGCCTGGGGGCATCTGAGCTTCCTCTGTCACCCCCACAGATCCAAGCTCGGAGCTAAGCTCGGGTCCAAGCTTCCAGCAATGTGCTCTCAATAGCAAGTGCAAGCACCAGGCACCACCCTGGAAGGCAAAGGCGAACCCACATGGATTCCCTCATATAATCCTCGCAACGGCCTACGAAGACAATTATCCCCATTTTAGGTGAGTAAACGGAAGCACAGAGAAATTACATAACTTACTCAAGGCCTCACAGAGCTGCTAAGTATCTGGACCTCAAACCCAATTCTGGCTCTTAAAGGGAACAAATATCTGGCCCTAGACTGCCAAGGGCAAATACGGACAAAGACGCAGAGGTGAAGTTCTCCACCTTAGCAAACATCGGCCAGGCACCTGCCAGGCACCAAGCCAGGGCTAGGCTCTGGGAGCTCAGAGAATCATACGTGCTCATTGCCCGAAGGAGGAAGCAGACAGCAAGGAAGGAAGGTCATAACCAAGCGAAAGGCAGTGAAGGCCAGGATCAGGGCTGTCCTCAGGGCTAAAGGGCACAAAGGAAGGTGCAGTAATTATGACGGGGCTATCATGGCACACTTCTTGGAAGAGGTGTCATTCAGGCTGAGCTTCGAAGGATGAGCTCCATAGGCAGAGCGCCCGGCTGAGAGCAAAAGTCAAGGGGAGTGGGCAAGAGGGCTTAACTCATCAAGCCTTCTAAGTCTTCACTACTCGTGGTGGCATGTGGTCCAGCAGCAGCACCACTACCCTGGAGCTGGTTAGAAATGCTGAGTCTCAGGCCCCACCCAGACCTACTGAGTCAGAATTCACATTTCAATGAGATCGCCAGATTTGCACGCACATGCAAGTGTGAGCCCGGCTGGCGTTAACCACACCTGGGCAACACCGGGAGACGTCCCCAAAGTCACGAGGAACAACGTCATCTCGCGCCTACATGCTCACACCCACATTCACACCTGACTGTGGCCCTGGTGTAGAGCCAGGCTTCACGTCACCGAAGAACTGCTGGTTTCCACCGTCCACCAGTGGGGTCCTCAGGACTTAGGGAAGGGCTGACCCCACAGAGATTCCTCCCTGACCTCAGGGAGCACCGAAGCCTGGAGAAACTAGGACCAGCTCCTCCCTCCTTAAAATCCTCATGACTGCTGCCCCCAGAAAGGCCCGGCACACCAGGAGAGGAGAGGGGGACCCAGGGCTCGCTGAGGTGGACAGCCCCAAATCCACGGGGCTGGGAGTAAGGGTATGACAGTGGAGCAGTTGCTGGGTGTGCCACGCCACAGGGAACAGACAAACGACACAGAGTCCCTGCCTCGGAGAAAGTCCAAGTCCACACAAGAGGTGAAAACCAGCAAGACGAGCCCCACTCGGTGGTTTCACACCAGCAAAACCATCGGCCAGGCTGGGGGGAGACGAGGGGGCTGAAGAGAGACACCACACACGCTCCTTCACACACACCCCAGGCGCCGTCACCCACACGCACACACGTGCACGGGCTCTGCACACGTGTTCACGGCAGATAGGACACAGAGGAAGCTATTAGAGGGTAGCCCGGCGGGGGTCCCTGGCTGGTCCAGAGCCAGAGGAAAGGGTGGGCAGGAAACACCACATCCGCCTCAGAGAACAGGTCCCAGGCAACCCCCGGGGGCCCAGGAAGCAGTACAGAGGGGTGCAAAGGCCCTGGGGTCCCCAGGGGTCTGAGTCAGGGCTGTAGCACCTGGGCTCACACAGACACACACACGCATGCACGTACACACGCACATACATGAGTACATGCCTCCGTGTGCATGCAGGGCACAGATGCCCTACACTTCATGGACTGCTCACCATGGTAACAGAGTGGCCACCTCTCAGCTCCAGTCACCCCCCGAAGGTTTCTAGGCCTCCTGTGCTGGGGGAAGCGGCTCTAACAAAGGCACAGGCCCGCTGGCCTGGCCGGGGGTCCGAGGCGCAGACCAGCCGGCGCATGCCTGCCACGCTCCCCTGGTGAGCTCGGGGCCACCGCGTCTTCCTCCCGGCCTGCCTGGTTCCACTTAGCACAACTCCCCACAGACGCCCCGGCCGAGCTAATGAGAAACTCCCCAGCTGGCCCCACATAAAAACACATTTCATAAGTCTTTAAAATGCTGGGAAATTATACATCTATTTAGACCTTTTCTGCTCCTTTAAAATGTCCCCTGGTCCACACTGAGAGGATGACTGGGTTGGGGGCTCCGGCTCAAGAGGTGGACAGCTGGAGCCAAAGGAAGCCCAGGCCTTCCGTCACTGGCCGTGGCAGCTTGGCCAGAGGGGCCGGGACACGCTCGCGGATGAGCCCAGGATGGAGGGTCACTCAGGAAAGAATTCAAGTGAGGGACCCTGGCGAGGGGTGGGGAGAAAGAGGGGGTCCAAGCTACTCCAGCCTGGATTTGAAGGTTGAAAGAGAAAGTCAGAAGGTGCTGGGAGCCCCTAAGAAAAACTCCAAAGGAGAAAAAGAACACCTACTACACAAAGGTCCTAGTCATTGTACTATTTATAAGAGCCAAAAATGAAAAGTAGTCCAAACGCCCAACAGGGGAGGAGCAGCTAGGAAAGTGAATGCCCATCTACCCAACGACCCTGACAAGGCTTCTGAGACAGAAGGATGCGTGGGCCCGGGGCTTACGTGAAGCTTGGGTCTTATGGGGGTGGGAGCTACGCGGATTCCACCAGCGGATTTCATCTAGGTAAGTTTGTTTATACAGGACGGAGCTGGGAAAGGGGCCGAGAGAAACAGAAAGGGCAGGAGTGCCGAAGCGCAAGGTTGTAGGTGGAGTTTCTATGAAGGAGTTGAAATAATAAACACGCACTCTAAGAAAACACAAGCGGGGTGGGGAGACAGCTCCAAGAAGGTTCAGAAGTACAGGCTGGGCTGCATGCAGAGGCCTCAACTCCCTGCGTGAAAGGCCCAGTTTTGCAGACATTTCCATCCACTCCACTGTCAGAACCTCCAGGTGCAGGACTGCAGGGGTGGGGAGGAGACTGCTACCTTTGTCAGGAGTAGGGACTCTGACCTCTCTCCCTAACCCACTGCTTACCCAGAGGCAGAATGAAAGGAAAAGGAAAGGCTTCCAGCACCCCTCTCTATGGGGCCCCCAGGATACCAGCCACCTACACGCTACTTGAATTTCCCACCCGAGCAGGTCCCTGTGCCCGCAGCCCGATTACCAGCCTCTCCTGCAAACTGCACCCATGCTCAACACCCAGGTACAGTCATAAGCAGGGGGCACAGTGGGGAGGCAGGCTGGGGCCGGGCACGTGGGTGTCCCCATGGACAGCCTGGCCCGAGGTGTTTTCCTGGCCTTCAAAACATGCACGTCCTCTCCTTCCGGGCAGAAGAGTCAGACTCTTTCACCTGCCCCAGGAGGGACTGGGCACATAGCAGAGTCCCTCACCAAGCCTCTGGATTCCCCCTACAATGAAGAGTCTGGACAACATCCTCACAGGCAGCTCTGCCATATACAGTTTCGGTGCTATGTTTCACACAGGAGCTGCCCCGGTTCAAATCCCGACTCTGCCTCTTCCCGGTTGTGTGACTTTAAAACTAGTCATTAGCATCTCCGTGCCTCAGTTTCTTTATGTGAACCAAGGAGGAGGACCAGCTCCCAGAACTAGTTTGTAAATGAAATGGATGTTTCCATTAACCAGGACAATGAGACCCGTCAGGTGGCATGAAGGCCCAAAACGCCAATCACACCAACAGGGTCTCAGGCAATCACAAACAACTAATTTACATCGAGCATTTCTCTTCAATCCGAGGTGTCTGTCACCAGAAATAAACCTGGCTAACCTGCCCAGGCATTGACAATGAGTGTATGTCAACAGACTAACCGTTGGCCATCTCCCAACCACCCCACAGACCATCCTCCCACTGCATCCCCTAGCTCGCTCCAGAGCTGCCATGTTGGAAGGAAGCCCAACCTGTCCTAAACCCGGCCTGGAAAGGTGAGAGGTTCCAGTGACACTGTGATCAGACAGTTATACGAAGATGAGTCCCCTCAGCCCCCGATCAAACTTGGTGATCAGAGCAAGAGAGGCAAAGCTTAGTTTGGTTGGATTGGTTTGCAGAAAACCCACATTGTAGGACTCATGATCACCCTGGTGGCTGCCACTTGGAGAACACGTTCCAAAGGGCTTGAAGGAAGAGAGAAGCATTGAAGGGACAACAGGCCTCCTCCCTGTGCTGGGCTGGCCAGGAGAGAGGGGAAGTTGGCGGGAGGGCAGGGGGACAGAGAGGCCCCCTGGGAGGGACACACTTAGCAACCTCTTAACTGGTGGCCAGGCCGAAACCAGCTGGCAGAAGGCCTTTCTGTGACCTGAACAAGGATTTTTTTTTTTTAAATATGAGTTGTCCAAAATGATATACCCCTTCATTTTTAGGAAGGCTAAAATAAATTTTTTTTTAATTTTTAAAAAGGGAAAATAACAACTGTTGGTCAGGATATGGAGAAACTGGAACTCCCACACATTACTGGTGGGAGCGTGAAATGATGCAGCTGCTGTGGGAGACAGTTTGGCAGTGCCGCAAAACGTCACCACACGACCCAGCAATTCCACTCCTAGGTGTGTGCCCCCCAAAGCTGAAAACAAGTATTCGAGCAAAAACTGGCACACAGAGATTCACAGCAGCATATTCACGACAGCAGAAAGGGGAAAACAACCCAAACGTCTATTAACAGATGAACAGATAAACAAAATGTGGTCTATCCATACAGTAGAACATTACTCAGCCATAACAGAAAATGTAGGACTGGTACAGGCTACCATTTGGATAAACCTTGAAAAGATTAGGCTATACAAGGGGCGTCTGGGTGGCTCAGTGGGTGGGGCATCCAACTCCCGGTTTCTGCTCAGGTCACGATCTCTGGATCCTGGGATTGAGCCCCGTATCGGGCTCCCTACTCAGTGGGGAGTCTGCTTCTCTGCCTCTCTCTCCCTCTCCCTCTTCCCACACTCACACACTCTCTCTCTCTCCCTCTAAAATAAATAAATAGATCTTTAAAAAAATATGAGGCTACAGGAAAGAAACTGGTCAATAAAGACTATATATTCTATGATTCCATTCTATAAAGTAGATTAGTGGTTGCTTAAGGGCTGGGAGTGATGGAAGGATAAAAGGTGATGCCTAAGGGGTATAGAGCTTCTTTTTGAGCTCATGAAAATGTTCTCGGTTGACTATGGAGGTGGTGATACATATCTCTGAATATACTCAAATCCACTGAATTGTGCATTCTATGTGAATGCATAGCATGATATGTAAACGGTATCTCAATAAAGCTACCTTAAAAGAATAGGAGTTGCTACATTTTTTAAATCTGATGATTTCCCACAAAAATCCAGCTATCTGGTCTCTCTTTTAAAAACTCAGACGGATGGGGTGCCTTGGTAGCACAGTCGTTGGGCATCTGCCTTCGGCTCAGGGTGTGATCCTGGCATTCCGGGATCAAGTCCCACATCGGGCTCCTCTGCTGGGAGCCTGCTTCTTCCTTTCCCACTCCCCTGCTGTGTTCCCTCATCTCGCTGGCTGTCTCTCTGTCACATAAATAAATAAAATCTTTAAAAAAAAATAAAAATAAAAATAAAGATAAAAACTCAGATGGGGGCACCTGGGTGGCACAGTGGGTTAAGCACCTGCCTTCAGCTCAGGTCATGATCCCAGGGTCCTGGATCAAGTCCCATATTGGGCTCCCTGCTCAGCAGAGAGCCTGCTTCTCCCTCTACCCCTCCCCCCTGCTCATGATCTCTCTCTCACTCTCTCTCAAATAAATTATTTTTTTAATAATAAAATAAATAAATAAATAAATAAGAACTCAGATGATCTGGCAGCTCTGGGGCAAGTCCCTGGCACAGTCTGTCCCTTAGCAGGGCCTGTGTTACACTTGACCACAGACCCTCCCCAGCCTGTGCCCTCACCTGGGCCACAGGCCAGCCTCGGGACAGGGAGGACCTCAGTGGGGCTCTCACAAGGACTTTCCCATCTCTAAGGCATTCAAACCCATGAACCCCCTTGAAATCACAGGTAAAATGTTCCCATTGGATGCTCAAAGGCATCTGTGGCTCAAAACAGAATTATGCTTCAATTATCTCCTTATAAGCTATCGTCCCCCTCCTCTCTCTCTCATGGGTAAGAAAAACCAGGATCCATGGGGCGCCTGGGTGGCATAGCGGTTAAGCGTCTGCCTTCGGCTCAGGGCGTGATCCCGGCGTTATGGGATCGAGCCCCACATCAGGCTCCTCTGCTATGAGCCTGCTTCTTCCTCTCCCACTCCCCCTGCTTGTGTTCTCTCTCACTGGCTGTCTCTATCTCTGTCAAATAAATAAATAAAATCTTAAAAAAAAAAAAAAAAAGAAAAGAGAAAAACCAGGATCCAGCGGGGAATGATTTAAAACCCTATCCCTATGACGCACCCCACACCTAGGCTCTGAGTGCTGTGATCCGTCCCAGGGCTCCGCTCTCAGGAGCTCAGTATCTGCCGGCCAAGGGGCAGGAGGGGGCCGGCGTGCCCTCCTTCCGTGAAGCCCCAGCCCGGCCGGAGAATAGTGCTGTGAGCCGGTCTCCCTCGCCGGCCTGGCTGGCCTCTCCATCACTGTCAGCGCCCTGACACGAGGGCACAGACTGAGCAGGCCAGGTTGTTCCTGGGGGGGGTGGCCACAGGGTCCCCCTGGGCAGGGGAGGCTGGAGGAGGCCAGAGGTGAGCAGAGAGCACACAGGGCATTCTGTTTCTTTATTGGAGTTCTCCATCACACTCCCACAGCCAGGGTAAAGCGGGCGAGGGGGAAGGGCACCGCACAATGCTCGCAGCCCGGCCGCTGGGCCCCCACTGGAAAGGAGCTGCCCCGTGCCCCGCAGCCCTGCGCGCCTCCTGGTAAAACACTCTCAGCCCACCCTGCTCGCCTCACCCTGGATTCCTTTGATCTGATGAGCCAAAGACCCTCCGTGGCCGGGACCTCCAGGAACCCTCCCGAAGCCCCCACGATGCCACACTGTCAGGTTCAGCCCCACTGCCCACCTCTGGTGCCAGGCAGTGCAGAGGCGAAACCACAGGACCTGGCTGCAGGCGGACGTGGGTTCGAGTTCCTTCTCCACAGCATGCTGGCTGGGGACTGCGGCTCGGCTATACAGCTCTGAGCCTCCTTCCGCCGTCCGCCAAATGAAGACGGCAATTCTCAGCCACAGTGCCAAGGGCGGCTCGGGGAGGCTTTGTTCCCCCATAATCTTCCTTGGCACCTGCCCCCATTCTCTGATGCGGCCAACTGACATTTTCTCAGCTTAATGAAAAGCGCTATACTAAAGCAGCTTTAACCAGGCCTCTGGCCCTGTGCGCCACCAGACGGCTGCCCCTAAGCCAGCCCATGGAGAGACTCCGGAGCTGCTGTTGGAAACAGCACCCACCTCACAGGGCTGTCAGGAAGGCTCGACGAGAGACTGCAGGTAAAGCGTTCGCGCCATGCCTGGCACAGACCAAGTCAACGTTCAATAATGTGACATCACCCTCATCCAGGACTGCCTCCCAAACTGACTTCGTCCCATCACCCAGGATTTGCACCATCTCACAAGCGCCATGCTCAGGGAATCCAAGCTGACTTTAATAGCCCAAGCCCAAAAAAACTGGGAAGGAAATTTATCACATGCACACGCTGTAAAAAAAAATCATCTGAAATGGGCCAAAGAAGACCAAACAATCCATGGCTTGGCTGCAGATTATCCAATGCCCAGGATGCTGTGCCCTCCCTTTCCCCATCTCTGAGCAGACATTCCAAAGCTGACTGGCACCATGGAGTCCCCAAGGGCTGGAGGGGACTCGCAAAGAGTCATGTTCCTCCCCCTGCACACGCGTACGGGGCATGCTCGGCTCTTGGCTGGAAACTGGCGTATCCCACAACCTCTGCGATGCCCAGCTGCCCCGGAGAGGCCCTGAGGCTGGGCACTCCACGACGGCAGCAGAGAACCCAGACCGGCAGGGCCCCCGCATGGCCCCTTGGCATTGCAGACCAAGAGACCATTCCCTGCCTTAGGGATGCAGCCTGGGATCCTGATGCCCCCTGCGGCAGGCTGTCCCCCCACCACAACCGATGCCACTGCCCTCCTTGCACCCCAATGCCGTTCCTGTCTGTCCTCCCTGCCTCCAACACCACTGGCAAAGCAGCAAGGTAGCAGGACCTTATACAGACACCACGCTGGGTGCTTTCCTGTGGGGGTCTAGCAGCCGGGCGGCAAGCTTTGCTTTTCCTGGTTCAGGGGTTTAGAGCACCGTGGGGATCCCTTTCAGAGTTGGCAGAAGCCTGAGCACATGCACCCCCACATGGGTCAGGATCCCTGGAGGAGACATGGAGCTTTATAATCTCACTGTGTTTCCACCAACCACGGGGAGTGCATCTCCCTTGCATGGAAAGAGACAGGACAGGGGCTATGCAGTCCCTTCCTCCAACCTACCCAGTGTGGAACCCAAGGTCTGTCCTAAGCCTGGACTCTTCTGAAAATGTCAGCACCACCCCCTCATTCTGGCTTCAGACAACACCTCTCCTGTAGAGGGAGCCCCTGTCACCAAGGGCCAGGCACCTGCAGATACAACAGTGCCCAAACCTGAGTCCGCCAGGACCCAACCAGGACCCTTCAAACCCTCCAAGCAGCGTCCCCAGGGTGCTGGAAAGAGCACTGGACAAGGAGTCCAAGAACCCAGGTGCCAGTGCTAGCTCTCCACTCCCCTTCTGTGCAATCTATACCAGGATTTCCCAAATTTCAGCCATTTGCAAACAATCTTCCTGATTTTTGCTGAACCCAAGCATTAGGTACCATTACTTAAAACTGTCAACACAATTTTCTCACTTAAATGATTTCAGCATCATTGTAAGTCACAAACAGCCATAAAATCACAAATCCAATGTATAACCATTCAAGCGTTAAATGTTCATATGCCTGATGCCTCACACCCCATTTCTGGAACTACTGACCCAGAGCAAAGCTCCCTCCGTGCCTCAGTTTCCCCAGCTAGAAGACAAGGAAGCTGTACTAAATGATTTCCTCAGAGTCTCCTCAGGCCCAGAATTCCTCGAGACCAGCCTGGCTCCAGCTCCCCCAGGAATCCAGAACCAGCTGGTCAGGATCTTGGGACAGGAACGAGGCCAGAGAGGCTATACCTGCTGGACTGGGAGCCACGGCCATTGCCCAGAGATGTGCTGGCTGGATGTAGAGCAAACAGAGAGTCATGCCCTCCACTCAGGAGCTCCCAAAGACCCCAAAGCCAGCTCTAATCCCAAGTTCCACAGCTCCAAATTACAGGAGCTTTACAGTTAGAAAAACTTTATCCCTTCACTCCTTTTTAGAGCTGGGAAAACTGAGGCACAGAGAAGCTTACACAAGGACAGAAGTGAGCCAAAAACCCAAGTCCCCTGACTGCCAAGTCACCCACATCACCCAATGGGGGCCACACACCCCACAAGTCTGAACTTCCCCTATTACCTCCCCCTAGAGGCATAAGCTCGGGTTGCCGGCCTGGGAGTGCAGTGCAGCCCATCTGGGAGGGAAGTCTGGGGACTGTGATTTCGATTGGAGTTTAAACATCCTATTAAAGTGGGTTTTATGCAATTAGACTGGAATGAATGTGCAGTGAGGCCCATGGCAGGGAGCTTCAAAGCCTGGGTAGTGGGGGTATTGTGGCCCATCTGAATGTGCCCACAAGAAGGAAACGTGGTCCCCCAGGAGAATAGGGCATATTAGTCTCCGTACGTAATAGATTTTATTGACCATATGGAACTGATATAAAAATCGTGTTGCACAGGGTAGTCTGGCCTGGACACAGGAATGTGACATGAAGAATATGATTTCCATAACCAGCTGGGTGGCTTCCTGAGTTCCTGAGCCCACCCCCAGGACCCCCAGCAACTCCCCCAGCAGCCCCTGGGCATTTACCTGATGCCGTCACGGAGGAATCCCAGGCCAGCGAGAAGTCCGAGGCCTCCCCCTCTTCAACTGAAAGAGAGAACAGAGATGGGCCTGTGAGTTTTGAAGCTATACAAACAGGCCATCAGGGTGGGGAACGGGGCAAGGAAGAAGCATCATTTGTGGGGGTCCTTATAATACCCATGACCAGGAGCAAGGGGGTAAAGCCTACAAAGAGGCCTTTGTTGGTTTCACGGAGATGTAAAATAATCAGAATAAAACCTGAATAGCGAGTAAGTGCGGGATCGGTATGGTTTCCCCATCTCTGGGTCCCTAGCAGACATTACGAATCAATCACAGCACTGCCTAGAGCCCGATGCTGCATCAGGATCTTACTCTACAGGGTGCTACAGCCGATCACTATCGATAAGCAGAGTTTCTGCTTGAGATGAAGCCATTTGCCACTCGCAGGAAGACAGCAGAGCTCAGACCTCTCCCTGATCCCGCAGACATCCTCCTCCTCCCAAAAGCCCCTTACACCACCGCAGACATGTGAGAGCTTATTTGTGAGACAAATAAGATCCCTCGCAGAGGCTGGAGGAGCATGGGGTGCTGTTGCACACACGGAGAGACCTGGCCCGCAGACAGACCTCAGGATATGCTAAGGTCCTGTGGTCAGCAGTCACGGGCTGGTAACATCAGAAAGCAACTCACCTCTCCACCCCACCCCTGAGCCCACAGAATGAGGCTGGGTAGGGATGGGGGCGCTGCCACTCCATACTCCAGCATGTAAGACCAGGCTGGTGGAGATGGAGGCCAAGCGCTAGGGGAGCATGGGAGAAATTCTATTCGGCATAATAAAGCTCTTGTCCTGGAATTAATCCCAGTCTGGGGCATGTAATAATATTAAAGCTGGGTTATGGACTCTGTAAAATGGAACTTTGTTTAAGCCAAAAATGTGCATACACAGTATTTTTCAGATTTAACGGGCTCTGAAGTTCCACACATGTGCCGGCTGAAGCTACCAGGTCCCGCCCGTTCCCTCTGCACCGTCGCTGACCTCCATGGGCACACACAGTGAGCCAGGCGTGGTACTGGGTACTTTCTAGGCAATAGTGCATGTAGTCCTCATCAACAGACTCCCAGAGAGGCCAAGCGACATGCCTGAGGTCTCACACAGCTACAGGGAGTACGTGCAGAGTTTGGGCTAAAACCCACAAGTGTATCTAAATGGCAGACCAATGCATACTGAAACCACTGTATACAGAGGCACAGAAGATGCTGTCCAGAATCCTAGCAGCTCAGGACTGATAAGTAGAAACCCCAGCCCACCCCCCGGACGGCAGATCCACATGTATGCTGGGCAGCTGAGCAGTGAGATGAACATGCAGGCTAGGCTATGAGCCTGGATTTGAATCCTGATTCTGCCTCTTCAGCAAATCGTTGAACCTCTAGGCTTCAGTTTTGCCATCTCAAAGATAGATCATAATGGTGCCTAAGCCATACGGTGGCAGAGAGGCTTGCACGGGGTGATGGAGGCTGGAGCAGGGGCTCAGGCACTCAGGCGGGTTTGGTGCCAGGGCTGGAACAGCTCCGGGAATTAACAAGTCCGGCTCTGCAGCGCACGGCCCCCTTGATCACATATCTGTCCCGCTCTCGCTCCCCAGCCAGAGCCTCCCAGACCGCGTGCAAGAGGGGACATCCACGACAAGGAGCAACAGGCCAAGGAATGCTAACGGAGCGTTCGCTCCTTCCCAAGTTTGCGCGCTGAGAGTAGACACACAGAATCCGGACGATGAAACCCTGGGGCGGGGCCGAGGCTCTTGCTCTACTCAGAGAGTTACAGCCGGGGTGGGTTTTCAAACACGCACTTTATAAATATGAATCAAGACCTCGCACCAGACGAAACGGATCTTACTCGCTAAGCTGATTCCAACCAGACAGCCTCCGAGACCCGGGCGGATGATATTTCCGGCGATCTGAAGCCAGCCGTGCGTGAAAGGAGCAGCTGTTAACGGCGTCCACCGCCACACCTGAACATCCGTTTCCTTTGCGTTTCACCGCTTACTTACTCTAAGATCTAGGCGTTTTGCTTCCATTAAGAAGCCGTTCCCAGTTTGTAAGGTTACCACGTGGCGATTCTGTTGGTCACCTTCAACAAGGTCTGTGTGGGTCCCTACAGGTACCACATAGATCACGGGCACCATGACAATGCTTGACCCCAGTTCTCCCTTCGTCCACAGCGTACTCTGGATATCAGGACAAACAGCCCCATGTTCTCTGGATGAGAAGTGTGAGCTTCCAGATATGAAGGTCTGGAGGATGTCCCCAAAATGCCAAATCCTTCCCTCCCTAAGATCTGGCTTCCACCATCGTGAGAAAGGCTGAAGACATCTGCCGTGTTGGAGCTCTTGGGAGGATTCCAGAATCTCTTCCCAAGCCTGCAGAGGTGGCAAGAGGAGAGCAACCCAGAGCCGGCCAGCGGGGGAAGTTCAAAGTGGCGGACGTCACCATAGGCAAGTGGCCGCACCACACCCCGGCATCTCCAGACCCACATCTCTCACAGTGAGGAGCCCATGGGCCAACCCACCTGATACCTGGGGGCGTGAAAGCACTTTCCTACAACCGCTGGCATCCACCCCCCAGCACCCTGCCCCCACATTTCATTTATCAACGGTGTAAACACACCACCCTCTATGCATTCCTGATGAGAAAAAGCCATGCCCTTGCCCCACTGCCACCACCGCGAGGCTCTGCGCTCCCTGACACCATGAACGTGCAGACGCTCTCCTTCCCTCCAGCCGGACCATTACTCTTCTGTCCAGACTGGTCTCTTCAACAGCCAGATAGCCAGCAGGGGCAGCAGGCACTGAGGAAGGAAGGCCTTCCTGACAGCCAGAGCCAGGCACTTGCTGGGCGGCCTGAGTCCACAATGGCAGCGGGCACTCTCTGGGGGCCTGAGCCATCCCTGGGCGGAATTCTGCCTCAGAGGCACGATGGACACCAAGGGTCGAGCATCTCAGAGAAAACTCTATCAGCACTGTGGCCTGTATGAATAACACCCAAAAGGAGGAGTGAGATGCTTTCTGGAGATTTCCCCAGACTCTACCTCTAACTTTTTAACTTAAAGGTGTTTGGCACCACTAAAGCCAAGACACACCCTCACCCTGTCCCATCCCTAGGGGAACGCAGGGATACCTGCTCCTATGAATGATGGCCATTTGCAAGGGCAGGGTGGGTGCACAAGGCCAGTGTGCCCACAAGCATGGGGAGAGGGCGCAGTGAGTATGAACACACAGGGTCGGGGTGCAGCAGCGAGGACATACACGCAAAGGAGGGGCAGGGCCTGTGTTCCCACTGGCGAGTGCACAGAGTGCATTAACCACGGTTTTTAGGGTGTGTTAAGAAGGATTCTGAAGCTCTATCAGGGCTTCAGACAGATCAGAACTCTGTGTTCTCTCTCTGCTCTGGGATCACAAGTCGTGGATACCTGCTTGACCCACAGCTCGTGAGCCTCACCAGACACTGTCTCCCCAACTCAGCAGCAGGCTCATAAGAGACAATAACGCTCCTACTCTGGAAAGGCCCGTAGCCTGCCCCTGGGCACCAGGATGGCCTTGCCATCAACGACATGCCAGTGAGACCCAAAGACTGGGTGCTGGGCCTCTGGACTTGGGAAACGCAGAAGCATGGGGCACGTGGCGCCAGGTGACCACCTGTGTAAGCCACCTCCCCAGTGCCACTTGCTCCGGCGGGGGAGAGGGTGGTCAAGGTCAGACAGGACCTGGGTTGCCAGACAGGGTGCAGGTCAGAGGTAGGAAAGCTCGGGGACAAGTTCTAAGGCAGACACGTCAGGAGGTGAACGAGAGAGATGAATAGAGGCGCGTACTGACCTGAGGGCCAGAGGAAGCCCCCAGCAAGGTCAGCAGGGCCCAGGAACCCCCTTCCCTACTCCCAAAGCCACACCAGGCCAGCTGCTCAGCCTGGCTTCAAGGATCTGAGAAGGCCCTGCCCCTGGATGTAAGCCTCCAGACATGTGAACAGATAGGCATTTTTCTGGGAAAAGGATCCATGGTTTTCATCGAAAAGATTTAGAACACCACCACCACCCCCTGCCTGCCAAAGAAAGGTTTAAGAACCACTAAATGAATGGCTTTTATTTTGAGAGTATTCTCAGCTGGTGTTCCCAGAGTCTTAGGGGACCTCTCCGTGTTTTATTGGCCTTGGCCCCACTGATCATTCCACCCTTAGGGAAAGGCTGGGCCCACACTGGTCTGAAAGAGGCTCCTTAGAGGCATCCCTGTCCCAGTGGAGGTGGTGAGCCAAGCAAGAGGCACATGACTGCCTCTCCTGGGCTCATCCTTAAAGAAACCCTCTTGCTTTCACCAAGCCAGGGCCAAGGAAGGTCAAGGATATACCTCGAGCCCAGATTCTCATTGCCAAGCATGAAATGGAGTGTCACTATTCCCAACTTTTAGCACTAAGCAATCTCAAGGAGTGAAAAAGTGTAAAGCAAGGAGGACTGTTATGAATGGTTGAGTGGGTTGTGCACTGCACAAGGAGCCCAGCAGAGGTAGTGAGAGAGGGCTGAAATTTAGCCCACACTCTGTCCACTAAACAGTGTGTCCTGGTGCAGGGCTATGAATGCCTAGAGCGAGATGTACCCAACTTTTGCCCAAAGGCATAGCCAGCCTTTTGCCTAACTCACACATTTATGCTGTAAAGTGTAGCCTATGACCATCTCTGGCATCAGGCCTCAGGGCAAAATAATCAGGGTCAAGTGCAAACAAACCCAACCACTAGGCCTACGCTCTCCGGGGTCCTTTCAGACAGGGATGGGTTCTGGGGAGCAGGTTGAGTTGGGGGGAGTGACGGCATGAGAACACAAAGGCTCTCCGGAGCTGAAGCTAAAACCACCCAAGACCCCCTCATGGCAGCCCCCTCAGCACCAAGCTCAGACCCTCCGAGGAGCCAAGATCTCATAACAGGGTCACATCACGACCCATTTATTTAGCTCTCTTGATTTCCCAACCACTTGCCAAAAAAGAGAGTAAACTAACAATTGAAATGGCTCAGTTAAGACCACCTGCCTTTTCTCCAGAGAGCCCAGCCCAAGAGCAAGGACGAGGATACTGCGCCCCCTCTCCTCAGGCGTCTGCACCTCACCACCAGGAGGGTGAGTCTAGGATTTAAAGAAATCTCTGTTTTGGACAACATGGCCCCTAACCAGACTTCCCCCTGATCTAGTGCTTTAAACAAAAGGCAGGGGCGCCTGGGTGGCTCAGGCGTTGGGCATCTGCCTTCGGCTCAGGGCGTGGTCCCGGTGTTCTGGGATCGAGCCCCACATCAGGCTCCTCCGCTGGGAGCCTGCTTCTCCCTCTCCCACTCCCCCTGCTTGTGTTCCCTCTCTCGCTGGCTGTCTCTATCTCTGTCAAATAAATAAATGAAATCTTTAAAAAAAAAATTAAAAAATAAACAAAAGGCAGCCTGTGCCCATGTGGGACGCAAAGCTGGTGCACAGACCCATCAAGAGAGTGTGGGTGGGGCTCCAAGTGGGCAGCTTCGTAATCAAAGTTTACAGCAATCTTGGCAAGGCTTGACTTTCCCCTTAAACACTGGCACTAGAAGGAGCACCTACGAAAAGATGCAGCTTTTCTGGGAATTATTCATAAATCATCCCCCTGGCCCATCCTGGGCAGAGGGGTGAGAAGCCTGGAGCTTGCTCGGCCATTGCCTTCCTTTTCTCTCCCTTGCCTTGCTTAGCAAGAAAACAGTGAGAACAGAAGGACATCCAGTAATAGTCCAAGAACTCCAAAAAAAGAAGTTGGTCCATCCATACTGGGAAGGTGAACCTTCCAGAAGTCACCCACCAGAGCTCGTCTAGCAGGACAGATGGACTAGATGACGGCACCCAGAGAGGAGCTGTAAAATGGAGTTCAGGTAGGGGGTCCTAAAATAGGGTTCCCCAGTACTATTCTCCAGCTTTGCTACTTTTAGGGCAGTAGGTCTGGGACAAGATGCTTGATCCACTCCGACCTTCATTTTCCTCCTCTGTGAAATGGGCATACTATGAGTACCCCCCACACAGGAGGGTCCAGAGGACTGAATGGAATGAGGTGGTATTCCTAACGCACACAGCCCAAGATAAACAGGCAATCAACATCAGCATTCTCTCCCCCACGTTCCCGGCTGACCACTACGGTCTCATTGCACTTGTGATGACAGGACGGCTCCAACAGTGAGATCAGTTTTCCCGTGAGATTCACCCACCCCACCCCCAGGCAGGGCCCTGTGACAGCTCTGCATCCTTTGGCATCACCACCTCCTAGTCCCTGCCACAGTGCAGAGACAGTGTCCCTAAGTGTGGAACCCTCTGGTGGTCATAGCCAGGGGGCTCAGCCTCTATGCCAGTTCATCTCCCCTCCCTTTCCGGCCCCCCATCATCACCTCACACCACACATCCCAAAAGAAAGGGCTGGGAGACATCTGTGGAAGGAACAGGAGCGCCAATCCCAGCAGAATCTAGATTTGGAGCAACCTTGCAGAAATGGGGTTCCTCTCCTCCACTCTTCCCTAAAAAATGAACATGATGACAGTGATGATGTGAAAAATAGGGTGATGGATGTGACGCACTTCAAGTGTGCTGGCAGGATGAGAGAAATGGGTTCTCACTGGACCCGAGATAGAATACGTGTGGCAAACCTAGCCCAGCTCTCAATCCCGCATCCGTGGCAGACATCACTAATCGATCAGGGCTCTCTTTCTCACTACACATGGATGCAGCTTCAAAAGCCTCAACAAAATGGGCTAAAATCTATTGGCGTTCTCCACCCTGGTCCATACAGCTTCCCCTGCCTCAAGTACCTATGCACGGCACATGCTCACTGCACACATTCGCACACACACCTTCCACTACACTTGGATGTATGTCCAACTGGAGCAGATCTGGGCCAGGGCAAGGATTGCTCTCCCCTGGGGAAAGCCAACGTCCACTGAGCCCCTGTGGCACGAGGAACCATGCCGAGCATCCCACCTACTGGCTCCCACTTTACCCCCCAGCCTCCCCCTGAGAAAGTCTTCAAAATCCCCACTTTTTTGATGAGGCAGTGGGGCCTCAGGGAGCCAGAGCATCTGTCCAGAAGCCCACTCCTAGGCTCCCAAGGCCAGTGGGGATGTTTCCAAGTGTGGCTTTAGCGCTGAGCCATGAACACCCAGCTAGGCACCCCTCGCTCTGCCTGCTGCAGCCCAGCCACGGGGCAGGAAAAGAGGAAACTGAATTTCACAGAAACACCAAAGTGTCCACTTTAGTCGATAACGGAATCAGGAACAGAGAAGCAATGATCATAGCACAAGGCCAGGCATCCAAGTGAATTAGAACAGCTCTTTTTTCGTTTTATTGAAAGAGTACCCCAAAGCTGTGTCGGAGGAGGCACAAGGCCCGGGGAGGTCAGTAGCCTCCAGGGACTGGTGTGCTGCCACAGCCTGCCCTGCTGGGCCTGTCCCAAGTGGGTGAGGAGGCAGACAGAGGTCAGCATGGCCCGGGGTCCCTCAAAGCCCCCCTCCCCCCGCACTCTTAACCAGAATCACCTGGTATCAGAGGGCTTTTACAGATGCTCCCTCAGCGGCTGCCTGAAAGTCAAGCCTTTACTGACCCATGTCACAGAAGGGGAAATAAAGTCCCAGAGAAGGGAAATAGCTCACCCAGGAGGCAGCGGTGATGACAGAAGCAGACCTGGAACCAAGCACCCTAGCTTCCGGGCCGTGGAGTCCGCATACACAAAGCTCCCTGCGGCCGGTGTTCCTGAGCCCTCGCCAGGCACCAAGCCCTGCGGCTTCTCTGAATGTAGTCCCTAGCCCATGTGGAAGCTTGTGAGAAACGCAGCCTCTCGGGGCGCCTGGCTGGTTCGATCGGTAGAGCATCTGACTCTTGGTTTCGGCTCCGGCCATGATCTCAGGGTGGTGAGATCAAGCCCTATGTTGGGCTCCGCACTCCGAGCAGGAACTGCTTGAGATTCTCTCTCCCTCCGCCCTGCACACGTGCATTCTCTCCCTCTCCCTAAAATAATTGAATAGATAAATAAATAAACTTTAAAAAAGAAAAAAAAAAGCAAACTCTTAAAAGCAGAACTTCTTGGGGTGGGG